>NW_026652277.1:152801602-153140688 GCF_009828535.3 Hylobates moloch
TTGCAGTGAGCCGAGATCACGCCACTGCACTCCAGCCTGGGCAACAGAGCGACACTCTATCTCAAAAAAAAGAAGAAGAAGAAAGAAGAAAGAAGAAAGAAGAAGAAGAAGAAGAAGAGGAGGAGGAGGAGGGGGAGGAGGAGGGGGAGGAGGAGGAGGGGGAGGAGGAGGAGGAGGAGGAAGAAGAAGAAGAAGAAGAAGAAGAAGAAGAAGAAGAAGAAGAAGAAGAAGAAGAAGAAGAAGAAGAAAAAGAAGAAGAAGAAGAAAAAGAAGAAGCAGCTAAAGAGATCTGGTAAAATTCTCCGTTCAAAGAACATGCAACCATACTTGAAAACATTTTTTATATATTTATTTTAAAGTGTATACTTAGGACAAATGGTTTTTAAAAATGTATAAAAATAATTCACATATTAATCCAACTTCTACATTTACATGGTCCCTTAAAAGATTTTCATTTTATTATTATCAAAAATGTATTTCAACAATCTCCACAGTACTCTCAAAAGTCAGGAATTTTAAGATTTTCTAATAGAAAAATTTTAGTATTTATCCACAGAAAAATAATGAAACTAGGAATTATATCATATTTTAAAATATATTGTCTCAGCTATGCTGTGCCACATAAGAATAATCTTCACACTAAACTATAATAATCCCAAGTGCTGGCATTTTCGTTTAAGAACAAAGCACAAAAATATTTCATAGAAAAAAATATTTCATCATAAAAAACAATAGAAAGTTGAATGCTTCAAACAAAAATATCTGAGGTCTGATTTCACAACATCAAGTTTCCATATCCGCTTTGTAAACATATACTCAGTATAGGTTACCAACTTAAATAAAGCCAGTTATCACTGAAAGAAGACATAGTTAAAAAAAAAATTCAGTGCAAAAATACGTATCAACTAATCAACTGACCTACGACAATTTTCATAAAAATCAGAATTTGAATCCCATAATATAAAGTGATCCTCTGAAGACTTTAATTAAAAATAAAAAGCTCTACAACAGCAATCAAGTTTTCCTTTTGTTACTATTCTCTAGTAAATGCTTTTTTTTGATTAGCTTTTACAATGTCATCAGGTGATGCCGATTTGAAGTCAAATGGTGTTATCGCTACAAGTGGACTTATTTCTTTGTCATTTACATCTTGAACTTGTCTACTATAAAGAAAAGTCTTATAGAGGTCAAGGGTGCGTCGCTTGCAGCTTTTCAGTGGGTAACGAAGACACAGTGTTGAGGCAAAAGCTGAAGGTCTAGCAGCAAGGGCCTTGGTCCAAGACAGAGAAAAAGGTGGTTTCCTAGTCAGAGAGCCTTTATTGTTTTTCTTATTATCCTTAGCAAAATTGGAATTCTTCCCTAGCTTTGAACTTAGAACTTTAGTTCGTGATGACGGGGCAATAGATTGGTCTACTATAGGCTTTGGAACAAAATCTGGGTTTTTTATAAGGACACTAAGATCAATATTTGAATCTATTCCAGGAGACCTCGCTTCAGATAAACTGACCTCAAAGGACTCTTTCTTAATCTGAGAGTTGTCTACATCAATTGTTTCTGCAATCAATTCAGAAAGTGACAAATTCTCAAGGTCTCTTGTGGGAGAAGCTTTATGAAATGCCAATGATGACAGAGATCCTGTTAATTCTGATATTCCGGGTGACGACTGACAGCGATTTGCTAATTGTGACAGGGGAAAGGATCCCAAACTTAGATCTGTGAAACTGGCAGATGACTGGTTACAAAGGTCAGATAAAGTAAAGCACTGGCTTATATTGTTTTCTTTGTGTTCCTGAAACAGTTCAGTTAGGGATGGACTTTCACACTGAGAAAACTGCAAATTATCATTTTTAAAAGTGTGATTCTTGGCACTTTGTTCAACTAAAGAAACACTTCCAACTTCAGTTTCTTTACTAGCATTTAAATTATCAACAGTCATATTTTCCAACGAGCTAGTTAAGTACAAAGGATTATTTGAACTTCCTAAACTGTCCTGTACTGGAATGTTTTGAAAATCGGATAGTGAATTATTTTGAATATATAAAGAATTATTCGGTGTTGTGCTCTTTATGATTATGGTCTTTAAATCTGGTATTTCTTTGAATGCAGAATCATCTTTGGAAACGCATTCAGATGCATGAGGTCTCAACAAATCAGCATCTAGGTTCTTTGAAAGTAGACTTTCCAGACTGTCTGTAGATGATAATCTGACTGATGGCTGACTTTCACAGGAATCTCTTGACATATCATGAATTAGGTCAGCTAGTGAAAGTTCTTTTGTTAACTTACATGATTCTAGTTTCTTTTCACTTTTAAGTGTGTCAAGTTTCTTTTTTCTATGGAGTAAACAGTGACTTGGAACTGAAGAATTATGAGATAATCCATATTTTCCTACTGAGCTAGAAAAATCAAAGGGTTTGCTACTATAATCCAAATGATTTGCTGACTGAGGATAAGAACTTTGAACATTATCAGCTGAAACTTCAGAAGAAGAAAATAAGACTCCTTACCTTACAAGAGCCATTAATTTTCAGATGAATAGGTTGATATACGCAGAAGACAGTCACAGCAACCAAAAGGAAACATGAAATGAGGCATTTAATTACTAAATGCTTCTTTTGATTATGACATGAATAAAGTGATACTTGATCATTACTTAACATGAATACTCTACAAAACAATAAGGGAGTATTACCTTCCTTTACCAATTTAAAGTAACCTTTATACTCTGTTCACTGATACATACAATGTAAGTCAGTCAATGTTCTAATTTTCACGAATTTAAAAATGTGAGGTCTTAACCATAATTAAATTATAGTCAGGATTGTCTCAAATTCAAAAACTTCTTTAAAAAAACTAGGTTCATTTTATTCTGTATTTCAATGTATTAGAAACAAATAAGCAAACAACCCCGGGTAATTTCTACCACAATCTGGGATACACTATCAATACAAGATGACATATTACAGACTCATTCCCGTCACAGCCAGTTAAAAGTGCCCACCTATGTGCCCAGCATCCCCAGAAAACACACTCTTATTTCTTGGTAACAGGCTGTACGCAGCTTTGTTGTAGAAAAAATTTAGCCCAGAGGTTACAATAAACACTGACATAGTAAACAAATCGCCATACTCATACTGAGAGATAGCATGCCAATTAATATAATGCTACCACCTCAGTTCCCCTCTTATGTCCACTGAATTCCAAATTTAACCCCAAATTTTACAAATTTAAAATTAAATCTCTGGCTATAAAATGCAAAGTAGTATAATTATGATACTTACACCTAATTATTTTTAAATAAAATAAAATTATACATAATAAAAGCATAAAGGGATTTTTTTAACATTAATTAGCTGGCTGTTAATTTCCTTTTCCTATCTCATTAGAGTTAAAAAAAAAAACAAAAAGTTCTATAAGCTACTAACAAGAAGAAAAAGATGTCTTGTCTTATCTAATTTTATTTCCACTATGTTGTTATAAAATCAAGAAGTAAGGCCGGGTGCAGTGGCTCACGCCTGTAATCCAAGAACTTTGGGACGCCAAGGCGGGCAGATCACTTGAGGCCAGGAGTTCGAGAACAGCCTGACCAACACGGTGAAACGCTATCTCTACTAAAAATACAAAGAAAAAAAAAGCCAGGCATGGTGGCATGCACCTGTAATCCCAGTTACTTGGGAGGCTGAGTAAGGGCAGTCACTTGAACCCAGGAGGTGGAGGCTGCTGTGAACAAGATCATGCCACTGCACTCCAGCCTGGGTGACAGAGTGAGACTCTGTCTCAAAAAACAAACAAAAAAAATCAAGCAGTAAAATAACCACAAAAACAGGCTACAACAGAAGAAAAGAAACACAGTACTCATCCTAAAAATTCACAACTAGATCAACTGATAATCAAAAGTTAACAATAACATGCAAGATTTTCTTAATAGCTCAAGCAAATTAAATATTTTCTTAAAAGCTCAAGCAAATGAAAGCCTCTCTTTAGGCATTAACTATGAAAAACAAGTGAAAAAGAACAAGTAAAGGCATACCTTTTGCTATCTTTCCTGTAGATACTGTTCCCTCATTCTTGTCCTTCAAACTCTGCACTCTATCTTGTTCCAGAACCCCTGACAAAGCCTTCTGCACATCAAACTTGTTCTTCAGAACTGCTTCAATTAATATTTCATCTGGCACAGAATCTCCAAGTACCTCTCTCATGTGATCAAGGCATGAATAAAGACGAGCTAGAAAAGACAACAATGGTCAAAAGCTATACTAAATGGTGCAATGGAAGAACTTTTAATCTTCAAAACTGATTTTAAAATTTACAGCTGTATTAGAATATTCAACTCTCCTTTCTCTTTGGCAAAAATTATTTCTAATGATCGTATTTTTATCTACAATATACCTATCTTCCCTCATAAGGGGAACGATTTCGTTAATTTAAAAATCACTATAATAAAATGTCTCCTGAATAATAGTGACTAATGTTTCAAAAAAGTGTACATTGCACAGTATACACTAATATCTATTTTCAGTCACCAATGATGATGGTATCTGCATTGATCATTTTTTGCATGTACAGAAAGGAAGGGGTGAGTGTGGAACTATTTCTAATTTGTTAGTGAACCCAGTTACTCACGAAGTATATTTCTTATATTTCTCAAGCTGCTACCTTAAGTTTCCTTTTTGGCTAACTTCGGTTCTTCCCAGCTAACTAAAACAATCCTTAATGACTCTTTAAAAAACAGCAAGATAACATAATATAAAAATGCCATAAAAATAAGAAAGTCCAGGAGATTAAGGGGAGGATAGGCATTCTTTTTTTTTTTTTTTTTTTTTTTGAGACAGAGTCTCACTCTGTTGCCCAGGCTGGAATGCAGTGGCATGATCTCAGCTCACTGCAACCTCCGTCTCCCAGATTCAAGCAATTCTCCCACCTCAGCCTCCTGAGTAGCTGGGATTACGGACGCCCGCCACCATGCCTGGCTGATTTTTCTATTTTTAGTAGAGATGGGTTTCACCATGTTGGCCAGGCTGGCCTCAAACTCCTGACCTCAGGTTTCCACCTGCCTCGGCCTGCCTAAGTGCTGGGATTACAAGCATGAGCCACTGTGCCCAGCCAGCACTCACTTTTAAAAGAAAAAAATTTAAATCTGGAATTATCTAAGCTGTTTATGAATTTTAATTTTCTGATGACATTAGTATTAAAAGTAATTATTAATAATACTTATTAATGATGTAAAATCCGTAAGAGCAGAGAGGCTTTGTATCCCTAGAACCCTTTTCATCTCTAGTACCAGGTAACTAGGGGGCCAATGAATAAAAATGCATGATATATTCCTTCATATTTTTGTATAGCACTTGACAATTTTCACAATACTTTTATGTATATTTCCTTTGTAATCCTCATAATAGGATTACAAAAGAGCTAGATATATCAAGCAAATTCTAACTCAATAAAGATAAGATTGAAAATCATGGCACTACTAAGTTAGCAATAATCAAAATAGAATAGAGGTTTTCAAACTCCCTATTCCACAAAACCATTTCACAGAATGCAATTTATATTTAATTGTACGTGCTCATATGCTGAACAAGTAATCTACTGGCAATACGCTTCCTTTAAAAAAAAAAAAAAGTATTTGATACTTCTTTCATTGGCCCATTAATTATTAAAAATACATTCCTGAAATATTTGGGCAATTCTGCTTTGCTTCAATCTAAGATTAACTTTTAAAGGCTAATAAGCTATGGGATAATATTATCTCTTCGATAAATACATCAATTATTGAAACTGTAACAAAATACTTAGTATAGCTAGCTAGCATCAGGGCCTCCTCTTTTTTTTTTTTTTTTTTTTTTTACAGAGTTTCGCTGTTATTGCCCAGGCTGGAGTGCAATGGCGTGATCTTGGCTCACAGCACCCTCCACCTCCCAGGTTCAAGCGATTCTCCTGCCTCAGCCTCCCGAATAGCTGGGATTATAGGCATGTGCCACCACACCCAGCTAATTTTGTATTTAGTAGAAACGGGGTTTCTCCACGATGGTCAAGCAGGTCTCAAACTCCTGACCTCAGGTGATCCGCCCGCCTCGGCCTCCCAAAGTGCTGGGATTACAGGCGTGAGCCACCACGCCCGCCAGGCCTCTTCTAATTATAAAAACTATTTTCTGTACCCACCCAAAGAGGCAGTATCGTGAGAGGGTTAAAAGTAGAGGTTACAGAGTTAGGCTAGCTTGGTTCATATCCTAATGCCACTTACTAGCAGGTACAACCTCAAGCAAGTTATTTCTCAGTGTCTCATTTTCCTCTCTTGTAAAATGAGGGCAACTGTCCTACTTCATAAGGTTGTTGTAAAGATTAAAGATGCTAACACCTGAACAGTACATAGAAAGTACCTAAAGAGCATTAGCAAAAATCAGCTATGATCATTATTACTGTCATCACTTACATATAAGTCAGGTTGGAATGATTAACTTTTTCTCAAAAATAACTCTGAATTTCCTAACTCCTTAATCATTGTTCACTGAGGCATAGCAGGACAGAACTTCCATCCTATTCCTATCCTCTCTCCTTACAATCTTAACAATAATACTCTTTAAAAATACAATTAAAAAGTGAGTTCATACTACAGCTAGACTTTTATCCAGATTTTCCAATGTATTTTCAGAGTTGGTAAATCCCTTTTATTTCTCCTTTATCTGTTGTTTCCCTTTCTGCTTTCTACTTTTGTATATTCATGCTTTCTCTCCATTTTTCTTGAGTTGGTTAGCAGCCAGTATATATTTTATTTATTAACTCAAAGATCAACTCCCAGATTCATACATTTCTTGTTTTAAAATTATTACAAATTTTCAATGTAAAAACAATTATGTCGGGCACGGTGGCTCACGCCTGTAATCCCAGCCCTTTGGGAGGCTGAGGTGGGTGGATCACTTGAGCTCAGGAGTCCGAGACCAGGCCAATATGGTGAAACCCCATCTCTACTAAAAATACAAAAATTACCCATCTGTGGTGGCAGGCACCCATAATCCCAGCTACTCAGGAGGCTGAGGCAGGAGAATCCCTTTAAACTGGGAAGTGGAGGCTGCAGTGAGCCGAGACTGTGCCACTGCACTCCAGCCTGGGTGACAAAATGAAACTCTGTCTCAAAAAAAAAAAAAAAAAAAAATTATAGAACAAAGCCACACTCCAGAGAAAGATCAAATCTTCGTGCTATCAACAAATGGCATTATTGTTATACCTGGTCATTTCAGTTCTGCTATCAAATCTATGGCTTGAGTGATGTTTGAAGCCATGTCATGTTTGGAACTTATTTATAAAAGAAGAAAGCTAAAATATAAATATCTTCATTAAAATGTTTAAGAGAGTTGAAAATATGCAAAAACTCAGAACCGATGTCATTACCAAGTTCTATCTTGAAACTTAATTCACACAGATGTAAATCTTGAAACTTAATTCACACAGATGTAAATCCTGAGGACACTTATACAGTGTCACTTTAGACTGCAACTGGTTTTTTTTCAAACCTCTTGAACTTAACATCTTTGTAAGTAAAGGAGTTTATGTATTCTAATCATAAGCTCCACATACAGCTTATGAAACAATTAAATCGTCTGAAAAAGTTCTTCTTAACAAATCACTGGAGTTTCTCTCCCACAGAAAAAAATTTTAAATGGGATAGTTCAATTAAAATTCCAGTTACTAAACAATAGCCATACAATTTTTCAATCATACAGTTAAATACACTCCTCACAAAACATACTTAATAAAACATAAACTGTCCCTGAATATGAAAGATAAGTTTACATCATTACTGTTCATAGTCACTGTTATAAACACAATAAAACTGATAAATTCTGGTGTATTTGGTTATTAATCACTTTCAGATAACAGATACACTACTTTTTGCTATACCTTGATCAAATCCACTGAGCTGATGGTTCGAAACAGAATTGGAAGATTCTTTCAGATCTTCATAATCATATTCTTCCACAGGCTCAACGGAAGGTTTTTCACGCCGTGAATAAATAAACTGAGCAGCTAGAATATAAAATGATCAAAGAATGCTATGGTACAGCCATTTCCTATAACTTTTTTTTACAAAAGTTAAAGTAAAAATTAAAAATTCTAATCAATCACCTATAGTTACCCATATTTCATAATAAGGGATGAAAACAAAAACAATATCATACCAAAACATATATCTAAAATCCTACTCGAAGGTGCTTACAACTTATTATTCTCTTATAATATTCTTCCTTCTTTCCCCCAATCACTGAAACCATTCCACTCAGCCTACTTTCTCCCTGGTTTCCAAAATCTACCTTTCCTAATATCTCTTCTTTGTATACTATCCTGTGTTCCTTGAAATTTTCTCTTCGATACAAATATTTCAAACCAAATATCAAACTTCTAATTTACATAATTAAGAAAACACAAGGTGGCCAAGCACGGTGGCTCACCCCTGCAATCCCAGCACTTTGGGAGACCAAGGCGGGTAGATCACCTGAGGTCAGGAGTTCGAGACCAGCCTAGCAAATACAGTGAAACCCCATCTCTACTAAAAATATAAAAATTAGCTGGGCATGGTAGCAGGCACCTGTAATCCCAGCTACTCAGGAGGCTGAGGCAGGGGAACCGTTTGAACCCAGGAGGCAGAGGTTGCAGTGAGCCGGGATCACGCCATTGCACTCCAGCCTGGGTGACAAGAACAAAATTCCGTCTCAAAAAAAACACAAGGAAAGGAAAACACAAGAAGTGCTAAGTTTGCCTGAATCTAAGAGTTCATGGAAAATACAGACTTTAATCTTTAAACAACTCATGCTTTCAATCACACACTTTCAATCATACACTGACACTGTAAACTAGTGTCATATACCTAACCTTAAGTTTCAGACATCTGTGCTACTCTGCAATACTGCCAAACATCATCACTCAGTATATAACTGGGTATTCATATATATCTCATTAAGGAAAGGAAAGGCAGATTATCTAAATGCCAATAAATGCCTGAGTATCATAAATGAAACACAAGTGAGCAAAGGAGAAAATCACAGACATATCCACAGTACTAATGCTTCCAGCTCTACTGGATGGCCACTGAACTGAATCCTGGACACTGTGCTCAACTGTAAAGGAACAAAATTAAATATGTTAAGAAGGACAGAAATATAGATACAATATTCAAAAGACAAGGTATTATTAGAGGTATTATCTAGTTTTCTATAAGAGCACAAAACATGTTAAGTTCATTGACTTGTGCATAGGTTATCAGGAAGATATTATTTATTAAAGGGAAGCTACATTCAAAATTTATAGATATACAATCACATTGGGGGGTAGAGAAAAAGACATCAAAATGTATAGATAACGCATAGAACATAAAGCTGCAGTGTGTGTGTAACACCTATACTCAGAAGGTTAAAGCAGAAGCACTCTCTATTCATTGTAAAAGTCAATGGCCTTACAAATTAGGAGGGAGGGCAAAGAAGAAAAACGTAATGATTTATTTTAAAAGCCAAATGAGTAATACCAGACAACAAGCACTGTGGAAGCACAGAAGTAACCAATGAAGACTGGAGCATTATAATAAAGGAGGTAGGAATATAGGGAAAATTGAAGAGGTGGAAGAGATCCTGAACAAGGAGAACAGAGTAAGTGAAATATTAATAAAGAGCAGTTGAGAGAATTCAATCCGTTCTACTATAATGCATGTTTCCTTAAAACAAATTACCTCTTGTCAATGGGCTATGAAAGTGTAACATTGAGGATGCTTTAGTTTATGAAATTTTTCTCCCAAAACTTCAAAGTTTTGCATCACTGCATAATAACAACACATATAAAGTCTGATAACACCAACCACAGAGAAATATTATGCTGTAAGATAACTGTATCGTAATGCCACATAGCTCCACATTCTTCTCCTTGGCTCAGTTTGGACGTGTGCCCTGTTTGGAGAGCCCTTACTGCTTGGCTCTCCAAGGTCTGTGAGCATTGTGCCTTTACAATATTATCCTTTAGTTTCAACCCTTTCTTACATCTCCTATCAAGCTTTCACCTTTTTTAAAAGTGTAAAATCCTATATTTACTGGAGTACTTGTTAGGAAATTAATGTATCTTTTCAAATGTGCAAGCATTTTTATTAAGATAATTATTTCTGTTTGCACTCTATAGATGGAGTGGTTTGTCCTGATCTTTTTTTCTGTAAGTTGTTAATTTTAGTATATAATTCTGAAGACCACAAAGTTTTTTAAGAATGCACGTTATGTTGTGTATGTATGTATGTGTAGGAATATAGATATCCCTATTTTCCCCCTCTCGTGCAAGTAGATAACAACACTGGTATAAGGTCAGCATGGCTAAATAGGCGAACAGACATCCTATTTCATAAATTCTCTTAAGAGGATAACTTTTTTTCACATTACAAATCTCAGAATTAGAGATGTGTCTTTCAATCAAATGACATCTTAGCATTACATAATACTTAGACTGATAGCCTTTTGTTTTAAAGTGGTCCTTAAAATAATGATACACCTTACAATTCATGGCATTTTAGATTTAATAAAATGTGGTATAAATGAGGCCCTTTGGTCCCTGGTGCTTTCCCGGCTTTAATAAACTGTATTCAGTTTCGTCTAAAAGTAACAAACATACTTCCCCCAACTTCTCCTCCTACCCATGAACTAGGAGGGAGAAACCTAAGACAAATTAAAAAATTAAGTGAGGCATGAAATCAGATGTTTCCCTCAACAAGTTTCAGTCAGGAAATACTGACAGGGAAGAGGAAGTTTTCAATGTACAGGTTTCTCCTCTGCCTGCCAGGAGATATTTTTTCTGCGGTGGGGTCGGGGGTGGTCCTATACCACCACACACACCCAACACATAACTCCAATTCAAAAACCTATACTGTGGCCACTATTTTGGAAGTAGTAATGGTTGGATTTGCAAAGGGTGGGTGGGGGGAAGAGTAAGAAAACTCCCCCAGGAGAAGTATTGGGTCGGTGCAAAAGTAACCGCAGGTCTTTCCATTACTTTCAAAGGGTGGGTGGGTGAGGCGGGAAGCGGTCCAAACCTCTGAAGTTGTACTGAGAGCCCCAAAAGCAACAAATACAACAAATAAAGGAGTGAGAGAAAGTAATGATGAGAAAATGGTAAATACAAAATGCTATTCTCTAAAATTTTAAATCACAAACTCTGATGGAAGTGCTTTCTGAAAAAATGGACACCTATAATTTTTAAAATTTAAGGCATTTTGACAAACATAAAAGTGCAAAGAATTCAAAACCTAACACCTGAAATTTCCTACAATGGTTTCCTAAACATCTTAAAATAAAAATCACATGAGGCATTCATTAAAAATACAGATTTCTAGGCTTCTTCCCCTGGAGATTATGATTCAGTGGTGCTGGAATGAAGCAGGAAATTTGTATTCTTAAGAATTATTCTGGCCAGGCACAGTGGCTCATGCCTGTAATCCCAGCACTTTGGGAGGCCCAGGCAGGTGGATCACCTGAGGTCAGGAGTTCAAGACCAGCCTGGCCAACATGGCAAAACCCCATGTCTACTAAAAATACAAAATTAGCTGGGCGCGGTGGCGGGCACCTGCAATCCCAGCTACTTGAGAGGCTGAGGCTAGAGAACTGCTTGAACCTGGGAGCCAAGTGGAGGTTGAGGTGAGCTGAGATCGTGCCACTGCACTCCAGCCTAGGCTACAGAATGAGACTCCGTCTCAAAAAAAAAAAAAAAAAAAAAAAAATTACTCCCAGCAGATTCATATCACAAGGTAAGATTAAGAAACACTGGTGTCCTACAAGTCTCCCCTTTATTCTGGCCCACCTATACACCACTTTGTGGACCATGATCAGTTATCTGCACAAAATACTAGCTCCCTTACTCAAAAAACTCCAATAAGTTGACACTAAAAACACAAAATTAGAAACTGTCTTTCACAATTTCATTCCTATTTTCTTTCCTAGCCCTCTTTCCTCCTGCCACTTGCATTAATCCTGGTAGTATGATGAAACAAGCCTCACTTAGAGGCCATTGCTTAAGCAACGTTGTTTCCTCTAGCTGGGATGCTATTCTTACTCCCAAATTTACTAGCTTCAATCCCACCTCCTTCTAGAAGCCTTCCCAGACTCCTTCAGTCAGGGTTATTTTCTTTACCCACAATACTGTTGTAGCAAGTTATTTGAACAAGACTTTAAACAAGCTTCCTTATACCAAACTAATTTATAAATGTATTAGAACAGTGTTTTTCTTACAAAAAAAAAAGAATGTACAATAAAGGTGTGAAATTAGAATGGAGCAAATAAAGATTACTTCTAATCATATTAGCTGAAACAAAATACATCACCATTCAAATAAAGTTTTATGTACAAACTCCTTTTGCTACCCCCCACTCTTTGACATAGGTTCAATACTCAGTATCAATCTTTCTAAAAGAAAGAAAAGTTAACATTTAAAAATCACCATCCTAGGCTGGGCATGGTGGTTCACACCTATAATCCTGGCACTTTGGGAGGCCGACACAGGAGGATCACTGGAGCTCAGGAATTTGAGACAAGCCTGGACAGCGTAGTGAGACCAGGAAAATTGGGCTTAATAGAATTCAAAAAAATATACAAGTGCTGATGAATTTTAGAGAGAAATTCCAATTAATTGATAAAGTCATTCAATTATCAGACTTCATTACAACATGAATACAATCAGCTTTTCAATGACATTAGCTGCTTAAGAATAGAAAATATTCTTCTAAAACCATTCATTTTTTATTGAAAATTACTTGGAAAATATACCACTATAGAGGAAAGTAAGTTTCTTATCTGATGTCACTGCTATTTTTTAAATGTTTTGAAAAATTTAAAAATCCAAAGTCATATGCTTTTGTTAAAAATATCAGTTTGTCACAGAAGAAACCAAAAACATTTAACTATCTCCTGCTTTGCTAAGATCAGTTGGCTTCTTGGTGTGTTCAAAAAGTAACTCTCAGAGTCAGACTGTCCTGAATACAAACCACAGGTAAGAGCCACATCAAAAGCTATGAGAGACACATGGATAAACTCTGACTCTGTCCTCAAGAAAGCTAGGCCATAAATGCAAATCTCAGAGAAACACCCTTTGAAGGTCTTTGTGTACTATTACGTTATTATCCAAGATAACATAACATTTATCCAGAGAAGCCTAGATCAACGACTGTGTTAACCTGCAATATTAAGGTGTCTTTCAGTAATCCCCCCTGAAAGATTCCACGCTTATACAAAGTCATATTCAACCAACTTCCAAGTCCTGTAGACCTCAACTCCTGTAAATTTTCTCTTGAATGTATTTCCAAATCCAATGCTACCACTCTTGCCCTAAACAAATGGTTCTCAATGCATACCAAGAGCATACCCCAGTGGGCTTGTTAAAACATCTGCTATGCCTCACTCCCAGTTTCTGACTCTTGGGTGGAGTCCCCAACGTTGCATTTCTAACAAACTCTCAAGTGATGCTGACGGTTCACTTTGAGAACACTGTCCTAAAATAGCCTCATCTCCTCTAGATAAATACATATAACAATTATAAATATTTATACAATAGCCTCTTCACTCCCCAGACAACACAACCAGCCAGTAGGTTGGAATCCCCTCTTTAAAAGGCTGAATCCCAGCTCTAAGATTCAGGGACCTTCTGAGGCACCAGCATCAGCCACGCAGTGTCTCCCTGCCCAGAGGTCTAAGTCCTGGCCCCACAGTCCCTCTTGTGAACTTCAGAGGTAAAGCAGCAAAGAACCCTCTCCTTAAGGTCTAAGTCACAGCTCCAAGGAGCCTCCACCAGCTTCTAAATGGTGGTTTCAACCTTGCCTTTTGTTCCCCTAAGAATTAGGGACAGTAAAGTGCTTCCTGAATTTACTACCTTCTTGATATTCTGGTTGCACTTTTTGCATTATTTGTTCTATAATACCTGGTTAACAACTTTTTATGTTAAATGTTCTCTGATAAAATAACTGGTGCAATTTTTATCTCCTAACAGAATATGGACTGATAACAGTGAAACATTAAAAGATGAGAGGAAAAGCCACAATTAAGCTAAATGAGAAAAGTACTTGACCAGAAGAGCAGGCCTGTAAATAAAGAGCGAGATGCATTTCAGAATAACCAGTTAACAGGAAAAGGATGACAGAGTAGATATGATAAAGACAACTTCTAGCATATCTATGCCTTTATAAAGAAAAAGAAATTATAAAAGTCAGAAGGGGCATATTTGGTCTGCAGAGGCTAAAAATGGGATGAAAGCAGGTACAGTTTATAAGACAGCCCAGCAGACTAGAGGGTAATTAAGACAAGAAGGATGTATTAGTCCATTCAGGCTGCTATAACAAAATGCCATAAACTAGGTAGCTTATAAACAGAAATTTCTGACAGTTCAAAGGCTAGGAAGTCCAAGATCAAGGCAGTCTGTGTGTGGTGAACACCCGCTTTCTGGCTCACAGACAGCACCTACTTGCTATGTCCTAACATGACAGAAGGGCAAGAGTTCTCCTTGGGACCTCTTTTATTAAGGCACTAATCCCATTTATGAGGGCTCTACCCTCATGGCCTAATCACCTCCCCTCCCAAGGGCCCCACCTCCCAATACCATCACTTTGGGGGTTAGAATTTCAACATGTGAATCTGGGGGAAACACAAACATTCAGACCATGGCAGAAGACTCTGAAAGAAATGTTAGTTATATCAAACCTTTAAACTTGTGAAAAATGAGTTTTATAAATTACATTTATGCTATACCCAACTATAGGTAAATATACTATTATACTCTCTTTTTATACCATACTAATTTTTTTTTCCATTTTTTGAGATGGAGTTTAGCTTTTGTTGCCCAGGCTAGAGTACAATGGCGTGATCTCAGCTCACTGCAACCTCTGCCTCCCGGGTTCAATCGATTCTCCTGCCTCAGCCTCCTGAGTAGCTGGGATTACAGGCACTCGCCATCATGCCTGGCTACCTTTTGTATTTTTAGTAGAGGCGGGGTTTCACCATGTTGGCCAGGCTGGTCTCGAACTCCTGACCTCAGGTGATCCACCTGCCTCAGCCTCCCAGAGTGCTGGGATTACAGGCGTGAGCCATCGTACCCGGCCTATACCATACTAAAATTTAGCAGGGCATTTTAACCTGTGTAGATGGTAGGCTGAAATTTGAAGACAAATGTAGTGTTAGGGAAATAAGTGACAGGAGGATCAGGATTAATGACTCAGCCTTTGCTGGGAAGAATATATGAATGTTTTCCTTATATGGTGGCAGAGAAGAAATCTTTGGGCTGATAATCTAGAAGATGCAGCTCTGACGTGGAATCATACAGAAATATGAATGCCAAATTCCTCTGTGGCTCCAAAAGAAGTCTGAACTACATGTATTGGTTTATTTACCAAACTGTTTAACAACAGATAAAGTACTGTACAAAGGAAAGTCTAGGCATAACACCTCCATGTTTCTAATACTCAAAAGATCTTTGAGGATGTAATGGCTGCCTGCCTCCAGAGGCTTCAGAATTTCATTATTGACTAAATTACCATTTTAGTATATTTAGATTAACTGCATGATGCAAAGTATGTTGGAAAAAAAGCCACAGTCTTTTTCATATTATTTAAAACTAAATAATAGAATCACAAGTTTAAATTCTACTCACAGGAAAAGAAATTATTTTATATGCCTTTAAAAATTAATATATAATTAACTTTTTAAATGTTATATATTACAGTCTCACAGAACACTCCAGTCCTTGAACGACTAACATTTACTTTATGTTTTTAAACACCAAATCCAAGGAATCAAATTATTTTTAAAAATTCACCTGTTGATGGCGAAATACAATAATCATCCTCTACAGACTGGCCATAGAGATCATCATCTTCAAAATCTAAAATAAAGACAAAAGAGATAAATTCATTTACAAGTTCTTTTTATATTCTTAGTTACTAATGAGGAAGCATCTGAATCCTCTCCAAAATAAACTGTTTATCAAAATTTAAGGAACCTAGAATGTCTATTTTCAAAAAAACTCTAAGAATTTCACCCACAAAATAGGTTATTTACTAACTCTATATTTATAAAGACATACACAGTTCTTCGGTTGTTAAATTAATTGGGTTTACCCAGGTCCCAAGTTTTCACCTCATAGGATCAAATATAATAATCCTATAAAAAATATACTTGAGGCCAGGCACGGTGGCTTATGCCTGTAATCCGAGCACTTTGGGAGGCCGAGGTAGGCGGATCATGAGGTCAGGAGTTTGAGACTCGCCTGACCAATATGGTGAAACCCCGCCTCTACTAAAAACACAAAAATTAGCTGGGCATAGTGGTGTGCACCTGTAATCCCAGCTACTCTGGAGGCTGAGGCAGGAGAATCACTTGAACTCAGGAGGTGAGGTTTCAGTGAGCCAAGACCGCGCCACTGCACTTAGCCTGGGCAACAGAGCAAGACTCTGTCTCAAAAAAAAAAAAAAAAAAAAAAAGAAAAAAAAAAACTTAGTCTCTCCAGTGCTGACAAAAATCTGAAATAAACCATTTTTTTCACCAAGTTCCCTCTATAACCAAAGCACTTCTCTTCCACAGAACATGGGGGTATACAATAGATCATGAAAGTAGTATTTCTTTATGGAGAGCTAGGTAACATCTATACAAACCAACTTACCCTAAACTCCCTATGCCCACCCGCTGATTGCTAACTGCCTTTTTTTCTGCTTCCTGAGATATGCTCTTTGCCTAGATTTTCCTAGGCCATTTCTTTCTGCTAGTTAAGGTTCCAGCTCAAATGTCTCCTCTTTGCACAAGTCTTCCCTGACCACTCTGGGTAAAGCAGTAAGCCCCTCTGCTACTGTTACCCTCCAGCACACTTACCCAATTTACAGAGCACTACGCCTGTTCACTACATGAGACTATTAGCTTCTTCAGGGCAAGACTTGGTTTAGCCAACTACCTGGCACATATGGAGCACTAGATTAATATTTATTATAAATTAATGAATCAAACTAATTACAACTAAAACCCCACAAAGAACATAAATATATTTACATAAATTTCATTTGACAAACACTAACACCATGCCAGGGAGTAGCTGAGACAACTGTGGTATAACAGCGAACACATTTCCAGTTATCACCGCACCTAAAATCTGACAAGGAATACACACAAGATAATGGGCAATTACAAAACCATGTGACAAGTACCTGATGTGAGAAACACAGAGCAATTTGGGAACACACACATGAATGACAAAACTAGAACTGGGAGTGGGGTAGCTAGGGAAAGATCCCCATGAATATAATATCCAAACCAATTCCAAAGGATAGAGTTAGCTAGTTTCTGAGGGTATTCATGCAGCAGGAACAGCATGCTCAAAGGCTGAGACCAAATGCTTACAGCAAAGAAAAATTAGATAAGTGCTACTATTGGGCAAAAATGTATATGATTAAATAAATTATTAGATCACAATCCCAAGTTAATAAAAATTTATTTGCAAATAAACAAGGGGCCATTCACAAACAAAATACTTTTAGATACTGAAGACAACAACAGGCCAGGCATCGTGGCTCACACTTGTAATTCCAGCACTTTGAGAAGCCGAGGAGGGAGGATCTCGCTTGGGCCCAGGAGTTTGAGTCCAGCCTGGGCAACATAGCCAGATGCTGTCTCTACTAAAATAAAAAATTAACCGGGCATGGGGGCACATGCCTGTAGACCTAGCTACTCGGGAGGCTGAGGCAGGAGGATTGCTTGAGCCCGGGAGTTGGAGGTTACAGAGAACTATGATCATGCCACTGCACTCACACTCCAGCTTGGCCAACCAACAAAGTGAGATCCTGTCTCTTAAAAAAAAAAAGTAAGACTCTTTTTTACTAGGTCAGTTTGTCAATGCTGAAGTTGACCCTGAAGTGCCACAACATAAAAAGATGAAGAGAATTCTTTCCTGCAATCTTCATAGTTTGTTTCCTCAATCAACAAAATTATGGAATATTTACTACATGTAAAGAACATTGTGCCAGCTACTTACAGTATGGATTTTGCCTTCCTGAGACTTTTAAATCAGTGACTGAGGCAGTCATGTAAAGTATTACATAAATTACAGAGAAAAACAAAGTGGGAGTTAAGTAGCAGAACCAGTAGGTTTTAGAACACAAACTCTCTCTAATGAGGTTATATTACTTAAGAGAATTTTGAAATTATTATTCTGAGAATTCAAGAGAAAGCCTAATCGGGAAGAAGAGAAATAAACTAGACCTTGATGAGCACAACTTTTATAAACAAGAAAAGGGGATGAACCTCCTTAATGTTACAGGAACAGCTTGGTTATGATGTCACCAATTGTTCCAAAGAAACATGACAACATGACAACCTGACCTCAAGAAGCCAAGGTGCTCCCTGAGGCCAACTACCTCTCCTCCATGAAGCATTCCTTCACATAGAAATCCTGCTTAAATTCCCCCCAATCCATTCGGAATTAAGTGTTCTCATCTGTGTATCCCTCCCATAGCGTTTTCTCAGTACCTTTTGTAGCATTTTTCATACTCTAATAATCTGTAACTCGTATAATCTTCTCCTTTTAGACCACCCTCAAATATCTTACTGTCAGTCCTCAAAGCTTAGAACAGTACTCTAAGCACTAACTTAATGGTGGTTGAGGAAATGATAAACAACTATCCAAGAAATGAATGAATAATAATTAGACCTATTCATGTACTTTATATTTGCAAAAATATCTCTCAGTCTAAAGTCATTTCTTAGGTGACAATGGTCCACATGCAATACCATCCATTGCAACATTTATTTAAAAGGGCCTCCATTCTAAAGTAACCACCAGAAAATTCACATGTTCTAGACGGACTGAGGTCACAGGTTCCAAATGAAGAACAAGGTGTTAGCTGCCCTCACTCTAGTTAAAGCATACTGATGTTCTATAATAATCTACTGGGGTGCCAATGACAATCACCAACATATTAAGCACTACATGTTCTGCACTTCGCAAAGCGTAGTTCTTTATTCTTCTGCATTAGTTCATTTTTGTTTATATTTTTAGTTTATGTGATGCTTGGTGATGCCTACAGTTATCTACTGCATGAAGAGGGATGTGCTCCTCCTAAAAATAATTCTAACTCCTGTTAACGCCTACAGAACATTCATATAGACATTTTTCTTTTATTTCATTTTTTAATATCAAAAAGTCCTTTCCCATACACTCTTTCCTCTAGTACTGCCGTTTATTTAATTTCAAAATACATTTATATCAAGCATTACCAGCCAAGAACTAGGTATAAACTTCACGATCCATCTGATCGACTCATTCTTTGGGCCTTTTTAACATGTGTCTTTTCTACTGTCTCCTAAGTTTCCACTTTGAAATTCGTTGAAAAATAAATTAGCGCAAATTGGTTCTGCACTAAGTATGTATGGACATACACAAAAGGTTTATCATGTAAATCTAACACAGGTACAGGTCCGTTGAATGTAGGTATTAAGTCAATCTGTGTTTTACAAATAAGCAACGTTTCATGGACATTTCTCAAAGGGGATCTGGGAGAGAGAAGCTAGAAGCAGGCACGTGAGTGCCCGACATGGGAGGAAACAATGGAAGAGGTGATAATGCTTACGTGCCTATATATCACCGGATCCCAACCTCACCAATGTCCTACCCATACGACGCTATGCAGCACCTCCCCCTCCCCAAATAAAATCAACCCCAGAGGGCAGAAATCATGACTTAAAAACGACGGCATTTGGCGGCACTAGGAGGCCTGTCATATTCCCCAACTGGGGCTCTCCCAATCCCGACAGGGCAACACTGACGAGAAACTCACAGATTGAAGTGGATGCCAACGGGCTAGGATCCCAGCTGTAACCGGGAAAAGAACTTCCCGGCATGACCCTGCCACCTACCTTCATCGTAGTTATAGCCTCGAACATTCCGATGCCGGGCCATGACGGCGGAGAGGGCGTTTGCCACAGCCCTTTAACTCCTTCCAAAACACTCCGCTTAGATACTGATAAGGCGCCAATTGCGGCCTGGAGAACCCGTATACGCCATTTTGGCTTCCCGCAGCCTCTGCGCCGAACGCCTGCGCAAGCGCGACGTCTTATCTGTGCACCGCGCGACGGCAATGCCTCAGGGTCGCTGTCCGCCTCCCTGAGGGCGCATGCGCACTGCTGCGCATGGCGGGACGATTGCGGGGAGGCTTTGGGAGTGGCCCCACCCAAAGGTTGGGCGACGGAGGGGGATGGAGAAATCCCGCCGCCTAGAATTGACTGGTTTGAACTAAATGTTGCAAGCTGGGAACCTTGAGCTACCTAAGCCAGCGTTCTGGATTATTTTCCAAATTTGGTTTCTGATAATCTGAGAAAGCTATGTGCTCAGTAAGAGCAGGGACCTTGTTTTATCAAACTTCGATCTTTCATTAGGCACACAGTGGGCATTCAACAAACTTGTGTAAACTTGGAATCAGATTTAGCCCAGGCCGGTGCGGTGGCTCCTGCCTGTAATCCCAGCACTTTGGGAAGCCCAGGAGGGCGGATCGCTTGAACCCAGGTGTTCGAGACCAGCCTGAGCAACATAGCGAGGCTCCACCTCTACAAAAAATACAAACACTAGCCGGCCCCGTGGTGCAGACCTGTAGTCTCAGCTACTGAAGAGGCTGAGGTGGGAGGATCCCCTGAGCCCGGGCGGTCGAGGCTGCAGTGAGATCGGGCCTCTCTATTCCAGCCTGGGCGACAAAGTGAGACCTTATCTCAAACAAACAAACAAAAAAAAAAGAGTCCAAGCTTTAGAGAAGGAAATAAGGCTATTTTTAAACGAGTATATATGATTAAATTGAGACCCTGGCTATAATAGATCACCCTGCTTTCATATAATTTACGACTTCATGTATTCACTCCGCTCGGCATTACTATCTCTAGTAAACAGCGATTTGCCCTTAGCTATGTACACGATTTTAGCTATATAAACGATATTTATCAGTATCATAAAGAAGGATTCACTGAACATTCATTGAACACATAATTGTGTGTAACATTGCGAGTATTAAATATAGCTTTTTAGACATAGCACTGGCCTTAGGTGGTAATGCTGAATGTTGTTGATGCATGAATCTATAACCTACTATTAAATGTCCTCATTTCTTAGAACATAAAGTTAATAATGCTATATAAGAAACCAACCTCATTATACTGAACAAACAACTTCAGTTTTAGCTTGTGTTTTTGAAATGATGATACTTCACATCAAAGGCAAATGTCAAATTCTAGAGATAATTAAAAGCTTACTCAGCTTTTTGCTATGCACAATAGAAATAAGAGTAATCCAAATTTAGTTTATATTTGTAAGTGGCTTGGAACGTAATTTATTCATGCATTTGAATGTGTTTGACTACAAAAATAGTTGTTTAATGTAGCTCCAAGATAAAATTTTACAGAAAAATAGAGATAGTTGCTAATGTTACATGGCTTAAGTGTTTTTATTATTTTACACCCTTAGGTAATTTTTATTTTGCAGCCTGTTTCTTTGTAAAATGGAGATAGAGACACTAACTCACAAACTGTGAATAATTTATCCATGTAAGAGGATTTATCACAGATCATAGTAGGTGCTTAAAAATATTGTGTTATTGGCTGGGCACGGTGGCTCACTCCTGTGATCCCAACACTTTGGGAGGCTGAAGCAGGCGGATCATGAGGTCAAGAGATCAAGATCATTCCGGCCAACATGGTGAAACTCCCTGTCTCCTAAAAATACAAAAATTAGCCAGGTGTGGTGGCGCACGCCTATAGTCCTAGCTACTCGGGAGGCTGAGGCAGGAGAATCGCTTGAACCCGGGAGGCAGAGGTTGCAGTGAGCTAAGATTGTGCCACTGCACTCCAGCCTGGCGACAGAGCAAGACTCTGCCCCACCCCCCCCAAAATTATGTTATTAAAATACAAATGGCAGCTTCCACTCCACTGTAATTGTCAATTACAAGCTTGACTACAGCTCACTGAGGTATGAACTGAATGAGTTATAGACCACATAAGCAAAGTACTACAGGAACAATGAATAAGAAAAAGTTACTTCTGTCAGATAATATATAATTTGCCCTTAGGTCGTCAATAACGCACTCCTTTAAAACTCTAAATATTGCACAGCATCTACTGCATCTCAAATAATAGAGCCTCGATGATAGCAAAGCCTTCACTGACTTCTTCAGAAAAAGTTAGGATTGTTCCACTCCCCTCAGGACTCTGTAGGTGTGGACAGGGCACCGTGGCTCACGCCTGTAATCCCAGCACTTTGGGACACTGAGGCGGGTGGATCACCTGAGGTCAAGAGTTCCAGACCAGCCTGGCCACCATGGTGAAACCCCCAGCTTCTACTAAAAATAAAAAAAAATTAGCTGTGCGTGGTGGTGGGTGACTGTAATCCCAGCTACTCGGGAGGCTGAGGCAGGAGAATCGCTTGAACCCAGGAGGCAGAACTTGCAGTGAGCCAAGATCATGCCACTGCACTCCAGCCTGGGCAACAGAGTGAGACTCCATCTCAAAAAAAAAACAGGAAAAAAAAGAATCTTTGCAATGAAATCTCTTCCAACCCTGTACCTTGGGTCTCATGTTAGCAAATAAGCAGTTAGCATAGAAATAGACCTTTGGTTTCCAAAGCTGAAACTTTGGAATTTCAAGGTAAAGTTGTGCAATTAAACTATTAAAATTAATAAATTAATTGGCACTACCAATACACAAAATTGTATATGTTATACACTGTATAATTTGTTTACAATTGTGAATATAGTTGTATAAATTATATATACAACTATATGTATAATTTATATAGAAGGTATATAATTGATAGATAATTGGATAAAATTATAAAATTTTATATATAATCATGAAACTATTATTTATATACAATAGAAACAATAGAAAAATAAAAATTAAAAATTAATTAGCCACATTAGCATAGAAATATCATCCATCCAGGTGCAGTGCTCATGCTTGTAATCCCAACACTTTGGGAGGCCAAACCTAGAGGTTAGCTTGAGCCCAGGAGTTCGAGGCCAGCCTGGGCAATGTAGGGAGAGCCTGTCTCTACACAAAATACAGAAATTATCCAGGTATGGTGGTGTATGCCTGCAGTTTCAGCTACTTGGGAGGCTGAGGTGGGAGAATTGCTTGAGCCAGGGAGGTCAAGGCTGCAGTAAGCCCTGATTGCACCACTGCACTCCAGCCTGAGCAACAGAGTAAGACCCTATTTCAAAAAAAAAAAAAAAGAATAAATTTTTTAATCTTGGGAAACTAGAAGACTTTGCTAAGAGAAATAAAGGAAATGACATTAAATGGCGAAATATTCCATGTTCATAGATAGGAAAAGTCACTATTATTATGTTAAATGGGACAGATGTCAATTCCTCCCAAATTAATCTATATTCAGTGTTATCTCAACAAAATCCTAGCAGGTTTTTTTTTTTTTTTTTGTGGAAATTGTCAGTCAGATCCTGTCATTTAAATGGAGATGCAAAGATCCTAGAATGGCTAAAATAATCTGATAAAGGCACCAAGGCCGGGCACAGTGGCTCTTGCCTGTGATCCCAGCACTTTGGGAAGCTGAGGCAGGAGGAATGTTTGAGCCCAGGAGTTCAAGACGAGCCTAGGCAATATGACGAAACATCGTCTCTACAAAAAGTACAAAAATTAGCCAGGCATGGTGGCACGTGCCTGCAGTTCCAGCGCCTATAGTTTTGGCTACTCGGGAGTCTGAGGTGGGAGGATCACTTGAACCTGAGAGGTCAAGGCTGCAGCGAGCCAAAAGAAGCCAGACCTAAAGAGTATGTGCTGTTTGATTCTATTTATGTGAAATTCTAGAACAGACAAAACCACGCTATAGTGATAGAAGTCAAAATGATTGCTCTACATACTTACCAGTGCAGAGAAAGAAAAATTAGGCCGGGTGCTATAGCTCATGCCTGTAATCCCAGTACTTTGGGAGGCCGAGGTGAGTGGATCACCTGAGGTCAGGCGTTCGAGACCATCCTGGTCAACATGGCGAAAACCTGCCCCTACTAAAAACACAAAAATTAGCCGGGCGTGTGCCTGTAATCCCAGCTATTCAGGAGGCCAAGGCAGGAGAATTGCCTGAACCTGGGCAGCGGAGGCTACAGTGAGCCAAGATTGCCACTGCACTCCAGCCTGGGTGACAGAGCAAAACTCTGTGTAAAAAAAAAAAATTTTTTTAAGTCAAAATGATAGTTACTTTTGAAGTAGATATTAATGGAGTCAGGAAAGAGAATTAAAGGTAGCTTTCAGAGGTGCTGGAGATGTTCTATATATTGATCTGGGTTAGGATTATAAGGTTTTATACATGTGTACAATTTTATTGTACTGTACATTTAGAATTTATGCACCTTCCAGTAATAAGTTATACCTCAATTTAAAAACCAAATTAAAAAATGCAAAAATTTATTAAATGGAATTTTCATTCCTATCTTTAATATATACATATATGTCAGATGTTTCCTTTATGCCTCATAGTGTTGTTTTATTTATTTATTTTATTTTATTTGTATTGACGAGTTCTCACTATGTTCCCCAGGCTGGTCTCAAACTCCTGAGCTCAAGCCATCCTCCCACCTCCACCTCCCAAAGTGCTGGGATTACAAGCATGAGCCACCATGCCCAGCATAGAGTGTCCCATTTTAAAGATACAAATAAAAACTAAGCACTGTGATACATCTGAGTTAGAATTTACTTAACAATATATCAGTATTTCTCAGAGTATAGTCTGTTCTTCCTCCTGTATTCGAAACTAAACAATTACTGATCCATTTACACTTAAAATTTTCTGTTGTTCCTGAAATAACACTGTCCTTGTTAGCTACTTAAATACTCATATGAGGTTTGGTAAATAAATTATAGTGACGCTTCTACTCCATAACTATTAAAAAGAAATGAAGGAATTGATCTTAGTCATTAAGAAAGGAAGAATGAGGCCGGGCTCGGTGGCTCACGCCTGTAATCCCAGCACTTGGGAAGGCTAAGGCAGGCAGATCACTAGAGGTCAGGAGTTCAAGACCAGCGTGGCCAACATGGTGAAACCATGTCTCTACTAAAAATACAAAAACTAGCCAGGTATGGTGCCGGGAGCCTGTAATCCCAGCTACTTAGGAGGCTGAGGCAGGAGAATCACTTGAACCTAGGAGGCAGAGGTTGCAGTGAGCCGAGATCGTGCTACTGTACTCCAGCTTAGGTGACAGAGCAAGACACCATCTCCAAAAAAAAAACAAAAAAAAAGAATGGGAGGGATGGAGGATAGTTATAATTGTGACATTAGACATGGTGTATAAGAAAAGTTCTAGAATTTTCTAGTTAAGTGTCTAGGAAAGTAGGGCCTATGCTACAAACTAGAAAATGTCATAGGCGTTTGGGAAGATCCTTTGGGGTCCTTTGCAGTTTTGCGATTGTTTTGAGGACTTGTGAATTATACTTGTTATTGTATGTTAATAATGTAAATCTGCTCATCTTGATTATTGTTACCGAATATCTGTAAAATTTATAAACAGATTACTTTATTTTCCTGTTGATATCCTGAATTACTTCTATAACCCTCTGTCTGGACGAATGATATTCTTACCTTCCTATTTGCAATTCCCCCTGACTACTTTCCTGACATATTGTTCTGTCGTTCTCTCTCTCTCTCCCCCACTCCCTGCCCCTTTGTTTCTTGACAGAAATCCAGCTAAGTAAAAATTGGCAAGATCCTGTGACAAGATCCTGTGATCAAGACAAAGCTTTGCCCCCAAAGGACTTGAGGCCCTCTGGGAATTCCATGTTTGACAGAAGCGCTGACAGCATAACCAAGCAAACAAGAAGGTATTCAGGGACGCTGAAACGGATCTTCAAAGAAGGCTCAGTGGGTGATTTTTAATTTCTCTGTGGTATTATAAAGCTTAATGCAGAATATACCAAAACCTTGGAGAGGTAATGATAGGGTCATGCATTTCATAAGGCAGAGTAATGCCCTGCAACAACAAAATAAAAGTCAAAGAGTTCTACACTGAGCCATGAACCACTAAATGGGGAATACCAGCAAATTAACACCACCTGGGTGAAATCTTCTTCCTGCACAGATAGTTTCTTTCAACCACCAACCCTAGGCTTTCCAGCTGTCAAGCACTTAATCATGAAATATAATAATAAAGATGTTTCAGGAGCTCCTTATGATACTTTTTCGAAAGTTCATATTGTTCTAAACTCTCTAATAATAATCAGTTCTCCAGGTAAAACATCTTTCAATGGAAGCACATTATTTACAAACTAAGTCCAAATCCTTAGAAGGACATAGGAGTTCCACTACGATGTCAATGCTGCCTGGTTCCCACTTCGCCTGCCACCTCTCCACCACCAGACATGGGGCACTCTATGTCTCAGCTCCTACTTTTATGGTTCCAGGTCCAGCCATGCTCTTCCTGACTTGGGACATTCACACATACTAATTCTTCTACTTAGAATGCCCATCTATCCCCATTCCCTCTTTATTGCTCAGCAGAGCCCAGGTTCCATCACACATTCTGGAACACCTTCCTTGACTCTGCAAAATAAGTGTCCCTCCTGTGTGCCTTAAAGCACAGTATTTGTTTCTGCTACAACACACATTAATAATATTCTAATTTATGTTTGCTTCTACCCCTCTCCACTTCCCCAGTTAGATGTAAGTTCCTTAAAGGCAGGGGCACTCTAGTTTATTTTGTATCTCTAGCATCCAGTGTAGTGGCTGGTACAAAACTAGAATAAATAAAATAAATGTTATTGAATTATTGTTGAACAAAGTTATAACATGAAAAATAAATATATTTGTAAGAAGTTCATTACTTTGGAGACCAATATCAGTAATATTCTGGAGAAGGACACCATCTGCAAGGAATGAGAGAGTGCAAGAGAGTGGGTAATATGGCAGTGAGGGCTATAAGTAGAAATTTCTAGATTTAAAGGTATCTGTTGTATATACCCCCCAAAAATGAAAACTTATGTCCACATACAGACTTGTACATGAATTTTCACAACAGCATATTCATAGGAGTCAAAAGTAGAAACAACTGAAATGTCCATTAACAGATGAATAGAAAAATAAAATGTGGGCTATTCACAGAGTACACTATTATTCAACAATAAAAAGAAGTGAAGTACTGATAATAAGCTACAACATGGATGAACCTGAAAACATTACATGAAGTGAAAGAAGCCCCTCTTCTGAGTTGGCTGGGGATACTTCAGTGAAAATGAGATATTTATTTTTTTGATTCATCCTGGTCTGAATCCAGGCTTGCCAAATATACCTTGTTAGTGTATGCACAACCAAAAGAAATACACGTTTCATGATTCTATTTACTGGAAATTTCCAGCACAGGCAAGTCTATAGAGTCAGAAAGTAGGTTAGTAGTTGCTTAGGGATGGGGAGGTTGGGGGAAATGGGGAGTGACTGCTAGTGGACAGGGGCATTTCCTTATGGGGTGATGGAAATGGTCTAAGATTGGGGGTGTTGATGGTTGTACAGCTCTGTAAATATACAAAAAAAAAAAACACTTAAAAAACTGTACACTTTAAATGGGTAATTTTTTTTAAGACAGGGTTTCATTCTGTCACCCACTCTGTCATGCCACCATGCCCGGCTAATTTTTTTTATTTTTGTAGTAATGGGGTTTTGCCATGTTGCCCAGGCTGGTCTCAAACTCCTGAGCTCAAGCAATCCACCTGCCTCAGCCTCCCAAAGTGCTGGGATTACAGGCATGAGCCTCCGTGCCCGGCCTAAATGGGTAAATTCTGATATAGGAGTTAAGAAGAAATTACTGGGCCAGGTGCAGTGGCTCATGCCTGTAAAGTCCCAGCACTTTGGGAGGCTGAGGAGAGTAGATCACCTTAGGTCAGGAGTTTGAGAAACCCCGTCTCTATTAAAAATACAAAAATTAGCTGGGAATGGTGGCACGCGTCTGTAATCCCAGCTACTCGGGAGACCGAGGCAGGAGAATTGCTTGAACCTGGGAGGCGGGGATTGCAGTGAACCAAGGTCACGCCACTGCACTACAGCCTGGGCGACAGAGCCAGACTCCTTCTCAAAAAAAAAAAAAATTACTTAGATAGTGAGGGTATAGAAGACCTCGCTAAGGTTTTCCTTTAAATGAAAAGCAGCCCCAAGTCATTTTGCTTACTAACAAAGAGCAGCCTGTAAAATCGAGCTGCATGGCCGGGCGCGGTGGCTCACGCTTGTAATCCCAGCACTTCCTGGGAGGCCGAGGCGGGCGGATCACGAGGTCAGGAGATCGAGACCACGGTGAAACCCCGTCTCTACTAAAAATACAAAAAATTAGCCGGGCGTGGTGGCGGGCGCCTGTAGTCCCAGCTACTCGGAGAGGCTGAGGCAGGAGAATGGCGTGAACCCGGGAGGCGGAGCTTGCAGTGAGCCGAGATCGCGCCACTGCACTCCAGCCTGGGTGACAGAGCGAGACTCCGTCTCAAAAAAAAAAAAAAAAAAAATCGAGCTGCAGACATACATGCTGGCAGTTGTGTCAATTGTGTTCAAAATGGTGACTCCATCTTCCCTTCTCTGCCAGCCAGGTGTACTGGAAGGAGCAAACAGGATGGCACTACAACGGGAAAGTTCATTTGCATAATAAGATTAGGGTGGGGCGGCCAGCCTTCTCCTGAGCTATGTAAACCTAGTACCTGATTCAACCAATCTGTGAGCCCTATGTACATCCGACACCACTTCCTCCAGCCTGACTATAAAATCTGGTGCATCCACCAGCTGGTTCTTTCCTCTCAGAAGTCCCCTCTCTCTCACTAGAGAGAGCTGGTTTCCTTTATCTTTCTTTTGACTATTAAACCTCCACTCTTAAACTCCTCAGGTGTGTCTGTGTCCTAAATTTTCGTGGCACGAGATGATGAACCCCAGGTATTTACCCCAGACAAGGTAGCTGCTTCAATTCTATGGTGTTAATTATATATCAGTATAGCTCTATTTTTTTTTAAAAGAGTTTCCTTCAGTGAAACAATCTGTTTTAGATATTCGGTCAATCTTTTTTTTTTGAGACAGAGTCTCACTCTGTCACACAGGCTGGAATGCAGTGGCCGATCTCGGCTCACTGCAACCTCTGCCTCCCGGGTTCAAGCAATTCTGCTGCCTCAGCCTCCAGAGTAGCTGGGACTACAGGCGCGTGCCACCACCCCCATCTAATTTTTGTAGTTTTAGTAGAGACGGGGTTTCACCATGTTGGCCAGGGTGGTCTCAAACTCTTGACCTCAAGTGATCCACCCACCTCTGCCTCCCAAAGTGCTGGGATTACAGGTGTGAGCCACTGCACCTGGGCAGTATTCAGTCAATTTGAAAGCAGAGAGCCACCTGAGAAACATGGGTGCAATGAGAAGCTTCTGTAACTTCTGTAACTTGGAGGCAGAGAAGGAGAAAGGTCTGGCACAATGGCAATTTCTGTAGTGATTATAAGCCACTTGGGCAAAAAGCTCTGTTCTGCAATTTACCAAATATGTAATTTTTTTTTGAGACAAGGTCTCGCTCTGATGCCCAGGCTGGAGTGCAGTGGCACAGTCTCAGCTCACTGCGGCCTCAATCTCCCAGGCTCAAGTGCTCCTCCTTCCTCAACCTCTCAGTGTAGCTGGTATAAACCAAATAAAAATTTCTAAGGCCCCTCAGTCATCTAAATGGACCCTTTCTCTTGGCCAATGGCATTACAGAGTTAACATGAAAATCTAATTCAGGCCGTGATGGAAGAGGGGGTTGGATATGCCTCATTATACCCCTCCGGCGTTAACATCAACACAGACCTTAAGTGTGACAAGAAATATTTATAGTCTGCCCTCTTTGAAGCCTGCTCCCTGGAGGCTTCATTTGCATGATAAAATCTTGGTCTCCACAATCCTTTATTGTGACCCAGACATTCCTTACTACTGACAATAACTTTTTCAACCAATTGCTAATTAGAAAATTTTTTAATCTACCTATGACCTGGAAGCCCCCCCCCCCCCCCGCCAACTTCACATTGTCCTGCCCTTCCAGATAGAAGCAACGTAAATCTTTAATGCATTAATTGATCTGTTATATCTCCATAAAATGTATAAAAGCAAGCTATACCCCGAACACCTTGGGCACGTGTCTTCAGTACCTCCTGAGGCTGTGTTACGAGTGCATTCTTAACCTTGGCAAAATAAACTTTCTAAATTGAGACCTGTCTCAGATACTTTTGGGTTCATGCTGGGACTGCAGGCACGCTCCATCACACCCTGCTAATTTTTTTTATGTTTAGTAGAGACGAGGTCTTGCTATCTTGCCCAGGCTGGCCTCATACTCCTGGGCTCAAGGGATCCTCCTGCCTAGCCTCTCGAAGTGCTGGGATTACAGGCATGAGCCACTGCATAAACTTGGGCCAAATGCTTCTCCTCTCAGGGCCTTAGTTGTCACACTGTAAGATAGAGGATAAAAATTGAACTACTCTAAACAGTCATGAAGATTTGAATGGCTTAATTCATTAAAGCATCTAGAGCAGCTCTAGGCACATAGAAAGTACTCCAACAATGCTTGTATTCTTCTTTGGCCCCACTGACTTCCACTGCACAGGACAGATTCCATTTGGGTCTTGAAAATTATGAGATGAGGTTGCTCTGGTTTGGTTGCCTGGGTGCTGACAGCACTACTGTTGCCCTTGAACTTTATCACTGCATCCGGTGATGAGGCCCTCAGGAGGCCTCCCTGTGTTTATGTCACACCTATTGGTCCAACAAAACATTTAGCATTTTCTTGCCCCTTGGTAGGGCTCATGATTGTCAAATGTTTTCTCAGCTCTATGCTGCGGCGTGCAACACTCAGTGAGTCTGCCCTCGGTCACTCCTTTCAGTCCCTAGCCAGGTAATATCACTACCCTCCTGCCCAACTCTCAACACTGCACCATGCCAAGTAGGAGGTTTTTTTGAGGGACTTTCAGCCTTTCCAGGTTATGTTCTCAAGAAATTAACACAGCTTGGCGGGGCACGGTGTCTCACACCTGTAATCCCAGCACTTTAAGAGGCCGAGGTGGGCGGATCACCTGAGGTCAGGAGTGCGAGACCAGCTGGCCAACAGGGTGAAACCCTGTCTCTACTAAAAATACAAAAATTAGCTGGGTGTGGTGGTGGGCGCCTGTAATCCCAGCTACTCGGGAGTCTCAGGCAGGAAAATTGCTTGAACCCATGAGGCGGAGGTTGCAGTGAGCGAAGATTGTGCCATTGCACCTGGGCAACAGAGCAAGACTGTCTCAAAAAAAAAAGAAAACAAAAGAAAAAAAAGAAATTAGCATAGCTCCCAATATTGCTGGATATATCCAATACATCTGGAAATCTTTAATACAACAGCTTCTACACAGGTTGAAGAGAACTGTCCATTTTGAGTATAGTATTCTTTAAGAAAGAAAGTTGGGTGGGAAAATTTCAAAGATGAAATACTTATTTTCTAGATTCATCCTAGTCTGAATCCAGACTTGCCAATATACCATCTTAGTGTATGCACAACTTCCTCCAGGATTTATAGACTGTCTACCTCTGAGTATCATCTTAGCGCTCCAAGTGTATGTATGATGTAGGGACACATACAGCTTTTCAGCCATGGGAAAGAGGTGTGTCCGCAGTATAAAATGCTCCAAGGCACCAACGGAACGTTAATGACAAATCAAAGGACGAAGCATCTTTAAATCCTAGGGGAAAATTCAAAGCAAAGAAAATTTGCAAATCAAATTTAAACCAGAAAAAAAGCATACACATAAAAGGTAGGGTTTTAAAAGGTAAAAGCGGCTCTCATTAAAAGTCATTTAAAACACTGAACTGTTTGAGGAATTTCCCTTCCTTGCCCTGTCATGCTCTGTTTTCTTTGAAAAGGCAGAAAATGGGCTATAGTGTCAATGTGTTGTTTAGAAACCTGTATCTAGAAGAACTATGAGAAGAAAGGAGTAAAATAATTTAAATCAAAACCCTTTCAGCCACTGGATATGGTTCTTACTAGATTTTCTTCAGAAAGACAAGTTGGAAAATGGGAAAGGCCAAAGGGAAGCACTTGTTTTCCTTCTCACCTCAATATGTGTATAGGGTTGAGCCATTGCTCATCTTGAAAAACTTGGATATGGGACAGTCACACAACAGTGTCCCTGTATATTGGGCCATAGATTTTGCAAACTATCCTGTAAAATTCATTAGACGCTCCGAAAAACTTTCACACTGAGAAGAGGCCACTTGATACTGATTGCCTGTGTAATTTTACCACGGGTCATTTAGAAGACTTTGGTTCCTAATTTCTGTTTCTCTCAGGAAATGGTTCAATATGATTAGTCATTTTCTTCATATTTGTTCATATTTCCTTATTTCCTGACTTGTGATGGTTTTATTAGGAAAGAGTTGCTTTTGACTCTGGTTGAGATACACATAATCACATTGATATAATTAGAAGTTTTTAAAGCCATGTTTGCATTTAGATAAACAGAATAGATATTAATCCTTTTCAAGTAGAACACTGGGCAAAAATTAGTCGTTTAGGTTTCCCATTATGACTGTGGTATTGTGGTAGATTATATTTTCCTAAGATGTCCACACCAGTACATTCTATCCAACATGATCTTCTTTCCATGTAATACTGACTGATATGGTTTGGCTATGTGTCCCCACCCAAATCTCACGTTGAATTGTAATCCTCAATGTTGGGGGAGGGGCCTGGTGGGAGGTGATTAGATCATAGGGTCAGATTTCCCCCTTTCCCCCTTGCTGTTCTCATGATAGTGGGTGAGTTCTCATGAGATCTGGTTGTCTGAAAGTGTGTAGCACTTCGCTCTTTGCTTTCTCTCTCCTGCAGCCATCTGAAGATATGTTTGCTTCCCCTTCATCCCTCCACCATGATTGTAAATTTCCTGAGGCCTCCCAGCCATGCTGCCTGTACAGCCTGTGAAATTGTGAGTCAATTAAACCTCTTTTCTTCATAAATTACCCAATCTCAGGCAGTTCTTTATGGCAGTGTGAGAACAGGCTAATACACTGAGTCTTCTCCACTGAGAGATTGGGAGACTCTGCCTTTAAGACATACTTTTCCACTGAGAGATCTTTCCTCCCCATAAAACTGGGTGGACCTATGACTACATTGGAAGCCACATTATGTACCTACTAAAGCTGAGCCATAAAAGGTGATACGGCTTTCACTTGGTCCTCTTTGGATGCTCACCCTCAGAACCCAGTCGCCATATTATGAGGAAGGCAAACAGCCATTTGGAAAGGCCATATGTAGGTGCCCAGTAGTGCCTTTGCTGAGATTCCAGATGACAACCAGCCTTCATGACCAGACATGTATGTGAATGAGGCTTCAGATGATCCCAGTATCCAGCCTTCCAGATACTCCAGCAGATGCTGAGTGGAATAGAGATCATCTGTCCTCACTGATTCTACCCAAGTTGCAGAATTGTGAACAAATAGAAATGTTTATTTTAAGCCACTAAGTTTTGGGGTTGTTGTTGAGCAATAGATAACCAGAGAATAATTATCAACCCAAAAAAGATCTCACAGAGACAGTAGTAAATACTGCCATGTTACATGTCCATAGACTCTCATAATTCATGAAAATGCTAATGGCAGTTATATAAAGTTAATTATAAGTACTATTGATTCGGATTATTTATATGACAAAGAATACAAGTTTAGAGAGTCTGCCTTAAGTGAGATTTTCTTTGGTCACTAGTCATAATTCTGAAAACTGCCTCCCAGCTATACCATAAATAATCATAAAAGATCTTTTTATTCTACCCCATTGAAATGTTACACTAAAACGAATCACGGAAGCTAGTGTAACAAGGACTTGATTTTCTGTGTGGAAAATTTATGTTATGAAATTCTGTAGTCTCCATTCTTTCACTTGTTACCCAACATATTAATTGCCTGAGAAGTTTTAAGGAACAAATATTTTATTCAAAGGTTGATGCCCTTTAAAAAAATGACAGCTGAACAAGGAAACTTTTGATAAAATATCGTCTTCCCAAGTAATATTAATGTGGGTCATTTATTATTATTATTTTTAATTACTACAGGGTTGGCCAGGTGTGGTGGCTCACACCTGTAATCCCAGCACTTTGGGAGGCTGAGGCGGATGGATCATGAGTTCAGGAGTTTGAAACCAGCCTGACCAACATGGTGAAACCCTCTCTCTACTAAAGATACAAAAAATTAGCCTGGCATGGTGGCACGTGCCTGTAATCCCAGCTACCCAGGAGGCTGAGGCAGGAGAATTGCTTGAACCCAGGAGGCGGAGGTTGCCGTGAACTGAGATCACACCATTGCACTCCAGCCTGGGCAACAGGGTGAAACTGTCTCAAAAAAAAAATTACGGCTGGGTGTGGTGGCTCACACCTGTAATCCCAGCACTCTGGGGGGCTGAGGCAGGCGGGTCATGAGGTCAAGAGTTCGAGACCAGCCTGTCCAACATAGTGAAACCCTGTCTCTACTAAAAATACAAAAAATTAGCTGAGTGAGGTGTAGGGCACCTGTAATCCCAGCTACTTGGGAGGTTGAGGCAGGAGAATCGCTTGAACCCGGGAGGCGGAGGTTGCAGTGAGCCGAGATCGTGCCATTGTACTCCAGTCCAGTTAAGGACAAAGATGATGTAAGATGATGAATACCATACTATAGAAAAAAATTGAATATCTTGGAGCTAATTAGATTAGAGAGTAGAAGGCTAAAGGATGACGTGACTGCTATCATCAAATAGCAGTCTAAGCCATCACGTGGCAATTCTAAGAACTGTTCTATAGATTTTAGAATAACTTTATTTTGTGTTGTCCTAGAAGAGAGGGATTTATAAAGACCAAAGTCTCAGTTGAATATGAGGGAAATGCACACAAAGCTTTTTTTTTTGAGACGGAGTCTCACTCTGTTGCCCAGGCTGGAGTGCAGTGGCGTGATCTCGGCTCAATGCGAGCTCTGCCTCCCAGGTTCACGCCATTCTCCTGCCTCAGGCTCCCAAGTAGCTGGGACTACGGGTGCCCGCCACCACGCCCGGCTATTTTTTTGTATTTTTTGGTAGAGATGGGGTTTCACCGTGTTAGCCAGGATGGTCTCCATCTCCTCACCTCGTGATCTGCCTGCCTCGGCCTCCCAAAGTGCTGGGATCACCTGAGCCACTGGGTGGCCTGAGCCACCACGCCCGGCATACAGAAAGCTTTTCAGCAATGGAATGAAGTGTTTCAACGAATTTGCCATTATGGGAAGCATCCTGTTGAGAAAATTTTAAGATTTTTTTTTATTTGAAAAGACATTGGACCGGATGTTCTTTTAAGAGCTCATTCATCTCTAGCCTGTGATTCTATTTTTAATTAAATAGTAAGTTAAGGCAGGAAAATATCTTAAGCATAAAACAGAGAGTGAAAGAAAACTCAGCTCTGGGAAAATAATAGGATATAAATAGGAAAATAAACAGAAAAGAGAATATGAAATAGGAAAAGACAAGATCAGTAAAGAAATTTAGCCAGGCATAGTAAAGCATTTTGACCTTCAGGATGAGGGTTAGGTCTCTCAAGAATGTCCATAAGCCAAGTGAGAAAAAAATGTCAACCACTAAAAGAGGTCATAGCCATGCTCCAAATTTCTCCCTTTTCATATATTGAGTCAAGGGGCTTGATCCAAAATGCAGCGGGAAGTTGACAGATTGACCAGAAAAGTACAAATAGAAAGTTGGTATGTCCTCCTAGAGGATTGTGGTTCATGACTGTTAAAAGTGCCCTTGCTAACGGTAGACAGCATCCAATGACTTTGAAGCAATTGAGGTGGGAAATGACAAGGATGTGGGCTAAATCCCTGACCGTTTGTTTCTGTGTAATTTATGCCAATGAGATATGTGGTGGGGGAGAGAGAGGAAGACAAGAAGTCGGGAAAAATGGGTGGAAAGGGAGATGTGAGAAGCTGTTGTGAAGGTAAAGGAGAGCTTTCCAAATCACGAGGTCAGGAGATCGAGACCATCCTAGCTAACACGGTGAAACCCCGTCTCTACTAAAAATACCAAAAATTAGCCGGGCGAGGTGACAGGTGCCTGTAGTCCCAGCTACGCGGGAGGCTGAGGCAGGAGAATGGCGTGAACCCCCGGGGGCAGAGCATGCAGTGAGCCGAGATAGCGCCACTGCACTCCAGCCTGGGCAACAGCGAGACTCCATCTCAAAAAAAAAAAAAAAAAAAGCCCTGCAGAGTTTACACATCATGTTTTTGTACAATGTTACTTCTCCATCAAGAAAAAGGGAATCCTTCTCTGGAAAATAAAATAAAACCGGGGCCCTTTACACACCTGTACTTTAAAAGATCATACAGTACTTCAGTGGGAAGGTGTGCTAATACCCCTACATTTTGGTTAAACTCCAAGTCAAATAGTTTCATTCTACCTACCTAAATCCTCTGCTGTTTAATTGAAGGAAGTCATACTTCACTCCACTTCCTTAAAAACTAATAAAACATGTCTGGAGTTGTTTACACTATTATACTATGTGGTATAATGTGATTCTTAGATTTTTAAATGTCTGCAAACTCTTTATATCCCTCAAAAAAGGTTCTTTAACTTTTGGTACACTTTAGATCTTTATTATATTATTAATATATATTTATGAAAGATCATGATTAAGGAATATAATAGGATTATTTTTATACAGCAATATAGCATCTTCTCTAAAATTGATGGGACGCATCTTTTCAACTTTTCTTGTATTTTACATGGTTCTCTTTGGAGTGCTTTTTAGGCTCACCACAGAAATCCAAGAAAACGTCAACTTTTGCTTGCTTCTTTACTTCACCTCTCCTTTGTCAGTTTTTCTGAATTCTCTTTATATTAAGGCAAGACTTAACTTGGTTTGGTTGTTGGAAACTCCTGGCATCACTTGGCATCATAAGAGGGTGGAAATTTGGCCCTAATCCAATAAACTTTCATGACAACACTCTTTCAGCTTCATTTTGGTGACTTGATCTGATAGCCAAGAAGAAAAGAACTACTTAACAATATGTCAGCTTACTATCTAGTTTGGTTCACATGTCTAAAGTATAGAAATCTAGCACCTATTGCTAGGATAAATGTCGTATCTTGCAAAGACTAATCTTGTTAAAACGGACATACTCTTTAAATGCATAAATCTACTTGAAAACTAATCTGATAACAAAGACATGCCTGCAGAAGGATGATTCAGTTGTATCAATGTACTTGTCACTCAGACGTCAGCCAGAGAAAAATAATATGATGGGGCTGCTGGGTGTTAAAAGTATGCAAAGTCTTGATAATCAGACAACATTAGCCACAAAATGAAAAGAAGAAACTTTTTTTTTAAGTTACAGGAAAAAAAGGTCTAATGAGTTTTTTTAGACTTTATGACATGAGTACAAAGAGACAAACTGCCAATTTGCCTGAGAAAGTAGTAAATCTTTAAAAAAATGTATTTACTTTGGCTGTTATCATTATTTTAAAACTAAGATTATACATATCATCCTGGCTCATTCTCAAATGAAATTGGGAATATAACTCTTGAAATTGGGACTATACCCCTTACTTATTTTAAATATTAGAGGCATTTTTGTACACCAGTGAGAAGGGAGGGCTGTCTCTTTACTTACAGAAGTTGTGTTCTAGCTCCCCATCATTTCCTAGTTTTCTCTTATTTTTTTTTTGCCTCAGAGACTCTATTTAGTTATTTGTGAGTAAATTTATAATATGGCTTTACTTATAGAAACCACTGGCTAAGTTCAATAGCCTGTAATTGAAAGTAAAGGTTTATTTTTATAAACTCTTTAATGCTTTATTAGGGTATTTTAATTTAACTATGTTCAATTTCAAACATGAGAAACTGTTCCTTTGAAATCTAATTAAACAATTCTAAGGTAGAAACATTTTTAAAAATTTGAAAGTCTGGCCCTAAAAGGCCACATTTTCCTAATTAACTTAACCAGCTCCTCCTTATCTCAGAGACCAGATCCATGTATATATAATTAAACAAGAGTATTCAATTATACATTGGTTAGGGTATTCCTACTATTCCCAGGACCTAATTTTTTAAAAAATTACTGAATACTAAATTAGGATCTCTATTCTTACTTTGTAAATGGATAATTAATTGCTCTTCACCTGACTCTTCTCACTTGTGCTTGACCTTGGCATGACTTTTTCGTGACACTAGGTGGCAGGAATAGAAGTTTCCTTCCTTCCCTTCCTCCCTTCCTTCCTCCTCCTTTCTCTTCCTTACCTCCACCTTCCCTCCCTTCGTTTCTTCCTTCCTTTGCACTATGTACTCTAGTTAAGAAGTTAGGAATTTATCTAAAGCCCTTATTTTGTTTTGCTTTTTAGTGCTTTTTGTTTCATTGATTATTGATTATTACATGTTTGTGCTTATTTGTTTAGTCAGGAATTTGACTATGGAACAGTGAAATAACTCATGTGCTATTTTATTATTATATTCATGGAATAACATTTCATTCATGTTTTTAAGAATTTTGTCAGAAAACTTCATGTACAGACCAGTAAATAGCTTTCCTTTCCTTATGGCCACTTAAAATATGAACATAAAAATATTAAATGAATTAAATGAGTGCTTTCTACTTCCATTTTAGAGAACTGAGCAAACAATATTGATATTTTATATTTGAGTGTTTTAGGCAAAGCTAAAACATGACAACATCTGATTTCTCCTTTAGAAGTCCTGGACCTGGCTCGGTGAAACTTCACATGTTAGTGTTGTCTCAAAATGTTCTATTATTGACTAAATATGACTCTATGCAATATTTCTTTTTGGGGGTAGAATCTTTGGTGTATTTTTGTTGTTGTTCATTTCGTTTGTTTGTTTGTTTGTTTGTTTTTGAGTCAGAGTCTTGCTCTTGTTGCCCAGGCTGGAGTGCAATGGCACAATCTCGGCTCACTGCAACTTCCGCCTCCTGGATTCAAGCGATTCTCCTGCCTCAGCCTCCCGAGTAGCTGGGATTACAGGCACCTGCCACCATGCCTGGCTAATTTTTGTGTTTTTAGTAGAGACGGGGTTTTGCCATGTTGGCCAGGCTGGTCTTGAATCCAGACCTCGTGGTCTGCCTGCCTCGGCCTCCCAGAGTGCTGGGATTACAGGCGTAAGCCACTGCGACTGGCCTTTTGTTCTTTTTTTTAGCTGAGGTCTTGCTCTGTCACCCAGGCTGGAGTGCAGTGGTATGACCATGGCTCACTGTAACCTTGAACTCCTGGGCTCCTCTCATGGCCTCTCAAAGTGCTGAGATTATAGGCATATTATTGGCTTTTTTTTTTTTTTGGAGGCAGAGTCTCGCTCTGTCACCCAGGCTGGAGTGCTGGAGTGCAGTGGTGAGATCTCAGCTTACTGTAGCCTCTGCCTCCAGGTTCAAGGGGTCTTCCTGCCTCAGCCTCCCCAGTAGCTGGGACTACAGGCACATGCCACCACACCCAGCTAATAGTTCTTTGTATTTTTAGTAGAGATGGGTTTCACTATGTTAGCAAGGCTGGTCTCAAACTCCCGCCCTCAAGTGATCTGCCAGCCTTGGTCTCCTAAAGTGCTGGGATTACAGGTGTAAGCCACTATGCCTGGCCAGATCTTTAGATTTTAAACTGAGCTTCCTAAAACCAAAATATCTAGACCTACTGGTATGAATACCTACTAGATGGAATCACTGTTGCCAAGAAAATCAATGAGTTTCAATATTTTAGGAAAAGGAAAAACACATTCACTCATACAGTTTTTATATATTTATTGAACACCTGCTATGTGACAAGCCTTTCATTGGAAACCAGAGACACAAAACCGCAAAAGGAAAAATAATATAAAAATAATGGAAAGGAAAAATATAATAATGCAAAAGGAGCCTACAGTCTAGGGAAAATAATATTATCATTGAATATGGCCTATGCTGTACCTGGAATACTCTCCTTCACTCTTCCTTCTCCTAACTCCTCCTTTACTCACAACTGTCCCACGTCCCTCATCACTCCTCCATCCCGCTTTCCATCACCTGCTTAACTCCTATCCCTCCTTCAGGTTTCAGCTGAAACCTCACTCCTTCAGGAAGGCATTTTCCAACTCCGTAGACTTGGATAAATATACTAGCTATAAAGTGGCCATTTTTCCGTATCATAGCACCCAACAATTTTAGTACATTACTTGCTTAATGTCTATCTTTGGAGATTTAAAGACAGGAACCATCTTGCTTTTGTTTGCTACCATAACTCGAATATCTTGCACATTCCTGGGCCCATAGTACATGATCAGTCAATATTTAATGAGTGAATAAATGAATGAAAATATGTTGTTTAATATCTATAAGTATATTATGTCTTAAGATATAGTATACAAAGAAAAAATTAAATACTTTAATAAATTGGTAGAGTAAAATAGAATATCCTTTGTTTGTTTGTTTGTGTTTTAATTCCTGAGTCTCCGGAGAAGAATATACTTATTAAAGCAAAGGGAAAAAATGGTAGTATTGTGACTCCAGTGTTACAATTTTGTGCCTGCTGTTTACAGTCCATATGTACTTTCACGCCTCTTTCCACTATATCTTACAACTAAGTTCTATAACTCCATCTTTATTAATTTCTGATAGCTAGTTTTAGATTCCTAGTTTCAGATTATATAACCATCAAGTTAATTTGAAAAGTATGGGCATATGTTCAAACTTTCTTTTTCACTATTAGTCAAGAAATAACAAAGTACATCTCCATATACATATTCAAGATGATATGCATACCTTGGATACTGTGAAATGCCTCTCTTCCTAGCACCTAACATCATATCATTGAATCCTCAAGATTAGTCAAAAGTTCAGTTGGGATCACTAATAATTAAAAGCCGTGATCAAAACTGTGTGTGTCCAAACCCACCCTTTCTACTCTGTTTTGTGATGCTGGGGCTGAGCCTCTGTAAAGAGCTTTTCTCTTTTGTCCTCTGACTCCCTGTTAGGCATGGCCAATAGAATATGCTGGAGGTGCCAGGTGCAGTGGCTCACACCTGTAATCCCAGCACTTTGGGAGGCTGAGGCAGGCAGATCACGAGGTCAGGAGATTGAGACCACCCTGTCTAACACTGCGAAACCCCGTCTCTACTGAAAATACAAAAATTAGCCAGGCATGGTGGCAGGCGCCTGTAGTCCCAGCTACTCAGGAGGCTGAGGCAGGAGAAGGGCGTGAACCCAGGAGGGGAAGCTTGCAGTGAGCCAAGATAGCACCACTGCACTCCAGTGTGAGCGACAGAGTGAGACTCCGTCTCTAAAAAAAAAAAAAAAAAAAAAAATGCTGGAGGCAGGCAGGAAAGCCAGGTTGAAGAAAGGATTTGCATCTTCCTGTTTGTTCCATAGTGTTATTTCAGCAAAAGTCTCAGCCTGGCAGAGGCCATGTCTTCTGCCTTTCTCAGCACTCCCAGAGGCATCCTCATGGTGCCACTACAATGATACCACCAGGACCCAGTCAGGAAAATAGAAACTACACTAGTTTAATATAATGAATGAAATACAATGAATTTAGTATAATGAATGAAAGATTGATCATTTAATATAATGAGACCATTTAATGTAATGAATGAAAGACTGATCAGGTGTTAGAGAACTAAAGCAAAAAGGGAACACTAAGGTAACACAGAGATAAGTCACCCCAGGAAGAAGCTACCACTCTAGGGCAAAAAGAAAGACATGGGTCTTGTCAGAACATAGAAGCCCAGAAGAAGGACCAAGCATAGCCAGGATTCAGGCCTCTGAAGAGGAACCACCGCAGGGCTGGTGCTGATGCCCGGAAGATCAGAGGAAGAGGTTCATGGACCTGAGACTCAGACCTTAAGGTGGGCGTGCTGCCTGACTGGTGCACTATGTATACAGGAAGTCTGTGTGAGCCTAGACTATGTCCACTACTGTGGTTCAGGAATATCTAAGCACATTTACTGAGGCTGTAAGAGGGCCTAAGAGAAGTCAATTTGTATAAGTTGATATATTTATTTATTTTGATTGGTTATCTATCTGCTTGTTTCTTTGTTTCAGCTCAAAGATGAGGAAATAGATTTTAGTGACTCAAGGGGGAGGAAATAGGTGATCAAGTGCATAGGGAGAAAGATTGGAGAATAAAGAGCATACCATGTGATATGCTGTGCCACATGGTTTGGCTGTGTCCCCACCCAAATCTCATCTTGAATTGTAATCCCTGCAATCACCACGTGTTGAGGGAGGAACCTAGTGGGAGGTGATTGGATCATGGGGGTGTTTCCCCCATGCTGTTCTCGTGATAGTGAGTTCTCACGAGATCTGATGGTTTTATAAATGGTAGTTTTTCCTGCACTCTCGCACTCACTCCCTCCTGCCGCCTTGTGAAGAAGGTGCCTGCTTCCCCTTCCCCCATGATTATGAGTTTCCTGAGCTTCCCCAGCCATGCAGAACTGTGAGTCAATGAAACCTCTTTTCTTCGTAAATTAACCAGTCTCAGTTATGACTCCACTAAAAATACAAAAATTAGCTGGGTGTGGTGGTGCACACCTATATTTCCCAGCTACTCTGGAGGCCAAAGCACAAGAATCACTTGAACCTGGGTGGTGGAGGTCACAGTGAGCTGAGATTGCACTACTGCACTCCAGCCTGGGTGACAGAGCGAGACTCCATCTCAAAAAAAAAAAACCAAACAAACAAACAGAAAAAACCACACACATAATAATAACAATACATAATCCTAGGATGAAATTTTGATTCTGCTAAAATATGTGCTAAATAAATTAAATATTGCAGATTATGCGAAATAAGGGAAATACAAGTCACAAGTATTGAGATGAATTTAATATTTAATTTAATATAATAATACTAATTTAATATTCAATTTAATATTGTGCTTGTATTCACAATATCTCCTATTTTTTGGGAGGCTGTTCTCTCACTTACTTTCTCAGTTAGGGAACCCCAAAAGTCAGCAGCTTTCATACACTAATCATGTGTTCTGCTATGAAAAGTGGTGTGCTAAGATCTCTGAAAAGAAACATAGAAGCTATGCCACCAAATTCTAACCATGAATTCCCCTTAAAACCTTAAAATCTTAAATTAGATTAAATACTCCTTTATGAATGCTTTTCATAGTTTGTATCTTTAGAAGTTTAATTCTAAAGATCATTAAATGTTTAATCATGCTTTGGGGGGGTATACACAAAAAGACATATAAAACAACAGAATATTTCAAAATGTTCTGAGACACTGCCACTCCATATGCTGGAGTGCACATTGCAGTGTTATAATGAATTGTTGAAAGTGTGGACTCACTGTAACACTTTTTATAATAACAATGATATTTAAGCAGTCTGTTCAAGACTTCTGCCTGCTCAATTATTTACACTCTAAATCCAATGTAAGCCTAACACATTTATTTCTGTGAACAGCAGTATTTTACTGTGAAAAGAAGTTGTTTGTAAGCATTGCCACATGGTTCTTAGAATGTCTGAGCACAGCAAGATAGTCATTTTTTAAAATTGGAAAACAAACACAATGCAAAGACTTGAGGGAAGCAGTGTTGGGTTTTGTTGCTTAAAGATGTTTTAGGGATTTTTACATTGCTTTTAATTTAAGAAACAGAAGATATGTGGTATAAAAAAAGAATTCCTTTTTTACATAATAAAAATTCTCTATTAGAGTCGAAAGTGAGCCTCAACATACACACAGATGTGTGCATACACACATGCCTGCACACACACACATAGCTTTTCAGCAAAGTGTAGTAGATATACTATTCAAGGCATTAAGGAAATCCTAGATTAATCACTAGCTGACCACTAAGCTAAACATGCAGAGTTTAGTGGCCACACACAACAACAAAAGACTTTACAGAATTAGTTTAGAAAGTCATTAAACAAAGAAACAGCAGCAACAACAGCAAACCCTTAGAAGGGAGGGACTCTGATTACCAGAGTTGCCACAATGTAATATTTTAAATGCCCAGTTTTGACCAAAAAATATCGCAAGACACACAAACAGGAAAACATGGTTAATACACAGGAAAATAGTAGTCAGTGAAAACTATCTCTGAGGAAACACAGACAGTAGACTACCTAAATAAAGACTTTAAATCAGCTATTTCAAATATGTTCAAAGGACTAAAGGAAACCATAGGTAAAAAATTAAGGGAAAATATGAGAATAATGTTTCTTTCTTTCCATTTCTTTCTTTCTTTCTCTCTCTCTCTCTCTTCCTGTCTCTCTCTCTCTCTCTCTCCCTCTCTCTCTTTCTTTGTTTTTTTGAGACAAGGTCTTGCTCTGTCACCGAGGCTGGAGTGCAGTGGAACAATCTTGGCTCACTGCAGCCTCCACCTCCCAGGCTCAAACAATCCCCCCACCTCAGTCTCCTGAGTAGCTGGGACTACAGGTGCATGCCACCATGTCCAGCTAATTTTTGTATTTTTAGTGGAGAGAGTCTCACTATGTTGCCCAGGCTGGTCTCAAACTCCTGGGCTCAAGTGATCTGCCCACCTCAGCCTTCCAAAGTGCTGGGATTATAGGCATGAGCCACTGCTCCCGGCTGAGAATGATGTTTCATCAAATTTTTAAAAATCAATTAAATGGTAGAAATTATTTTTAAATGAACCAAATAGAAACTCTAGAGTTATAAAGTACTATAAGTACAATGAACATTTCATGAGAGGGGCTCTAGCAGATTTAAACTGGCAAAAAAAGAATCAGTAAACTCAAAGATAGGTCAATTGGGAGTATCCAACCTAAGAAACAAAAAGAAAAAAGAATGAAGAAAAATCAACAGAGCCCCAATAACCTTAACTGTACTTAGTACAACTGAGTATCAATTATACTAAGTAAACATAATGGAAATATCAGTGGGAGAGGAGACAGAAAGAAGCTGAAAGAATATTTGAAAAAATAATTGTCAAAAAATTTCAAAATTTGGTGAAAAACATTAATCTGCACATTCAAGAAGCTTAAACTCTAGGATAAATTCAAAGAGATCAACACCTACATATACACTGTCATAAAGTCAAAAGACAAAGACACAGTCTTGAAAACACAAGAGACAAGTGACTCAACATGTACAAGAGATCCCTAAAAACAGTAGTATTTTGATTTCTCATTAGAAATCATGAAGACCAGAAGATGGTATGATGCCATATTCAAAACACTGAAAGAAAAAAATTGTCAACCAAGAATTTCATATCCAGTCAAACTATCCTTTAAAAATGAAGAAATGAAGACATTACAACATAAACAAAATACAAAAAATACTAAAGGTAGACATGTAAATTGAAATGAAAGAACACTAGATAGTAACTCAAATCCACATGAAGAAAATCCACAAGAAGGAAACTACATAGATTAATATGAAAGACAGTATATATGCATTTTGAGGGTAACTCTTTTCTTCTATTGGATTTAAAAGACAACTGTATAAAGCAACAATTTTATACTGTGCTGATGCTCTCTTATAATCTATAAAGATGTAATTTGTAGCCACGCGGGGTGACTCACGCCTGTAATCCCAGCATTTTGAGAGGCCAAGGTGGGTGGATCACCTGGGGTCAGGAATTCAAGACCAGCCTGGCCAACATGGTAAAACCCCATCTCTACTGAAAATACAAAAATTAGCTGGGCATGGTGGCGCATGCCTGTAATCCCAGCTACTCGGGAGGCTGAGGCAGGAGAATGGCTTGAATCCAGGAGGTGGAGGTTACAGTGAGCCAAGATCATGCCACTGCCCTCCTGCCTGGGCAACAGAGTGAGACTCCATCACACACACAAAAAAAAGATGTAATTTGTATGACAATAATAGCACAATGGAGAGGGGAGGAACAAAGATATATTGGAGCAAAATTTTTGTATCCATTTAAATAAATCACTAGTAATTTAAATAAATTATTTAAATTTATATGCTAATTATAATCCCCAGGGCAACCATTAAGAAAATAAAAATATATAACAAAAAAAACAGAAGGATTATAATGTTACACAAGAATATACCAATTAAACACAAAAGCAGGTAGTTATTAAATTCCATTTGACTTTCTGGTTTAAGGTTATGAAACTAAGCACTGAGTTCCTATTAGCTAAGGTGACCATATAGTTCATCATTCAAATCAAAGTAGTTTGAGGACATTATTTATATCAGGACAGATGACATAAACTGTCCCTGGCCAACTTTGATATAAGACTGCCCTACTTTTAAGTTTAGGTATTTTGAACAATCAACTTTGCATTGTATCAAACACTGTTTAGTATTCATATTTGGCTACTAACTTGTAGGGCAAATTAAGCACTATGTTTTAGCATTCTGGTACAATCTGATTATGAGAAATTGTTTTCAACGATTTAAATCTGGTCACTATCATCAAGTAAATACTGTGTTTGGGATTGTATTGGTTCTATAGATTGATCTGAGGAAAATTTTTTTGTAGTTTTCATTTCATTATACAGGCCTTACATATATACTGTTAAGTTTATCTCCAAATATCTCATACTATTTATGCTATTATAATCGGTTTATTTTCTACTTATGTATTGCTAATGTAAAGACAGAATTGATTTTTGTATATTAACCTTATATCCTGCAACCTTGATACATTTGCTTATTAATTCTAGCATTTTTTCCCCTAGATTTCATTTTACCCTGTCAGGTAAGATGAAAATGTGAAAGTATGAATGCTTCTACTGGTGGGAGGCAGAGACATAGTATTTGGAAATGTGAAATATCAACAATCTTTTTTTTTTTTTTTTTTTTTTGGAGATGGAGTCTTGCTCTGTCGCCCAGGCTGGAGTGCAGTGGCGCAATCTCGGCTCACTGCAAGCTCCGCCTCCCGGGTTCACGCCATTCTCCTGCCTCAGCCTCTCCGAGTAGCTGGGACTACAGGCGCCTGCCACCACGCCCGGCTAATTTTTTGCATTTTTTAGTAGAGACGGGGTTTCACTGTGGTCTCGATCTCCTGACCTCGTGATCTGCCCGCCTCGGCCTCCCAAAGTGCTGGGATTACAAGCGTGAGCCACCGCGCCCGGCCAACTATCTTTTTAGAAAGCATTTTGATAGCATCTATTAAAACTTAAGTGAAAAAAATACATTTAGTTTCAGCTCAGCAATCTCACTGCTGGGAATCTATTTTATAGCCAGCATAAGGATTTTTGTGCAAAGATGTTGATTGCAGTCTTCATTTGTAATAGCAGAAACCTGGAAATGAAGTGAATGATCAACAACAGGTGAGTGCTTAAGTGGTGGTACATCCACCCTTGGTTTACAGCTGGCTTGAATGGGTTTCTCAGACTAGTAGAAATAACCCTTTTCAGCAAAGGACTATATAGTACAAAAGTAATATTTCATTTTTAGATGTGGTTATGTATTGCTGAAAACTAAAAAGGTTTAAAGATCTATTACTATTCAGTGGAACTTTCTTTATTCCTTCTAAAGCTTTGTCTTGCTGTGACAAAGGTATGCACAGTCTGCAAAACAAGCCTTTGCTCCTTTAAATTTGCATAATTGCATGCAGTTACAGCTGCTCAATTTTTTTTCTTCAATTGCCAGAGGATTTCCATTAACTTATTCAATAGAACTCACTCAAATACAGCAATTTTTATTTATCCTTCTACTTATCTTTTTAAAACTCTGATGGCTATGTCTCTGCCATTGTTACCTCTTTGAAAAAACAAACACAAAGAAAACATTATTCTGACAAATCATGAGATTACCATGATTTCTGCCTATTTGTACCACATTATTTTCATAAATACTTTTAACATTGGATGTGATCTGAAATTTTTCATTGTATCACTGTGTATCACAGTAAGTACCTATTTTACTGCTATAAAGACTTTATTGCCCTTTGGAGAAATGCACAAATACATTTGTAGTAAAAGTAAAGAAATAAAGTAAAGGGGTATAATGGTCAGATCTTCTGCAAGGCCATTAACAGCATACCGTGAATCAAGCATGACTTGACATACGAGAGGAATGATTTATAGCAAATTCTTGGAACAACTACTATCTGTAGGACCTAGGAGAGAGAAAAAAATACAAAGACATAAAAGAACTCAAAACATAAGCCACTTTTGCATAGTCATTAACTGCAGATTATATGACTTATTCTCTTACAAAGAATCGTTTGAAGCATCAGATGAAGAGGGAAGGCAGAGCAGTAAGAAGTCTTTGAATGAGACCTTTGAGCTTGTATTGCAGACTTGGGAACTCACCTCATGTAATGGGGAAAACAGGCTGATTATTTAGTTCTTTTTTATTAAAAAAATCTCTATAATTATAGTAAAACCCTTTTTAATTTATTTACCTAATATCCCCTTGCCTGAAATGTCTTTTTTTTTTTTTTTTTTGAGACAGGGTCTGGCTCTGTTGCCCAGGCTGGAGCTTGGCTCACTGCAACCTCCACCTCCCGGGCTCAAATCATCCCCCCACCTCAGTCTTCTGAGTAGCTGGGACTACAGGCATGAGGCACCACACCCAGGTAATTTTTGTATTTTTGGTAGAAACAAGGTTCCACCATGTTGGCCAGCTGGTCTCAAACTCCTGGCCTCAAGCAATCCTCCCGCCCCAGTCTCTCAAAGTAATCCTTCAGTCTAATCACCAAAGATATTAGCTTGTTTCTGCTGTGAAGGAAATCTACGATAATAATTATATTGAGTGTTTTCATACATTTGATTAGTATAACCAAATAATTTCAATAAGTATGAAGACTTAAAATGAACATTTCCTTAATGTTGTTTAACCTGCATTATAGGTTTTATTTATAACTCAACCCTTATCCGTAAAGAATAGTCTCAAATATTTTCTAAAAGTCAGTATATTTTGTGTATGATATCACAGCCATAAAAACAATCAAATTAGAAGTAACATTTACAGTATTAGTCACAGATAGGAAACCATAATTTAGTGAAGAATAACAAAAATAAATAAATATAGATTGACAGATATATAGATAGATTCTGAAATTTAACTTTGGCTTTACCCAACCTTGTTGAGAATGAAATCGTGTATGCAGGGTGCCTTAAAGGCACTTCTTTCCTAAAAATTGTATATATTGGAAATAATTCACCAAGAAAATCCTAAGAAAGAAAAGAGTTTATGTGATTGACTTTGGGTTATCAAAGCAAAGTCTATCCAGGATAAATAACAGGCAGAGGATAGTGATTACAGCTCATTTATTAAAATAGCAACATTGGTACATATCTGAGTCAAGCTTGGAACTCCCCCTCCCTCTCACCTAGACAAGTTAGGCTTTAAAATTACTGTAAAAATTAAATCAAATTGCCTGTGAAGGTAAGCTCTTAGAAGAATTTTTTAGGTAGATGATCTACGTAACAAGACATGTGCCAACCAAATCTGCAGTCAAATATTGGGGGAAAAAAAGCAACAACAGTAGGTTTGTGTTTATTTCAATGTCTGGAATATTTTAAAAATTAAGTTCTTGGCTTCGGCCTAGGGGTCTCTAACCAATTCCAGGAAATGTACTGTATCTTTCCTTGAGGTCAGCAGGAAAGCCCTTTGGCAAGGGTGTCTGGGATGGCCACTTGACATCCCCAGCACACCTGTTGCCAAAGTTACCCATGGCTGCTGACAGAGAGACTGATGTGCTGCCACGGATTGACTTTAGGGATGAACAGATCAAGATCAACTAATTTGGGCAGATGCATTAAAGTGTTTCTGTGTATTTAAGCATACCATAGAAAGACAAATTCAACAGCTTTCACTTTGCTTTCATACAAGGTTGTTCTCTTACGTGTTTTCTATTTTTGTTTATATACTAATTTCCTCTAGATTGACTGGGTTCTAAATTTATTATGAATTTGGTAAAGCCTCTGAACTTTGTGTTTCTATATTACACACCTTGTGTCTGTTACTACTGTTGTGGTTATACACTCGGGATTTTAAAGTCTCAACGATAATCACCATAAGTCATTTTTAGCAGCTCTGTTTAGAAGATTCCATCAGTAGAAACTCAGCAGGGGTAACTTTCACTTAAACATTCCAGACTCTCAGAATCCTTTATATTTAAATGATGTGTTAAAAACAATGCCACCTCTTTTTACTTAATTTCAGTCACATTTGGAAGAAGATAAGAAAGTTTATTCTGAACTCCATCACTCACTATTACTGAGTTTGCTTCATTGTTGCAACTAGGGAAAATTAGTCTGAGATTTCAAAAAAGCAACTAAACAATTTTTTTTTCCAAATTCTTATCCACCATGACTAGACCATGGCAAAAAAAAGAAAGAAAGAAAGAAAACAAAAGAAAAAAAATAAAACACAAACAAACAAAAAACCCAGAGAGGCAAAAACACACTTCAGACAAAAACACACTTCAGCATAGTAGAAAGAAAGCAGATACGCATAGACACAAATCCCCAAGCTCTCCACTTACTGGGTAAGTACGATTTTGTTGAGCTACTTAATATCACTACAATTCAGTTTCCTTATTTATAAAATAGAGATGGCACCTCCATCATCGCTTTGCTGAAGGATTACAGGATGATGGGTGAACTGTAATACTTGGTACATAGTATACATTCAATATACATTAGGAGGACCCCTTTCTGCTCATTACGTGGACAGAGGTAAAGTACCAGGCCAGGGTATTTATGATGACTATGTGGAAAGACTTTGGCTTCTATGGGGATGACATGGTTACGGGAATCAAAACTTTGACATTAAAAACTTTCATATCCCTTTATGAAATTCAATGAAAAAGAAAGAGCTGTTGATGCTGTGGGCTAAACATTAGGACAGTAATGGTTGGATTAACACAGCTGGACCACAGAGTGCCAGATGGTGGAAGACACCCTTCCCCTTCCCCTTCCCAACCCATAAATCCTAGAACCCCGAGCCCCCTAGTGTGAGCTTTGTGCATTTGTGCTTGAGGCAGTGAGGTTCTCCCACCACAGGCCCCAGTTGGCATATCCACCAACAGCTCTCACCAAATCACACTTGTGTCCTGCCTTCCTTTCCACATCCGCCTGCACTCTCACCACCCCCAAAGAAGCACCTTTACTGTATATTACAGATATGTTTGATTTCTCTAAGCAAAATGTTCTCATATTCTACATACAATTGCATTCAAAACCTAAGTTCCACTATCTTAGAAATGATCGTGTGGTTGTGTTTTTGTTTCCTTGAGGGAATGTTACCTCTGTAAACCATATGGCAAAGGGACAAGATGGAACATGAGTCACCGTACACAAGGGAACAAACATCCAGACATGAAGGCAGACAGCGTCACAACAACTCCAGAGGCTGGCAGTTTCTGGGCTTCAAAAGGAAAATAACTTTTTTTTTTTTAACTCTGCAAACCACAGCTACTTGTGTGGTTGATGTGTAGCTAAAGGCCACGGCTGTCCTATCACATGATCTCACACAGCGCTGGAGTTCTTCCAGTGAGCAGGTGTTAACGGTCCCTGAAAACCAGTTTGTAAGAGATCGTAGCTGTCATCCCAGAGTGATATGCTTTAATAGAAAGAAACCCATGTTTCCCAGGAAATTGCTATCAAAGTTCAACAGAGATTCCAGTGCACGAGCAGAACGTAATTTACCCACCATTTATCTTTAATGAGCACCTACTGTGTGCCAGGTACTAGGCACCTGCTAGCTTTGTCTATTTTAGTCCTGCTGTTTCTTTAAATCTCAGGCAAACATCACTTTCTTACAAAAGCCTTCCCTTCCTTCCCTGAATCAGATCCTCCTTTTACACACTCTGGTAATATGACATCTCTGTGTTTCACGGCTCTTAACCATGGCTGAATTTTACATTACTTACGGCATTCTTTTATTAACATTTGTCTCCTCCAGCAAGCTGTAAGCACCATGAGGGCAAGTACTGTGTCTGACTTTAGTCAGCACTGTATCCACAGCACCTAGAAGGCACTCATGTATTTATTAACAAATGCAGGTCTTTATGTTGTCTGCAATCTTACATGCTCCTGAGGTAATAGTTCAGCTGACCTGATTTAGGGTCAGCTAGGATAAAATGAGTAAATATTAATTGGGAATAAAGTGCATATTTCTTTCTTTTGGAGACACAGATTACCCACACCCGTGGTGAACTGGTAAGCCAGCTCTCTTGAAATTAGTCAGTCAATCGATCAATAACCCTGACTAGTATTGTTTGCCAAATTCCTTGGTGCAAATACTCCCCCCATATCCAATTTCAGACTACTGGTATGAAGTTATTGGACCTGAGCTGGGAAGAAATGCACATAATCAGCTCTCATGAGCCAATTCGAAGCAGCACTAGCATACACTGCCTCACACCCACAGATATTCTGAACTATTGCATCACTCCCATGATTTATCATAACTGTAGCCACAAGAGCAGCCTACGATACCTTTTGTCTTCTGGTGGCATGTAATTAGAAACCCCATGAAATAAAGTGACATACAAATGATTCACAAGGAAAAGGCAACATCATTGGGAATGGAATGTTAATTTTTTAATCTGCATAAGATTGCAATTACAGTTAAGATCCTGTTTGATGGAACATGGTTTCACATTTGAACTCTGGAGAAAAAATAACCTGGGGACATGGGTTCTCATTTTAGAATCTTATTGATAAGTGAAATGATAACGTTTACTCTCTAAACTATTGTCTTGACCTGAATGGGCAGCAAAAAAAATCAGCCTAAAAGTCACCACAAAATGAAGACCTGAAGGCTTCAAATAGGAATTTTTTTGCCCTAGTGTCTACTCCTGAGATTCTACCATTAGGGGTGCTATTCTTTGATTTTTCTAAACCTTATCAGGACATTAAAGCCACTGTGAAAGTAAATATTCTCCATGGACAGCTGCCACTTTAATCCTTTATAGCTAACACTGTCACTATAAGTGAGAATAAAAACCAGCAGAAATCGGCTTGGTGGGCCCCAGTGGATGGGAACAGAGGCACTGGAAGGGGAATTGGAAATTTGCATAAACAAGTTCTGCTTCATGATATTTATTGATTTATGCCAAATCTAGCCAGTCACTTCTCTTTAGGTTTTTTGCCATACCTGGTATTTTATTTTTAAGTCATGTATTTGTTCTAATATTTATTGAACAATTACAACTGCTGATAAAATCCAAAGGGGCTGGGGATTTAGATATAAAAGATGATTAGCTTTTGTCACAACTTTCATGCAAACATAACTAAAAATTAACATCATTGATTTTTGCTAAATAAAAGTACCAAACACCTGTTATCTACGTGACTTGTTTTCTTAAAAGCATTTGCCTTGGGAGGCAATTACTTTTGCACCAACCTAAAAACATCCACCAGAGCGTCTGGGGCTTCCCAGAGCCTCCATGTTAGCAAATCTTGGGCTAACATGAAGAGGAGGCGATGTTGTCGGATATGGCCGATACCATATGAAGCGAAGCCTCGCTGAGTGTTAGCCTGGGGGACACTGCCAGGAACAAATGAGGCCCAGCTCCCAGTAACGGGGTATGTGCCTTCTGGATGGACTCCGAGGATTAAATTCCGTGCGCTGACACACACTAAAGCCTCTAGCACTGTTTTGGCATAAGTAGTTACTCAAAAAGCCTTCATTTAATTAACTATAAACTTAGATATATGAAACAAAACCTCTGTACAAAATCTTAAGGTCGAGAACATACGATGTAACAGGCACAAGACTGAAGCAGTAGATGGGGCAGATGTGACAATAGAGTCTTTGATGTTGATAGAAAAGCAAACTGGAAAATATTCATTCGTCCTCCAGAACCTCAAATCCACCCACACTGGAAATTGTCACTAACATACTCTTGCTCAGGAATAACACATACTCTGACTCGTAACGCTTGTCTTATTCTTTCACTTTTATCATAGAAAGAGGTCAAGGGGCAAAAAGAGGACAGATTCTAGTTCTAACAAAGCCAAGTTGAAAAACATCAGTACTTAACTAGGCTGAACTAATTCAGACAATAAAATAGAGAGAAGTTATGTAGCTTAGATTTTAAGTAGTCTAGAAAATCATTATCCCTCTCATATTCTAAGTCTCCATCAGTAAATCCTCTTTGACTGGAAATATATCCATTCTGAGGGACTGGGCAAAATCCCCTTCACTTTAGTTGCACTGGTTGGTTTTTGGTAAAATCCTCCACATACATCTCAGTAAGACATTTCATGCCTACTCTGTAATAACCTCCTTTTTGGGGACCCATAGAATATCAATTGTTGCTTTGCTGTGGTCTTTGCTCAAAAGATGAATTTTTGTTTTAACACTGTGGTGAGCAGAATAATGGCCTCAATAGGTGACCGATTCATAACCCCTGGAACCTGGAAATGTGTTAATTTACATGGGAAAAAGGAGTTTGCAGATGTAATTAAGGTTAAGGAGCTGGAGATGGCAAGATTATCCTGGATTATCTAGGTAGACCCATCCCACTCACGTGAGTCATTAAACTTGAGAACCTTCCCCAGGTCAGAGTCAGAGGGAGATGTGTAGAGAGCAGAAGGGTTACACAGATGCTATGTGAGTCTTCTACCTGCTGTTGCTGGCTTTGAAGATGGAGGAAAGGGGCCATGGAATGTGGGCAGCCTCTAGAAGCTGAAAACAGCAAGAAAACACATGCTCCCCTAGGGCCTCCAGAAAGGAACACAGCCCACCAACATCTTTATTTTAGCCCAGTGAAACCTCCATCAGACTTCTGACCTATGAAACTGTAAGATGATACATTTATGCTATTTTAAGCCACTACATTTGTATAAATTTATTATAAAGAGGCGATAGAAAATGAATGTGGTTAAATATCAAATGTATATCCCACAGGTTTGTTTACATGCCTTTCTTTGTACACACTTACCTTTACTTTCAATGCATACTCTTTTAAAAGACATCCTATATGGCAAGTAAATCATCACATGTAGTGTCAATAATGCATGTCATTAAATTGAATCAACCATAATACAAACAGCTATGATAATAACTTCATTATGACTGCCACCTCACTGGCAATGACTATAGGATTATAAGATGCACCCCAATTGCAAAAAAATTAAAATGTGAACAAAGGCTGAGGCAGGAGGATCACTGGAGCCCAGGAGTTCGAGACCAGCCTGGACAACATAGTGAGGCCACATCTCTAATTAACTAATTAAAACGTGAACAATAGAATCTATGAAAAATGGAAGATAAGAATTAGGCTCTCCAGTTCACAGCAATCCCCATACCACTCCCTACCAACTCCCTATGCTCACTGCCTTTGCATGCCAGGTGTTGAGGAGCTCTGGCTTGACCTCTCAGTTTCTTCTTTCATCAACAGGAGGAATGATAGCCAGCCTACAGGTCCATCATCATAAGAGTGAAGGGGGCCGGGCGCGGTGGCTCACGCTTGTAATCCCAGCACTTTGGGAGGCTGAGGCGGGCGGATCGTGAGGTCAGGAGATCGAGACCACGGTGAAACCCTGTCTCTACTAAAAATACAAAAAATTAGCCGGGCGTGGTGGCAGGTGCCTGTAGTCCTGGCTACTTGGAGAGGCTGAGGCAGGAGAATGGCATGAACCCGGGAGGTGGAGCTTGCAGTGAGCCGACATTGCGCCACTGCACTCCAGCCTGGGTGACAGAGCAAGACTCGTCTCAAAAAAAAAAAAAAACAAAAAAGAGTGAAGGGTGAAATCGTATCATAAAAACAGAGAGCTTTGAACACTGCAGAGTATTAGGCAGGTGGCCCAGCTGTCCTTAGGCATCTTGTCACCAGACTAGAACCTTGGTGCCCTCTTTGTCTTTGCTCTTTCCTCCTCAATCCACATCAGTAGGTCCCCACACTTTCCTTTATTTTTATATTTATATTTATATTTTTTGAGATAGAGTCTTGCTCTGTCGCCCAGGCTGGAGTACAGTGGCACGATCTTGGCTCACTGTAGCCTCTGCTTCCTGGGTTCAAGCAATTCTCCTGCCTCAGCCTCCTGAGTAGCTGGGATTATAGGCATGTGCCACCATGCCTGGCTAATTTTTGTATTTGTATTTTTAGTAGAGATGGGGTTTCACCATGTTGGCCAGGCTGGTCTCGAACACCTGACCTCAAGTGATCCACCTGCCTCAGCTTCCCAAAGTGCTGGGATTACAGGCATGAGCCACCACGCCCAGCCCACACTTTTCTGTCTCTCTTTTTCTTTTCCAGAGCCTATTCCACATGCTAATGCTCAATTATCTTAATAGCCTCCTGATGGTTCTAACTCTGGCTGCTGTTTGTCCTCTCCTTCAGTCAGCCTTATCGAGAGCCACATGACTAATTTTTCTAGAATAAAGACTTACCTATGTCTGTCCTCCATGACAGGCAACCCCAAGCTTCTAAATTTTGGGTGAAAAAGTACAAACTCCTTAGCCTGGTATCCAAGGCCCATAGCAATGTTGTTTTCTATAAAACACACCATAAACCCAGCATACTTTACCAAGAGCATTCTCCCAGTCTCTCTTTCCCCTCTATGCACATGTAAGGTATAAAATTTCATTCGAATTGAGCTCTAGATTTAGATCCTCCATGGAACTTTTATCAACATACTCAGTTTTCAATGGCCCCCACTGATCCCCCTCTAACCCCCTGTAGGACATGTCTAATATCTCTCTGAATTTTTTGACATATCTAACTCCATGCCCTAAATCATACAAGATTGTGGTTGTGAATGACCATGGAAACAGGCTTTATATTTTCCCTTGACTATGTTATGCTCATACTCATATTGCAAATTGCTGATGCATTTCACTTTACCTGAAACACCTTCCCCTTCCACGCAACCTGTCCAAATCCTATTCACCTTTCAAGGGTCAGTTCAAGTTTTTGACCTCTCTCAAGAACTTAACAACCACTTTAGCTCATGCAGTGTGTACTGCTCAAATTTTTAATTTGAACAATTGAGTTTGTTCTGTGCCACATCTATATTTATCTGCTGATGTGTGTTATTCATGATTTTTCCTTCAAGCTCTTTAAGATAGGAACTTTTTTTTTTTTTTAGAGACAAGGTCTCACTCTGTTGCCCAGGCTGGTCTCAAACTCCTGGGCTCAAGCAATCCTCCCACCTCAGCCTCTCAAAGTGCTGGGATCACAGGCGTGACCACACCTGGCCAACATAGGAACTTTTATTACACTTTTTGGATATTAGAATTCTACCCCTGGCAGGTACTTACTCTGTGGCCTTGGGAAAGTCACTCAATCTCTAAGAGTCCCAATTTCCTCATTCATTAAATGGGGAAAATGTACAAAAAGAGACCTATCAAAGTGCCTGGCATATAGTAAGTTCTCATTAAATGTTTGTTATTTACATAATAGTTTATAAGCTTCTATCCCATCCCATTCCTCGCCAGTCTGTCCATGTGTACATAAAGACTACTCATTGCATTAATTATTTCATCCTTAGACTGGTGCAGTTCTAATCTTTAAAATGGTTTGTTACTCACCACAATGACCACAACTAATTATATGCTATCCAGGGGACAAACACTCCCACAGGCTGGTGCTTTGTAAGTGATATATTGAAGGAAAACATTGTCATCTTTTCCATGTATAATAACATCTGCCTCCTTAACAAGGGTTTTGTGAGGTTCAAATGAGATAAACCATGTGAAAGTGTTTTATAGCTATTATAAAGTACTATAACAGATGTTATTATTATTCCAATGTCCTTATATATAACTTTTTTTCAATTCAGTTGCTTTCCCAGATGCAATAAAAGAGGCTGCAAACCATTCTCAAGGACCCCTCATTCATTCATTCATTCATTCATTCATTCTTATTGTTGACAGATCTTTACTGATCTCCTATAAGAGACAGAGTAAATGTGTTAGTCACAAGAGGGGCATACAAAGATGTAATATCTCAGCCAGGTGCAGTGGGTCATGCCTGTAATCCCACACTTTGGGAGGCTGAGGCGGGGGGATTGATTGAACCTAGGAGTTGAAGGCTGCAGCGAGCCATGATCGTGCCACTACACTCCAGCCTGAGCAACAGAGTGACACCTTATCTCAAAAAAAAAAAAACAGATATAATACCTGTACCCTCAAAACACTTCATATTATCCTTTTTTTCCTTCTCACCTTTTACCTTAAGCCATCCTGTTTATCAACTGAACATTTTATGTGTCTGCACATGAGACAGGATGGGGTGGGGAAAGAAGCTGAGTAGGTGACACCGAAGGGAACTCATCTATATGATCAGCCCTATTGTACCATGTGAACCACAAGAACTTTATTTATAGGGTGCTGAATCTTCTAGAGATGAAAAGTCTCAGCCCCAGAAAGCAATGTCAAATTATGAAAAATCTGGAGGAAGAAGAAAACCACCAAAGGGTATTCTTAAAAAAAAAAAAAAGAAGAAGAAGAGAAGAAGAAGAAGAAGAAGAAAGAAAAAAAGGTATACCTACTGAAGACTCTGACCACATATCATTATGACTCATAGTAAAATGGGTCTTGGTGATTCACTGCTACTTATTTTTTTTAAGCATGATAATTATCTTTACTGCTTAAATTAAGCTTTTCTTATTTCCAAAAACAATTTTCTAAAACCCTTGAGGCTTTGTTGGATTTTTATTCCATTGTTTAAATAAGATTAAATACTCTGAGCTTTTCAAGTCTAACATTAGACTTGGTTACATTTTTGTAATACAGGATGTCTTTTGAGTTTCCATTCTAGATCACTTTTTGAAAGAATAAGATTTTTTAAATTTCTCATCAACTGCAAAGTAGAATTGTAAAAAATATTGCTAAACAATGCTATTTCAATGTTTTTCCAACACTGAGCCCGTGAAGGTAAGCAAAGGAAGAGAGAGAAGCAGAAGGTGGGAGGGAAAAGTCTTTGAGATTTTTTCACTGCCTTTACTTAAATGAGTATTAACTGATTTCAAAACCAATATCAATTTTACAGTAAATGAGTTTTGACATGTGCATGATTATGGTTATATATAAGTGAAAATGGCCTGGCCTGGGGCTGAGAATCTCCTGAGACACTAACCACTTCAGCTATTCTCACTACTATACCAGTTCTTTAATGAGTAAATTCATCTGATAGGTAGGTTGGATGCAACTGAACTCTCCATTAAATAATTGGGTTTATGTTTTAAAATCCTAACAATTTCTGAATTAGGAAATAATGTAATATACTCTAAAGAATAGCAAAAGCATAGCCTCCAAACACCAGATTGCTTCCCTTGCCTGGTCCTTGCTCTTTTGTAATTCTAGGCTTCTAGCACAGTGCTTGGCACACACAGCTTGCTGTTCAATGAGCTACTTTCAAATTACAATGAAGTCATATAAAATGAGTGAAATTAAGAGATTAAGTATGTGTTTGTGCATATATATTTTAACAATCTCATCTGACTTGGCACAAAACTGTACTTCGCCAAGAATTTCATTATTTAATTAGCATTGCTGCTAATTTACACCATGTGCTTAACCAAGTGACTTACCTCTTTTTTTAATATTTGTTTAATAATTCTCTTTTTTATTTATGAAATAGGACTGTCTTTTCTGCCTTTATAAATGTCTCAATATATTCTTTGTATTTGCCAACCTAGACAGGGACACATAATCAGAACTTTTTGTGATGTTACAAAGTCATTGAAAGGCTAGTGTTCATGCATATGAAAGTGCTAAAACAATAATTACTCAGAATTCTGTAAAATTTGGTAAAACATCTATTCACATCATCTTGCATGTCTGGACCATACTTAAAAGAAACAGTGTCTCACAAACTGAGGATGCTATTGTGTTATTAAAAGTTAATTCTAGATTTGAACCTAATTATGATTTTAGTCCTTTTCTTTCCTCTTCAATCTCTGTGCCTACAGAAAGCTACTGAGTAGACAATTAAATGATCTACTACTAATAATATACATATATTTATATATTTTTTCATATAAAATGCTTTTAAATGTCTTATATCATTTAACCTAGCCAATGAAGTAATGAGTTTAGAAATGTTACTGATTGCATTTTTCAGATAATCTAACCAAGAGGAGGACCAGGTAATAAAAGGCATAAGTTAGTTCAATATATACACAGGGCCATTGCTCAAGAGAAATGTGGCTAAAAGAAATTATACATGTATAAACTTTGAAGTAGACTAGTAGTTCTATCAGCGAATGCTGTCAACATTATCTAATTAGCCACTAGATTGGTTATATATTTATATATTGTTTCATTAGCACATATCAGTACTTAAGAACATCAAATATCAGTCTTCTCAGCACCATACATATAATTCTTTTAATCTTTGTAGTAAGTTTTGAGATGGTTATTATTCCTTTTCCCATTTTACAGATAAGGAAGCTGGGGCACAGTGAAGTTAAAGCCAAGGTCCACACAGCTAGTATGTGAAGCACTTAGGATTCATATCCAGAATTCTGGATTTTAAGCTTCTAAAGAGTGGACTATTTTCAACAATGGTGCATCTTGCCATAACTAACATAATATGTTGTATTTAGAGGCATTTATTAATTATTTCCTGAATAGAATTATGGCAGCAGTGAAAAATTTTTGGTCAGAATAGTGAGCATTTCTTTGTGAGCCACACCATTAGACCAATGCTTCCAAAGTAAACAAAAGCCGCTGCCTTTAATTGATGTTTACTGGGGCAATCAGAGCTTTAGTGAACTATACAAACTGAAAATGTCATCACACCTTGCTCTGCAACTTAGAAGCTGCGTAATCTTGAGTAAGTCAACAAGCTCTCTGAAGCCCAGTTCTTTGTCAGTAAAATAGGGATATTAAATAGCCTGAGAAAGAAGTTGTGAAGATTCGGGATAATAAAACAAAGAACTGCAGAAAGTAATATATAGTAACCACACGATTAATAATAATAATGCATGCGATTATTTTGATGATGATGATTCTCATTAGCCCCAAAGCATACCTCTAACTGATGGAACAAATGGAACTGCAACCTAGTTCTCCAGATTTCTAATCTAGCCCGTCCAGACACTCATTGTTATTCTTCTCCTCTATGGTAACCGGAGCAAACTGAATAACTTTTACATCCATCTAATGGCACCATCATATTTTCCGTGCATATCATTTTTAAGTTCTGGTTTTAGGCCCAGTTGTGAAAATAATTTTGTGATGTTGCAGAAGAACAAAGCAATTTGGTTTTCCCGATTAAGAAACTCTACTGACACAACATCAGGATTAAATTCACTCTGGACAGCAGATGTTATTATATCAAAACCACAAAATGTTATCAGGGCGGTTCCCTCAGAAGACACTTACTGGCAAAAACTTCTGGCATTTACTATTGAAAAAATTAACATTTTTCTCTTATAAGAGTTAATGGTAGAAAATTCAGAAAATACAAAGAAAAAAAGAGAAAAATAGAAGTCTCCAGAAATACCATCTCTGAGAAAACCATAAGCCTGGGGTGGGTTTGGGATGGGAGAAGAAATAATGGAATTATATTGCATTATATGCAATATTTGTAATTTGTGTTCTGCTTCTACAATAGACATTTTTCATGTCATTAGATATTTTGTACCTCAACTTAAAAGGCTGTATTGTATGGATATACAATAATGTAATTAACTGAACATATGGTTATTTACAGTATTTTCACAAGCAACCCTGCTGTATTTCTGTGCACAGATATAGTTAAAATCTTGGGATAAGTTCTGAAAGTGGAATCACTTGAATAAATATTTTTAATGCTTGCCAAAGTGCTTCTGGCAGTGAATTAACCTTGTAACAATAAATAGTATTACGAAAAACAATCTTAGTCCATTTGTTATTGTTTTGCTTTAAAGGGTATCTTGCCAGGTTTTTAAAACTCTGTATTTCTTTTGTTACTAATGGTACTCAATTTTAAAATATATTTATCTTTTATTTTACCTTCTTTTGTGAAATGCTTTTTCATATACTTCATCATTTTTATACTGGGCATTTTTCACTATTCATTTCTGTGGACTTGTTATGTAGTACTCCTTTGTTATACATGTGGCAATATCTTTATCAGTATTTTTCTTTTGATTTTTATTTTTTACTAATTTATTTTTGTTTGTTTTTGCTTTTGTTTTTTTTGTTTTTGTTTTTGTTTTTTTTTTTTGGAGACAGAGTCTTGCTCTGTCACCCAGGCTGGAGTGCAGTGGCACCATCTCATCTCACTGCAACCTCCGCTTCCAGGGTTCAAGCAATTCTCGTGCCTCAGCCTCCTGGGTAGCTGAGATTACAGGCACATGCAACCACACCTGACTAATTTTTTGTGTTTTAGTAGATACGATGTTTCACCATGTTGCTCAGGCTGCTCTCGAACTCCTGAGCTCAGGCAATCCACCTGTCTCAGTCTCCCAAAGCAGGATTACAGGTGTGAGCTACTACGCCCGGGCCGATTCTTAATTTCTCATGTTTTAACATAAAACAACTCTCAAAGTTTTAAGCTTTATGTAAGCTAATCTGCTACCTTTGGCACCAAACTTAGAAATTCTCACTCTACCTGAATGTTGTAAAAATATTAACAATTATTCTCTGGTACTTAAAGGTTTTAGTTTTAACATCTGAGAACATGATATCTCTGGAATCTGTTTTGGGGCATTGTTTGAGTTAGAGAGACACCTATATAGGATTAAATAATATATTTTATATTTTGCCCTCAAATGATTAGCCATTTATCAAAACACTATCGAATAACTATCCTTTCCCCATTGATTAGAAATGCCATTTTGTTCATATACTTCATTCTTCTTTCTAGTCATGTCTGTTTATGGGCTTTTTGTACTATTGCTCTGTTCATACTTGTACCAGTTTCACAGTGTTTTAATTATGATGGCTTTATATTCCTTTCTAAAAATTTATAGGACAATGTCTCCCATTGCTTTTCATTTTCTTAGCAAGTTTCACTGTTTTTCTTCCGAGTAAATTTAACAGTCATTTTGACATACACTTTTATAGCTAAAATCCACTGTTTGTCCATTAGTAACTTAAATAGAGATTCTTCTTCCATAAAGATGCTTAAAATTGCAATAATTGTGACTGGTAAAAGGAAACAAGGTTGTAAATTACAGAACATGATACTAGAGACAGCCAGGGATTGTTTTATCCATGTCTTTAATTCTAGGATAGAGTCATTTAGATGAAGAAGGACATGAAAACAAGGCATTGGATGCATTCCTTGTTAGTCATAAAGGTTCATTAATTTTCCCACACAATATTTCTGAAAGTGTGACCTATGTTGTCCCAAAATCATGCTGTATTTAAAATAGTGCAGTTAGTAAAGCAAGAATAATTTTTTTAACTCAAAAATCATGAAAGAGACATACAAGTTGTATCCAGATAACATTCAAGGTGCTGCTAACGTTTCCTCCATGACAGAAAGGCTATTCCCTTCAGACACTGGAGTTCTCTTTTTCACTGAGAACTGAGATTAGACTGTCCCTTGGTATATATTGCTTTTATTGTTGAGATTGTGTGTGTGTGTGTGTGTGCGTGCGTGTGTGTGTGTGTGTGTGTGTGTGTGTTTGGTGTTATATATATATCCAATCTCTCAAGGGCAAATTATAAACAACCTACCAGCCCAGTGTCCACCTGGAGACAGTATATCATCAACATATGTCCTTAAATGGTCATTTCCAATCCTGTGATTCTAGGTTTTTGTTTTGTTTCCTCCAAGATTATGCTACCTTTTTTTTTTTTTTTTTTTTTTTTGGAGATGGAGTCTCCCTCTGTCACCCAGGCTGGAGTACAGTGGCATGATCTTGGCTCACTGCAACCTCCGCCTGCCAAGTTCAAGCGATTCTCTTGCCTCAGCCTCCCAAGTAGCTGGGATTACAGGTGTGCACCTCCATGCCTGGCTAATTTTTGTATTTCTAGTAGAGACAGAGTTTCACCATATTGACCAGGCTGGTCTTGAATCCCTGACCTCAAGTGATCCACCCGCCTCGGCCTCCAAAAGTGCTGGGATTACAGGTGTGAGCCACCATGCCCAGCCTATGCTACCTATTTAACTGTAGTCATAATTTCTTTGTAGTCTGGCGTCGGTCTTTAATTATCGCAACACTTGTTCAATTTAAAATATCAACACTTTTATAATTAATCAAGACTGATTGAATCATGTCAGTATAGGTCATCTAGGAATCTTTACTGTGGCGATATTTTTTAAAAAAGACTTCTGGGGGAAAATTTGTGGAATAAAGCAGGATCACAGAATCTCCCTTCCAAGCAACAAAACTAGGAAGAGTGGATAAATTTGGACCATAAAAATTAGATTAAGTGGTGAATAGGAGAGAAAAAAAGATTTTAATGGGGCACAGCATGGCATTGCACAGCTTCTAATTCTTCCCAGACATAAACAGAGAGGAGTAAAAAAAGATGAGCTAAAAATTTTGTGGAATGTGCTAAGTACAGGTGTCTCTCTTTGGTTTTTGTTTTTTGTTTTGTTTTGTTTTTTTGAGACAGAGTTTTGCTCTTTTTGGCAAGGCTGGAGGGCAATGGGGCGATCTTGGCTCACTGCAACCTCCACCTCCCGGGTTCAAGCGATTTTCCTGCCTCAGCCTCGTGAGTAGCTACGATTACAGGCAGCCGCTGCCACACCTGGCTAATTTTGTATTATTAGCAGAGGTGGGGTTTCACCATTTTGGCCAGGCTGGTCTTGAGCTCCTGACCTCAGGTGATCCGCCCACTTTGGCCTTCCAAAGTGCTGGGATTACAAGCGTGAGCCACCGCACCGGGCCAAGGGTGTCTCTTGATAGCGGTGGGAAAAGTCATGAAAAATTCCTCAAGAGTAGCAGCTCCTAAAATTATCTTAGAACCCAGATTGAGAGAAAAGGCTGCAAGGACTTGCCATCTCACAGATTGCCAGGCTGTCTCGCAGTGTGAGCCCATGGATGGGATCTACCTCTGGCTGATTGGGGTAGGCCATAGGACAGGACATTTAACATCCCCAAAGGACCCTGAAGAACAAGATTTCTCCGCCAGGACTGCACCAGCCCAGATTAAGCTCACTCTCTTTCTCTTCCTTAATTTCTTTGTCACTACACCACAGAAAAGTGGATTGAAAGAATGAAACTATCCTCAAACATTAGCTCATAAGGGAAAGAACGAGTATGTCTCAGAGGTAAGTTAAAATAGAGTTAGGGAGAACAAGCCACACTGTATTATAGAAGGCAGAATTTTGAACTAAGCTTTAATTCAATTTCCAGTTAAATTCAATATAAACAAGAGGAAAAGACTAAATTTACCATTTTAACCTTGCTTTTTTGAGATGGTGTCTCACTCTGTCACCAGGCTGGAGTACAGTGGCGTGATCTTGGCTCACTGAAACCTCTGCCTCCCAGGTTCAAGCGATTCTCCTGCCTCAGCCTCCCAAGTAGCTGGGACTACAGGCATGCGCCACCACACCCAGCTAATTTTTGTATTTTTAGTAGAGATGGGGTTTCACCATGTTGGCCAGGCTGGTCTCGATTAAGTGTACACTTCTGTGGCATTAAGTACATTCACATTTTGCAGCCATGATCATTATCTATCTCAGAACTTTTTCATCAGTTTCCCAAAATGAAACTCTGTATCTATTAAACAGTAACTCCCCAGATCCCCTCCTGTAGCCCTTATTAACTGCTATTCTTTTTGTCTCTGGATTTGCGTGTTCTAGATCCCTCATATAAATGGAATCATGCAATATTTGCCCTTTTGCATCTGGCTTATTTCACTTAGCACAATGTTTTCAAGGTTCGTCCATGTTGTAGCATGTATTAATTTTATTTCTTTTTAAGATGGAATAATTTTTCACTGTATGTATACACATTTTGTTTATCCATATGTTTATCCATTTGTCAATGAACACTTGGTTTATTTATACCTTTTGATTACTCTGAATATTGGTATACAAATATCTGTTCTAGTTCCTGCTTTCAATTCTTTTGGATATAGATCTAGAAGTGGAATTGCTGGATCATATGGTAATTCTATTTTTAATTTTTTTGAGAAATTGTCACACCATTTTTCCAAAGCAGCTACACCCTTTTACATTTCCATAAGCAATGCACGAGGGTTTCAATTTCTCCACTTCTTCTCCAACACTTTACAAAATATATACAATGAACATTCTAATAGGTGTGACATAATATCTTATTGTGGTTTTGATTTGCATTTATCTGGTGATTAGCAGTATTGAGCCTCTTTTCATATGTTTATTGTCCTTTGTATATCTTCCTTTTAGACATATCTATTCAAGTCCTTTGCCTATTTTTGAATCGAGTTGGTTTTGTTGTTGTTGTTGAGTTGTAGTTTTTTTTATATTCTGGATGTTAATCTCTTATATGAGATATGATTTGCAAATGTTTCCTGCATTGTGTGGGTTGCCTTTTCACTCTGCTGATTGTATTCATTGATGCACAAAAATTTTTAATCTTGGTGAAACCCAATTTATCTATTTTTTTTACTGTACTTTTAGTGTCATATCTTAAAATCACTGCCAAATTCAATGTCATGAAGTTTTTCCCCCTATGAATCCATCTAAGAATTTTATAGTTCTAGCTCTTGTGTTTAGATCTTTCATCCATTTTGAGTTAATTTTTGTATATGATGTAAAGGAAGGCCCTCACTTCATTCTACTGCATTTAAAGTAATAACTTTTAAATAAATGTAATCATCTGGCAGTTTAACCTCTGACATTGAAGGCTTACCTGGGAGAAATGTCACTGAGGACCTAAGTGCCCAGGTGTACCACCATGACGTAGTGACCCAGAGCGTCCAAGGGGCTGGTCTTTCCATGGCTCCCCCTCATCACTTCCTGAAGGCTGCTGTAGACTGCTGTAAGAGCTGCCCCCTCTCTCTCTCTTTTTTTTTTTTTTAAACTAGAGGCACCTGTTCTTTGAAGTGGGTGTCAGCTGCAGATGTAACACCCATTATCACATGACATCTGTTTTTAGTTAGTGAAAAATGCTGCAATGCTTTACTTATTTGCTCCCTGCTTAAAAATCCACAAATTTCAAAATTTCCCACAAGGGGGATCATTAAATTTTTTCTCAAATACTTTTTTTTATTTTTTAATATCAGAAGACATCTTTTTGGTATTTACATGTACTGTTTTCAATCTCCTCTATTTTAAGTGGAAATAAACAGAATAGCATATTTTAAAATAGCATTTTATATGCCATTTTTTCAGACAGGAAACATCAAAAATTCCTGGCAGCCTCCCAATTATGCAGCCAGATGAATGATCAATTAAAAAGCCACTTGCAGCTAATAGGGCACATACCACAAAAACAGAACATTACAGGTCGACTATGATGACAAATATGACTTTTTGGCTAGCATTCCATCAGTGTTTTTCTGTTTTTGTTCTTTTTTTTTTTTTTTTTTTGAGATGGAGTTTCACTCTTATTGCCCAAGCTGGAGTGCAATGGCGCAATCTCAGCTCACTGCAACCTCCACCTCCTGGGTTCTAGCGATTCTCCTGCCTCAGCCTCCCGAGTAGCTGGGATTACGGGTGCACACCACCACGCCCGTCTAATTTTTGTACTTCTAGTAGAGACAGGGGGTTTCACCATGTTGGCCAGACTGGTCTCGAGCTCCTAACCTCAGATTTTCCCCCCGCCTCAACCCCCCAAAATGCTGGGATTACAGGTGGGAGCCACCCCGCCCTGCCATTCATCAGTGTTTTTCTAGTTAGCATCAACTGTATTTTTTCCTCTGAACAAAACAAACCATAAACTATATAGTTTATACATATGTATACACACACATACACATATATATATCAAATGTTTTCATATTTGTACTAAGTAATTAGTACCATGAAATATTACTAAATAACTTATTTCTGTTTCCAATGTGGCTGCATGTGAGACAGGAAATGAGCACTCTTAACTAAAGTAGACTGTGGGAAGACCCTAAGAATTACTTAGTGAGCCAGCTCTTTAAGTCTTATTTATCTCATTCTAAATTCTTAATATTCTATTTTTCTTCCTAAACTATAGTTCTTGACTTTTCCTAAACTGCAATGAGAAACTATGGAATGAACTTAGGCTTGCTTACATAATCTGTGAGGCCCAGTACAAAATAAAAATGTGGGGCCCCTTGTTCAAAAATTATTAAGAATTTCAAGATGGCAACAGCAGAGCATTAAGGCAAACACAGGGTCATTCTGAGCGTGCAGTCTGTGCAGCTGCACAGGTTTCACACCCATGAAGTTGGCATTTTGTGTGCTTGTTTCTGTGTTCAGCCCTTTCTAGGACTCAACTGCAGATACTGATTCTCAGATGCTGCCAAGGACTCATTTTCATTTTCACCTTAATGTATCTTTTTTTTCCCTTTTTCTTCCAACATCACCCTGGAAGTCCTATTAATGCAACCAACTTGTCCCCTCCTGATTGGTGATAGCTCCTTCCCCTTGCTGCTCAGCCAGCTTTCCGCCATCTGTGAAACTATGCCCTAACTGCCCCCATCCAGCTTTTTGCTACACATGTATCCAGGATCTGCTATGAATATTTCATTCAACAATAACAAATATTTATTTTCTAATTGCCCCAAACGGACCTTGAGATAAGAATTTGAGAGTGCACTTTGGGAGGCCGAGGTGGGCGGATCACGAGGTCAGGAGATCGAGACCACAGTGAAACCCCGTCTCTACTAAAAATACAAAAAAATTAGCCGGGCGTGGTGGCGGGCGCCTGTAGTCCCAGCTACTCGGGAGGCTGAGGCAGGAGAATGGCGTGAACCCGGGAGGCGGAACTTGCAGTGAGCCGAGATTGCGCCACTGCACTCCAGCCTGGACGACAGAGCGAGACTCCGTCTCAAAAAAAAAAAAAAAAAAAGAATTTGAGAGTGAATTATTTACTTGAGAAGTAGAAACCAGCAGGGGAGGGGGAAATGATGCAGGGAAAGAAGGCAGCCAACAAAGGTGTATTATTAAGACAGCTACCAAAGTCTCAGAACAATTCCCCTCCCCTCTTTTCCTTACTCCCATTCTCCTCCATTGAAGAGCAAGGCAGCTGTAGTATTTACGCATCAAATGATGAGAATCATTGACTGAGGGCTGCTCTGTGGTAGTGATGGTTGTAAATCCTCAAGCGTGTTGCATAGAATAGGTAGAATGGTCTTATATATCATTTCTAGAAAGCGTCCTGGAGCTTGGAGATGCAGACACAGGCAGTTTGAAGTTGGCCAGAGCACACTTGAATGATAGAATCCAAGGAACCTAGGAGGATATGACAGCATCTGCTGTGTTTGAATACCTACTTTGTCCCAGGTATTATTCGAAGTGTTAGGATATAGGCCATAGACAAAAATCCAAGCTCGTGAAGCCTATATATTCTGGCTGGGGGAGACAAATGATAAACAAACATACAACAAAATATGGTAAGTACTATAAAAAAGTAAAGCTGGTTATGGGAATAGAGAGTGATGGGGGTAAGAAAGAAACCAGTTTAGAAGGCGTGGCTGGGGAAAGGCTCTTTGTAAAGCGATACATGAGCAGAGAACCGAGTAGGTGAGGGAGATAACCTAGTAAGTATCTGGGGACAGGGAGATCCAGGCAGAGGGAAGAGTAAGTTCAAAGGTCCTCAGATAAGAGTGTCCCAGCATGTTTAGAAAAGAGTAAGGAGGCTAATGTTACTGGCTAGATTATAGGGAGAAAGAAAAAAATGGCAGCAGGTGAAGTCAGAATGTTGGGTAGCAGTGAGATCCTGTAGGGCTTTGTAGACCACAATAAGAACATATTGTTTTATTGTATTATGGTGTTATCTTATATTGCTAGATAGAAAGAAAGTGGAGGCTTTTGAGCAGAGAAGCAATTTGATCTCTGGTGTTGCCAGTCAAAATTGGTGATTGCCATATTGTTTCTGTTCTTCACTCTAGAACACCAAAAATAGTAAAGCAAACACATGATCACCCATCCATTCATCCATACATTGAGAAAGCCTTTCAGAGTTGAGTAATTCTGGCTCCCTTTCTGCTACTGCCATCTGGTACAAGCTGCTGTAGGGAGGTAATAACTGGGAGGTAGCTCATATGAAGAAGCACAGGCAGAATGAGAAACAAAGACGAACAATGTTGGCCAACCCAATGATCACCACTCTTCTTTTTTTTTTTTCTTTTTCTTTCCTTTTCATTTCTTTTCTTTGAATCTCTACCTTAAAGAACTACACATAGTTCTTCACATCAGAAGGTGACACTATAGTTCTTGACAGACAGAAAATATTCAAGAAATATTAATGAACTCCTAAAATCTGTGTTAATTTATGGCATGTAACTGGTGCAGGATTTTAAAAAAAAAGACCAATAATGACATAAAATGCACATTAACATAAGCAGCAGAAGATACACAGGTTAAACCAAACAATCACACAGGGGATTTACTTGTGCCCTGGGAGGCTACGACCATAGGCCAGGGATCACCATGGTGAAAGTTTATTCCTCTTATGCTAGGAGGTTGGACTATTGCGCTTGTTGAAAATGGGGGCGAGGAATCAGGAGACAGAGTTGAGGTTTCCCCCTATTGCATTGAAAGGTATCTGTAGAATGTTCTATAGACACCTTTTTAATTCAATTCCTTGTTCCAGGAAGAACAAGAAGCATTTCCACCAGGAGAGCTACATCCTGAAAACGTTAAGTTTTCGTGGTGCAGAGTGGAATAAAAGAAAAAACCGACTTCAATTCTCTATTCCATCTGTGAGAAGACAGCAGAGAAGTTTAAAGTGTGTGACCTTGAGATGGATTTTTCTTTTCTGTTCTCTGTCATCCGACTAAAAGCAGGAAAGCAGAGGAGTCATCTCTACATCTCTGGAAAAGAGCACCCATTGTGACAATGACAAAGGGCAATTTTGTCCATCGCAAAGATGGGCCTCGGGGCAGCAGTTCTGGCGAAGGAGAAAGGAGAAGCCCCAGAAAGCTTCATGGTCACGCCATGTCTGGGATGCTCGGCAGCTGCCCTGGCTGGGATCTAACAACAGGAAGCCAGCGGACCTCACAGGGCCGTTCCCAGGCTTAGATTGAAGGGAGTAAGTTGGGGGGTTGAGGGTAAAAGGAGCAGCAGTGAGGGTAGGAGACCTTGTCAGACTATTGTCTAGGATTTGCAGAGGGAGATATTTGAGGGACAGCACTCTCTTTAGTAGTTTGCAAGATGCAGGGTTAAGATAAAATTACCCTCTGCCTGGAATAACTAAGGAGTTTTGAGACGGAGTCTCACTCTGTCATGCAGGCTTGAGTGAAGTGGCGTGATCTCGGCTCACTGCAACCTCTGCCTCCTGGGTTCAAGCGATTCTCCTGCCTCAACTTCCCGAGTAGCTGGGATTGCAGGCACCCATCGTTTATTACACATTTAGCCCACCACATTGGGCTAATTTTTGTATTTTTAGTAGAGACAAGTTTTCACCATGTTGGCCAGGCTGGTCTCAAACTCCTGACCTTAGGCAATCCGCCCACCTCAGCCTCCGAAAGTGCTGGGATTACAGACGTGAGCACTGCACCTGGCCCAAGGATTCCTAGTTGGATTGAATATCAAGGCTTGCTAGGAAAGAGAGCCAACAAGTCACCAAGTTAATAGAAGGACAATGATGCTTCCTTTGCTCCTCCTCAAAATCTTCCTTCGCTACTAAAAGGTGTAGGCCCATAGTTTCATCACGAAAAAATATTAATCAATAGAATCTCCTCTTATTTTTCTTAATTTTATTCAGAACCGCAAACTTGATGTATTTTTCCTAGGTTGTAATCTCTCTGGTTTTGCTAACTTTAGTCAACTTTCTGTTTTGTACAGAAAGCAGTCCAACAAGTCTAGTTCTCAAGTTGAGATTCCAATGGAAGATCAAACTGAAGATCACTCTGAGACTGCAAGCATAACTTCTTGTTTAGAAACTGAAGTTATAACACACATAGGTGATTAATAGTCTCCACCTGCATGGATATCTACCTCTGTTCTTATAGATACAGCACTAAGTTGGAGGTAGAAATGGAGAGAGAAGTTACAATGATAAATACCATTTGACAGCTTTTGTAGAGAGTAGAATTTCTACTGATAATAATAAAGTCCTAGCTAGTAATACATTTTAAATACACTGTTAATCATTTAATAGGAGAAGATCATTTCCTTTTTTTTTTTTTTCTGGGCAGGGTAGGGGGGATGGAGTTTTTTGCTCTTGTCACCCAGGCTGGAGTGCAGTGGCATGATCTCACCTCACTGCAACGTCCACCTCCCAGGTTCAAGCTATTCTCCTGCCTCAGCCTCTCAAGTAGCTGGGATTACAGGTGCCCACCACCATGTCTGACTAATGTTTTGTATTTTTAGTAGAGACGGGGTTTCACCATGTTGGTCAGGCTGGTCTTGAACTCCTGACCTCAGGTGATCCACCCGCTTTGGCCTCCCAAAGTGCTGGGATTACAGGCGTGAGCCACCACGCCCTGCCGGGAAGATCATTTCCGAAACTGCCTTGACTAAGCTATTTGTGTGTCTAAGTGACAACACATCTATATTACAGACAATCAGAATTTTTCCTTTTATTTTCATTCTTACAGATAAAAAGATGAATTCTTTTACTACTATGAGAAAGGCCTCTGTTTCTTTCCCCCAACAAGTTCTAGAATAAAAAAGGAATTCAACAGAGAAATATAGAGGGAAAAAAAAGATCTTTGAATGTACTCCTCATATTCAAACTTTATTTAAAAACTTCCTCAGAAAGGCCGACTTGCATCTAAGTTTATATCATTATTATTTGTAAAAGCTCTCAAATAGCAATAAAACATTTTCCTTTTATCAAATACTAGAAACAACAAATCAGAGTCTTTATAAAAAGTAAAAATAAGCAGCATTTGTTTAATATAGTGCTGAAAAATCCACCTCAAATTTGCAATCATTAAGCTTACTGTCTCCATGGTCTTGGAACTACTAATTTTCTTGGGAATAAAGAAAAGAGATTGGGAAAAAAATCCTTGGTTTCCTCCTCAAAATAGTGTACGTGTCACGAGAGATAAGAAAATGAGGAAATGTGGTATGTGTTGACTAAACTCTTTACTTCTTTAGCAGAGGAACCATGTCTTATTCAATTTGTTCTTTTCCAAATCATTTTCTAAATTTCCCAGTAACATTTATTACCCTTCCCCCTTAGATTTAAATTACCATATTTATATACAAGTAAGGTTGACTTCTTGGTTACCAATTATTTTCTCTTTTTATGTCCACTTCAATGCCCATATCATATTATTTTCATTAGTAAAGCTTATGTTTTCCTCTATAGTAATGCAAGGTCCAGTGATTGTGATTTTCCCCCATCGTTTATTACATATTTTCGCATAATTTCTCTGTGAATTTTTTAATTATCTTCTAGAGGAATTTCTGAATTAAACTTTATTAAACATTTTGATAATATTTTAGTTATGATTGCATTAAACTTATACATTAATTATATAATTAAATTTTTTTTACAATATCGAGTCTTCCCATCTAAGAACATGGCTTATCTCTACATTTTTTTCAAGTCTTCTTTGACAACCTTAAGAAAAGTTTGATTTTTTTTGTTATAGGTGTATTAAAATTCATTATTATAATTATTATTAAGTATCTCATTTTTCATTGTTGCTACTGTAAATGGGGCTTTTTCCCTTTTATATTTTCTTATATCTGGTATATAGAGCACTTTAATTTTGTATGTTAATCTTGTATCTGGCCATCTTAATGAACCCTTACATTGTTATTGTAGTTCATCTATTGAGTTTTTTAATATCTGTATAGGTGATCCTATCTCCTGTAACTGGCAATTTTATCCCTTCCCTTTTAATATTCATATTTTTAATTTCTTTTTCTCAGAGTATTTTTCAGGACCTTCAGTACATATTTAATGGTAGTAGTTTTGCAAAAATCCTTGTATTTGTAGGAATTCTTCTGATATTTCACCAAAAGGATGCTTGCTACAGGTTCTTGGTAAAGTCCTAGGCTGTTAAGATTTCTATCTTTATGAGTTCTTGATTGTTTACCAGTAAATGTTATTTTTCATATCTGTTGAGATAATTATATATATTTTCTTTTTATAGATTTGGTCTTAACAGCTTTTCTAAGAGGTTGTAAACATTACTCCCAAAAAAGTTTATAACTGGCACTTTTTCTTCTTTCACAGATCTAAGTTCGGGAAAACAATTGGTACAGGATGTGCGCTTGAAGAAGCTGAGGGGATGAATATACTAAATATGCCACGCTGTCTGCACCATGCCAGGTAGTCAAGTATGTATTGGGTTCCATTGAGACTGATGCTGCATTGAATTCTGATGATACAGTTCTCTGCTCCTGTCCACTCTGGTCTGTAGGAGAATTGCCACAGTCTTATGAATATAAGGCTGGGTTTGGAGGGGGTCAGTTGAAATTTTAGGAGTTTTCATATGACTCTTACTCTTTTAGATTTGCTATCTGCAGTTGCACATCTGCCAGTGACCTCTGTCTGTTACTGAAGAAGGCTGCTGGCTTCTTTGCTGTATATCCTGATCACACTGACTTCCTTCTGCAGCTTCTAGATAAGTAAATTTTTTTGATTTATCAGGAAGTGTCTTTGGTCTCTCAGTCAATTCGATTCTACTACTGACATTTATCAACATGGTGGGTGTGATATCTTTTAATCTAATGAGCTATATAACTGCATTTTCTTTTTGTTGTTGTTGTTGTTTTTTGAGATGGAGTCTCACTCTGTCACTCAGGCTGCAGTGCACTGGTGCGAACTTGACTCACTGCAACCTCCACCTCCTGGGCTCAAGCGATTCTCCTGCCTCAGCCTCCCTAGTAGCTAGGATTACAGGTGTGCGCCACCATGCCCAGCTAATTTTTGTATTTTAAGTAGAGACGGGTTTTACCATGTTGGCCAGGCTGGTCTCAAACTCCTGACTTCAAGTGATCCACCCACATCAGCCTCCCAAAGTGCTGGGATTACAGGCGTGAGCCACCACACCTGGCATATAACTGCATTTTCTAATGCCGAATGATTCTTGCATCGCTGGAATAAATCCTACTACTTTACGAGGTTTGTGTTTTTTATTCATATGCTCCTGAAACCAAATATAATTAGAAATTTATTATGTAATAAATGTTCCTTCTCAATTCAGTGTGGAAAAGATGGGCTTTTCAATAAATATATGGTGTGGGGAAAGTGGATAAGATATAGAAAAATACTAAATTGGATTCATCTTTTAAATATATATCAAGGTAGTCTACACATGTGTCAACAATTTAATGTACACTATGATACAAGAAGGTAAATTATACAAGAAGAAAATATTTATGCATTTCTTTACAACTAAAAAGCCTTTCTAAACCAAGTCTCAAAATCTGGAAGCCAAGAATTAAAAAAAAAAAAAAAGACTGATCAAGTAGACTGCATAAAAATGGAAAAATGCAACATGGCAAAAGACACCACAAACAACTATACAGACAAATGACAAATTAAGATAAAGCATTTGAAATTCGTAGCAGAAGCAATACTCTAAATGCCCCTCCATACCATCCCTAATATTTTAAAAGCCACTAGAAATTGAAAAGAAAAAAAAAAAACCTGAAAGAAAACCTATTGTTCACAGAAAAGAAAATACAGGTGGCCCTAACATATGAAAGAATGTTCAACCTTGTTTATAACAAGAGAAACACACATTAAAACTACACTAAGATAACACTGTTCACCGGACAGATTTGCAAAGTTTCCACCAGCAAGTTGGGGGAGAAGTCCTGTTCAGGGTGGGTGTGCAAAACACCATAAAGGGCAATTTGGCCAGATAGAAGAAACTGCAAGTTGCACCCCACTTCTGCAGTGTTTTCTCACAAATACACCTGCCTGTATATAAAATTCTGTATTTACAAGGCTGCCCACTATATTATTATTTATGATAGAAAAAAATTAAATGGGACAGGTGGAATTCAAAAGAGTACTGCTAAATTCAGTTATCATCAATGCAGACAATGGAAAAGCAGGCTATTAGAAAAGCAAGTGAGGAAGCTTTCCTTATATTTGTGTGGAAAGATCTTCAGAATACATGGTTAAGTGGAAAATAAGCAAGGTGAGGATGAAGTATATAGTATGCTACCCATACTGGTATTAATATCAATCAGATATGGAAATAACCACTTCATAGCAGTGACTCTCAAAGTGTGGTCTGGGGTCCATGAGGTCAAAACTATTTTCATGATAATATTTAAAATGCAGGCTGGGCACAGTGGCTCATGCCTATAATCCCAGCACTTTGGGAGGCCGAGACGGGTGGATCACCTGAGGTCAGGAGTTTGAGACCAGCCTGACCAACGTGGTGAAACCCCACCTCTGCTAAAAATACAAGATTAGCCAGGCTTGGTGGCACATGCTTGTAATTCCAGCTACTTGGGAGGCTGAGGCAGGAGAATCGCTTGAACCTGGGAGGTGGAGGTTGCAGTGAGCCGAGATTGTGCCATTGCTCTCCAGCCTGGGCAGCAAGAATGAAACTCCATCTCAAAAACAAAGAAATGCATTTGCTCAGACTAGCCAAAAGGAACAAATCTGGAGGCATCACGTTACCTGACTTCAAACTATACTATAAGGCCACACTCACCAAAATAGCATGGTACTAGTATAAAAATAGACACACAGACCAATGGAACAGAACAGATAACCCAGAAATAAAGCCAAATACTTACAGCCTACTGATCTTCGACAAAGCAAACAAAATATAAAGTGGGAAAGGACACGCTATTCAACAAATGGTGCTGGGATCATTGGCAAGCCACATGTAGAATGAAACTGGATCTTCATTTCTCACCTTATACCAAAATCAACTCAAGATGGATCAAAGACATAAATCTAAGACCAGAAACCATAAATACTTTAGAAGATAACATTGGAAAAACCCTTCTAGTCTTTGGCTTAGGCAAAGAGTTCATGACCCAGAACCCAAAAGCAAATGCAATAAAAACAAAGATAAATAGATGGGACTTAGTTAAACTAAAAGGCTTCTGCACAGCAAAAGAAATAATCAGCAGAGTTAACAGACAACCCACGGAGAAAATCTTCACAATCTATACATCTGACAACGAACTAATATCCCTAATCTACAAAGAACTCAAACAAAGTAGCAAGAAAAGAAATGAACAATCCCATCAAGAAGTGGGCCAAGGACATGAATAGACAATTCTCAAAAGAAGATATACAAATGGCATATGGAAAATTGCTCCACATCACTAATGATCAGGGAAATGCAAATCAGAACCACAATGTGATGCCAGCTCACTCCTGCAAAAATGGTCATAATCAAAATATCAAAAAATGATATATGTTGGCATGGATGTGGTGAAAAGGGAACACTTTTACACTGTTGGTGGGAATGTAAACTAGTACAACCACTATGGAAAACAGTGTGGAGATTTTTTAAAGAACTAAAAGTAGATCTACTGTTTGATCCAGTAACTCCACTACTAGGTATCTACCCAGAGGAAGAGAAGTCATTATACAAAAAAAACCCCACATGCACACGCATGTTTACAGCAGCACAATTTGCAATTGTAAAAATATAGAACCAACCCAAATGCCCATCAATCAACAGGTGGAATATGCCTTAGCCATAAAAAGGAACAAAATAATGGCATTCACAGCAACCTGGATGGAATTGGAGACTATTATTCTAAGTGAAGTATCTCAGGAATGGAAAACCGAACATCATATGTTCTCACTCATATGTGGGAGCTAAGCTATGAGGATACAAAAGCATAAGAATCATATATTGGACTTTGGGGTCTCGGGGGAAAGTGTAGTGGGTGGCAAGGGATAAAAGACTATACATTGGGTACAGTGTATACTGCTCAGGTGATGGATGCACGAAAATCTCAGAAATCACCACTAAAGAACTTATTCATGTAACCAAACACCACCTGTTCCTCCAAAACCTATTAAAATTAAAAAAAATTAAAAATGAAATAGGTGTATTTGCTCAACTTTGCTTTCTAATATTTAAAAAACATCTCAGTGAAAAAATCCAGGAATAAAGGCAGCCTTGGGCTGATTCAAATTAATCTGGTTGACATTTCCCTTGCTCTGTCACTTATGCCTGTGCCATTATCATTGGCATTTAGGTCCAGCCGTGAAGAAATGAGTAGGCACTGCCAGGCAAGTCTAAGAAAACAGACCACAGCCACTTGCTTTTTGAACCTTGTCTTTCCCATAAAGAAATTTACAAAAAGAAAAAGAGGATCACAAAATATAAAATACTCCCAGAAGTCTAGTCCAAAAATGTCTATCAAAATTAAACTTTTTTTTCCCTTCAGACTTGTAGGGGCAAAAGTAAAGCAGATAATCCATGTGAGTTCTAGGTCATAATAAATAAAAATTCAAATGGGCAATTTATTTTTCTAAGTAACCAGTAAGTATAGATCTACTAAATATAGGATTTGTGGTCATTGCTATATGTAGGTAGGGACCAGATGCTTTGTCACAAGGGATACCGAATGAGAGTGAAAAGCCACTTCTACTATTCAGACACTCAAAAGCATGTGGCATTTGCTGTTTATAAAATGTTTTTCCCTTGTGTAAAATATTTCTGAACCATGGTCTCCAGGGCACGCACGTTGCGCTGTTTTTTCCTGGAGTCGTGTTTCATTTGCACAAACTAACCCACATTTTCTTCTGTGATTCTTCATATGACTAATGAAGCACAGCTGAGGTTATGATTTAGGGGAATATCTGTAGCCATCAAGGGTACAACACTGACTGAGCCCATACTCTGAGTATAAACATGATCTCACATACTTAGCGGATCAGCCTTCCTTCTCCTCTTTTCTTTTTCATTTTTGTTTTAAAAGATAATCTATTTAGCTATAATTGAATGGCTTAAGAAAAAACAGTGTTTTTCTGCACTGGCTCTCTGACTTATGCCTCCAATAAAAATGTGTGGGTCATCATTTCTTTGGGTTCTGCTCAGGCTTTTCCCCAAGAGATGGCTCAGGCTTCATGGCTTGATGCTCTGCCCGTCTATTAGATCCTTGCATGCCACAGCTGTCCAAGGCCACCAAGTAATTTGAAGAGACACTGCAGTATACACCTTGAGAATTTGTTTCCCTTCCTGCTCACACTCACCAAATTTACCCATCCTTGTGTAATAGCTTCTTAAGTTTATATATCGATATATCTACTTACTTGCATATACCAGTAAAATGAGTGCATGTGTTTGTAAATAATTTGTGTGTGTTTATTTGCAAAATAATAAAACAGCATGAAGAGTAAATGCATTTCAAATTCAGAAGTTAATATACAGCACTCTTTTTAAGGATATATTAAAATCTTATTTGTATGTCTTCATCTATTTTAAAAAAGTACAAAACACACAAAAACACAAAAGCTAATGGTTTCCTACAATTGGGGCCTCCTTGTTCTTTAAACAGGTAGGATAATTGTAGTATCACAAGGACCTCAGAGTTTGATTTCACAGAAAATCACCTTTCAGAATTAAATAACATTTCGATGTCCAGCAGCATTCCATTTTTAGCTCCTCTGTGGAGTCTAAAATATTGTATTCTTTGTAGCATTTATTTTTAGACATTGTTTTAGAAAAGATATTGGGACTGCCTACATATTGTGAATGTTTGTGTGAATGGCTTAGTCAGGATTGGATTTATAATCTCTGACCTAAGATGGAAGTTTCTGAATGACACTGGCACTTGGTGGAGGTGATCTAATTCTCATGATGAGTCTGAACACCTCACTTAGAAAATGTGTCAATTAATTATAGAGAATCCAAAAGATGCAAAAACGAGACAAAAATAAAACCATCAGTTGTGCTAAAGTGTATTAAATCTCATGCAGTAATCCTGCCCTTTACCAGACTATTATCCTGAAATTCTCACATCTATACTTTGCTTCTACTGTCTCCAGATGTAACTTTCTCCAGCAAAGCCTTCTATAAATCCTCTGTGTTAGGGACAGATAGGGCAACCCATAGTTCCTTTTCTTTCAAGCCTTCCTTACTCATCAGTAAGCTGAAGGTAGAGAGTGTTGCCACAATATATGCATATCAAGGAGTGAAATGAAAACAGTTGAGTTAATTTTGTGAAGCATTTCCACTGTTCTGGTAAGAATGAAATGCGTGTGTATGTGTGAACTACAAACTACGAATTGCGCAATTTTGGTAATTCTGCAATACTAAGGCAATGCATGCTCTTACGTTTGCTTGTAAGACTAGCCACGCACAAAATCAAAATGAGCAGTAAACTTCATGCTAATGATTTCAATTTTAATTTTTAATTAGTGATTTTATTAACATTTAATGATTTTAATTTTTCTTTACATAGAATAACATTAATTAGAAAATAAAAAACACTGTAAGTCGAGAAAGAGGACCTAGAAGAAAAGAAAAAGTCTTACACTTAGTACCTTTTACTGCACTTTTTCCTGCTTTTGGAACAAGGGATCCTGCATTTTCATTTTGTACAGGCCCCCACAAATTATGTGACCTTGGTTATAATGATGCATCTAACAAGATCCTTTGAGACTGAAAAAGTTCACTATCTTTCAGATTGCCTAACATATGGAAAGATTAGATAGTGAGATAGATATTGTTTGTTCATTATGTTAAAGCAGCTACAGTGCAAGTATTTGGGAAGCGTAAATACTTGGTCCATCACTTCCTCAGAATCTGCTTACCAATAATCATTGGCTTTATGTCGTTTATCGTTGTAGGAATAGGAAGTTTTGTTTTGTTTTTTTCCCAATACTGCACCTGTGCTGGACTTTCTCAGGGGCTCTAGGAGCATTTCATCACAGGTATGTAGGGTGCTCAGTGACCTTTAAGGGAAGATCAGGTGGTTCCTCTGTTCTTCACACCGGGGAAGGAAAGACCTGCTTGTAAAATGTAACAAATGTTTCCTGGGTTGAAGCCAATTTATTTTTGATCTTCATTTGATCTTTATTTTGACTAATCCTTTTCTCTTTGTGTGATTTCCTTTTGTTGATATGCCAAAATTCTGCCAACCTGTTTCCTTTCTCAAAAACCCCCTCATTTCTGTTAAGTTTAATTTAGTATTCAGGCTTGTTTGCCAAAACTAAATTAGATTCCCTCTGTCCTAGCACCAACCCCTTTTCAGGTCAGAAGAATATCTTATAAAATATCTTGGAAATTGGGTCATCTCTATGCTTATTGTGGCTTTACCTTTTAACGACAGTGATATGTTGGTCCTTATGGATGTGTTTAATGGGGGCGGGGTGAGGGGAGGAAACTCAGGATTTTCTTTCCAGTTATTCATTTTCACAAATAACATAATATTTTCATGTCACTGTGATCAACTATCCAGGTAATACATTCAGATTTCATTTGAATTAAACAAGATGGCTTTAATGTAAATTCAAGGATGTGATATAGGAACTTGGTTAATCCATTCCATAGGCTACTTAGAGGATTCTGGTTGGCAATCTGGCATTATAGGAATTTGTTGCAGGCAATCTATTGGCAAGCCCAAAGTCCTCTTGCAACGCTTTACTGAACTCTATACGTGCTACAAGAAAACTTCTTTTTCCAGATGAAACCCTCTTCAGAGGTTTAGGCAGAGCAAAGTGAAGCACCAATTTGTACTGTTAGCTCAGCATTTTCACCACGCAAGTTCTGCTTCCAAAAGCCTCCCTTTGAGCCCGAGTTTGCAAGAAGTACAGATCTCCTGAGTTTCACTTTGAGTGTCAAGTTCAAGCAGAACCAAAAGGAAACTCAAAGCAAAACCCACTTTGGACCCTTTGAGTTTCACCTGGCTTCTACCTGAAAGAAATACCCAATGTTCCCTTGAAACTTGGCCCACGTTCGCATGCAATTCAACTGAAATCCAATTCAGCATTGCTGAAAGGTTTGCAAACCTCCATGAAATGAGCTGTGAACTCAGTGTGGCCTTTGGGTATCTAAGGAAGTTTACCAACATTTCCAACAAACTTAAACAGGACTTTTAGGACCTGGTGATGACTCTAAGTGTTATATTTTAAAGTATAATTCACCCCCAGGAAATCCATGAATCACATATAGTTGGCCCCCAGAAATAAGTGATCTACACTTTGAAAAATTATTTTTTATCTCTGTATGCTCTTAAATTGGGAGGATTCTGGTTAATTGATCAGAAGTTAGGGAGCTTTCAACACATGCTGTTTTCACCTCAGCACCCACTGCGTACAATGAATTCCACGACCTCGGACATATTAGGGAACATTTGCTATGAAGTGGCCCCAGGAATCTACACATTTCTAATGGTAAACAGTTGAGATAATCCAATATCTTTACCCAACACAATGGGTTGGAACAACCTGTCACATAAGACAAACTTCCACTTCTAATGAAGATAAAACTGCGCTTATTCTTTCATTCGTTCTTTAGGCAAAGTTCCTTCCCGTCTCATCTGTGCCTTGCCCTCCACCCTCTGCTCTCACCACAAAGCCCTCCTTGTGCCTTCTGATAATCCTCATCCACTCTCCCTTCTCTAACCACTTAACCTCTTCACCTTCAAGCCATTTTCTCCCTCCCTCAATTCTGTATTACCTGCCTCACTCCTCCTCTCTTTCCCAGTCCCCCTGCCCTTTCTTCATCTGCCCCTATTCTACAGCCCCTAATGGCTTTTCAACCAGCTTCCAACTGCACTGCTCAGACAGTGTCGTAAATGGGTCTCAGCTACCTCTCTTCCACTGTTCCTGTGCCTGTCCCGGGCTGCTTATTTCCAGTCTTGTGATCCTTGTTTTCTGAGCTGGCACTTTGGAAAGAACCTCTCAAGAGAGGAGGTTGTGAGGCTGTCCTCAGCCCTTGCCAGTGGAAACACCTGGCAGCAACTATGGATGACAGAGTGATTTTCTATCCTATCAACTCAAACACAAACGGGAGAAAGTAAGTAATATATAGTGAACCAAGCATGAGTTTGGGAGTCAACAGACATAGGTTTGAATAGCATCTCTGCCTCCACAACCTTGGACAACTGATCTAACTTCTTGGAGCTCTGATTCCCTCACCAGTGAAACAGGGGCACCAGTGTCTACCCCAAAGTGTTAAAGGAATAAATAAAATAACATGCATCATACGGGCTCAGTTCACATTAATTCTTTACCCTTAAGAGTTCATTAAGAAAAGATGCTGCATTTTATATTTTAAGCTTTAAGCAGAATGATTTAGTGGGAAATTTAAATACTGCTTATTTTTAGCCTGGAGAACAGGGAAGTAGTGTAACATCTCTATTCAATGTCCTAAGCTATGTGGTGTTTTTGCACAGAGGCACAAAAGACACCAGACTCAAGGAAATCTCATTTTCTCATTTGGGATGCATTTTCCAAAGTGCTCGTTTTGCTGGAGCTAGCGTGATTTCATGCTATCTGCTTGATTTTAATTAGAGTACTTGTCTCTCAAAGGAAAGTGTTACTACAAATAATATATCAATTACTCACATGTGTGCATTACTTTGCAAATAGAAACATTGGTTAAAAATTACCTGAAAAGAAAACCAAGTTAAAACTTAATAGTGCTTATAATTGTATATATATTAACTTAATGACATTATCATTATTACTGTTAACATACTAATATTAAAATGATAAGACTCATTCAGTCGAGGGTTGAAGTCAGAAAGACAGAAGTAAGGAATGTTGAGCATTGTTTTTGACTGTGAGTTACATAAAAAGCTATAATTTTTTTTGACTCAGCAAGGATCTTAATCTCTTTTCTTCCATTCACTTTAACATACATTGTTTTGTTGTTGTTGTTGTTCCTTTTTTTTTTTTTTTTTTTGAGACAGAATCTTTCTCTTGTCTCCCAGACTGGAGCGCAGTGGCACGATCCTGGCTCACTGCAACCTCTGCTTCCCGGGTTCAAGCGATTCTCCTGTCTTAGCTTCCTGAGTAGCTGGGATTATAGGTGCCCATCACCACGCCCAGCTAATTTTTGTACTTTGAGTAGAGACGGGGTTTCACCATGTTGGCCAGGCTGGTCTCGAACTCCTGACCTCAGGTGATCTGCCCACCTCAGCCTCCCAAAGTGCTGGGATTACAGGCGTGAGTCACCGTGCCCGGCCCTTTTTTTTTTTTTTAACTTTATGTTCCAGGATACATGTGCAGAATGTGCAAGTTTGTTGCATAGATATATATGCGACATGGTGGTTTGCTGCACCTCTCAACCCAACATCTAGGTTTTAAGCCCTGCATGCATTAGGTATTTGTCCTAACTTCAACATACATTGCTTTTTGAAACTTTATTTTTCTGTGAATGTGTGCACTTTAAGATAAGTCAGATTCCTCATGGACTTTTCAATATGTTTTGTTCAGTTTGTTGGTTTTTTTTTTTTTCCATTTTGGTAAACACATACAACCCCCAAATAACACCTGGGTGAAATGTACTTATTATTATTAACTTCTTATTGTGTCTGTATAAAGCTTCAGACCTAAACAGGGTCAAATGTCTGAATCAAAAATGGAGAACTCTGTTAATCATTCAGTTTTGTTTTGTTTAATTTCATGAGGACATTGTACTTAGAGCCAATGAAACAAGGTGAGTCAGAGTTTGGTGCCATGTAAATTACACTTCAATTAAAAATGCCTGCTAGGTTTAATTTTGCATAAAAATTAATTATCCAGTATTATTTGAAGGGTGTTAGATGAAATGTGTAACAATATTTGCTTTCCTAGATTCAGTAGAATTTAAGAAACTCAAGGAAAAATAGGAATATGTGAAAAAAGGTCTGCTCCCTTTATTATCGTGTATGGAGCTTGATACATTTTTGTTGAATGAATAAACATTATAATAAATTAATACTTGAACCATTCAGCCCAGGAGACAACACTGACCTAGCAAATGTCAGGGAAGGAGTGAGCTGGAGAGGTGGCCATGCCCTCCTTGAAGCAAGTTGGGCAGGTCCATTGTAGGGCTCACTAGCGGACAGTTAGATAGAAGCAGGACACAGAAGGTGTCACGAAGGTGACAAGGAGCAGACACAGCACTGCAAACCCGCACCAGAGTCTGGTAGAGTGAGCTAAAGGTAAGAAAGAGAAAGATTACATACAGATGCAAAATATAAATGGGTAGGCCTAGGAACAAGACTGTAAATGTGACAGGGAACCAAGAGCCAAGAACTATGGTGGAACTGAATTGTCAGGGAAATAGGGCAAGCATGCAAGGACAGGAAGATGACCTGATTACATGTTTTAGCTTTAGTCCCTTGGTCTTATCAGTAATGGTTTGTATTTTGGATTTACAAGCTGCCATAGAATTTCCTAGATGGAAATGAATAATAGAAGAAATCCGAGTGAAAGGGTCAAGGTAAAGGAATGGAGGGAAGATAGGAGAAAAGAAGTGAAAATAGAAGAAGACAATATGAAGTGAAAAGGAAACAGACAGAGGAAGGTAAAACCAGAGAAATTGGACAAGGGCAGGAAGGTGGGAAGGAAAGAAGTTTTCCAAGAACTAGGAGGAATCTTGACTATCTTCCCACTGGTCATACAGAACACAACAGTACATTAGCTCATTTATTCACACAAATTTCCCAGTGTGTCCAGCCAGGCATCTTTGAGGGTTGTAGCTTTGGCACAGAAATGGCTCTAGCCTCAGAAAATAGCTCTGAAATAAAATGAGGGATGTTTCATTATAACCACAAATCCGTAAGAGTGAAATTCAAAGATAAAGGAAAATGAAAATATTATGTTTTGTTTTAAAAAGTCTGTCCTGAGGTCATTATCTAACAATGATTCATTTTACCCAGCAAGGAAAGTTAGGGGTACCCCTTTCATGAGTCAAAATCTTTTTCTTGTGGATTTTCTTTGTTTTGAATAGTTTATTTCTTGATCTGTTAAAAAAAAAAAATAGTGTCAGGTGACATAATGAAAAAGTAGTTGTGGCCATCACCACAAAGTAAGGTTAAACACGGGGGCATCAGTCTTGTAGGGTACACTTGATAAAGATCACTAAAATTTTTATCTTCTTTATCAATGAGTTGTTAGCTGGTAGAAAATAGCAATAAAATGCTTTTCAACCACTACTAGATCTTTATTTAACTCCAGACTTCAACTTTCCACTGAGTTTTCAATATATTATCTAGAAGATAACACTGGAGGACAAAACTACTACTTTTATCTAACAGAGAGAAAGATAAGGCCCTAACAGTGGCCTGGGATAATATAATGGCTTAGTAAGGACTTAAGAGAAAATAATAAGTGAAAGATCCCAAAAGAACTCTCAGGAATAGTTGGGGACACAGGTCTTACATAAAACAGCTCTTGGTGCCACTGTTTAAAATACTGGAATACCGTCCTGAAAAGATAATTGTTGTGGACCATTAGTACTTACGTTAATAATAATGTTAATAAAAATAATAGTTTATATTTACTGAATATTTGCTAGGGATGGGGAGCTGTTTGAAGCATTTTGCAAATTAATGCATATAGCCAATCCTGAGAACAACTCTAAGTGGCAGATTCTTGTTATTATTCCCCTCCCATTTTGGTGAATCGATGAGCCTAGATTCATTTTCAGTGAATTAATCAAATGCAAGTTACCAAATCACAACCATTGTTAGCAATAATTATTATTGGTAATTCAGCAAGATGGTAAAAACTAAGATTATTAAGTTATGAAACTTTCCATTAACTGTTTTTTTAAAAAAGTTCCTAAGAATTAGGATATAAACAGTAAATTGTTTCAAAATTTTAGAAGACTATATAGGAATATTTTGAATAAAACATTTTAGCAAGTATTCTTACAAAATCTCAGTGGTTTACACATGCACATCTGACCTAGGAGATCTCAATCCAAAGTTCAATATTTCCTACATGTGTGGTAACACTGGATCCTAGAGCTTGTTTCCTGAAAGTTGTGCTCTTGTTGAAAGAGTTCAGGTCAGACACCCAGTCTCTAACGCTGTGGAAACATTGGGCTAGAAACAGGAGCCCTGAGCAAAACTCTTCTCTTCCAGCTCTGCTGTGTCACCTTCCTCTTAAAAATGGGGCATGACAGGCCAGGCGCAGTGGCTCACACCTGTAATCCCAGCACTCTGGGAGGCTGAGGCAGGTGGATCACGAGGTCAGGAGTTCAAGACCAGCCTGACCAAAATGGTGAAACCCCGTCTCTACTAAAAATACAAAAATTAGCTGGGTGTGGTTGTGCGTGCCTGTAATCCCAGCTACTCAGGAGGCTGGGACAGGAGAATTGCCTGAACCTGGGAGGTGGAGGTTGCAGTGAGCCGAGATCACACCATTGCACTCCAGCCTGGATGACAGAGTGAGACTCCATCTCAAAAAACAAAAAACAAACAAAAAAATGAGGCATAACAAATTTGTCCACAACTGCACAACTTTTTGTGAGAATCAAACGAGTTATAGATGCAAAAGAACTTCTTAAACCTTTACCATTTTCAATAATTCTAAGCATGAGCATAACATGATGGAGAATTAGGAAATATATTTGCTCAAAGGTGTTAAAGATTTTGATTACTCTTTTTTTTAGCATTTAGTTGTGTGTTCATCTTTGATAAATGAGATAACTACTTATCTTGTAACTATGATAATCAATGGGTCCTGAGTTAGCTACAAGATGCTGTATATGATGTTAGTTAAGTGAACATTTAAGCCAGACTTGCCTGTGTCCAAATCCAAACTCTCTACACTTACTACCTGTGCAACTGTAACCAATGTTCTTAACTTCCCAGTGTTCTCATTTATAAAATGGGAATAATAATAATATCTATCTTATAGAGTTGTAAGAATTAAATGAATTACTCAATGTAAAGCATTTAGAATTAATATGTAGCACATGAAATTCACTATATAAATGATTGCTATTATGAATTGTAACATAAATTCAGGTAAAGGCAAGTTACATTATTATTTTCCTGAATTACCCCGTACTCATAATCATGACTTTCAAAGGCATCATTATTAATTGTTTTCAAGTCCTTTAAACAAACAATATTACACACATACTACTCACCGAGAGCTGTGGTTAGGTACTACAATAACAACAATAACAACAACAACAGCAAAAAACTATGTGATATGCTCCCAGCCCTTAAAGGGTTTATAATCCAGTTGGGATCAGGGGAGGAGAAGGTATCAAATCATTGAATGCCAAAATAAGTTCTTTGGACACCAAAATAAAAAATCAGTATTTGTTTTGCGGTGCAGAAAAGGGTCACTGTGGATTCTTGATCTTGAGAGTTACATAGTGAAAATGGTGTCTGATGAAGATTAATCTGGTAGTGGGGTGCTCAAAGACCTAAAGATTTTTCTCCTGTATTCCCAGACTTAGTTGGCGGCAGCATCAAGCACCCTGTCACCCACCCAGAAACCTGGGAGTTCAGTCAGTCTCCAAATACTAAGAGTGCGAGAGCCTAAAGATCTTTGCAGGGCATTTCTACTCTGAATGAACTGCCCTCTCTCCTGTAAACCAGGAGCGTGGCTTCCATCTTCTCACTACCTTCATGACCACCACACACGTCGTCTCTCATCTGGCTTGGTGCGGTTGCTTCCTAGTCTTCTTGCTGCCTTTGGACTTCTCAAATAAAACTAAGTATTACATATCATATACCTAAAATTTATATCTGACCATTCATTCACTCATTTACTCATTCATTTATTCATTCACAGATATTTATTTAGTGCTTACTGTCTACAAGGCAGAATACAAACAATTGTCGAGCAAACGCAGATTTGGTCTATAAACATGAAGACCTCACAGTGACAGACAATAATCAAATTATCCTCACAAACTAATGTTGAGTTTAAGGCAACGTTGAATATAATTTTCTAAGCTTCTGGTTTCCCATATTTGAACAGGAGTAACACAACCTACCTCAAGAGATTATTATGAGGATGAATAAGATTACTGATATGAAGGACCACAGAGTGGACGCTTGACTAACATTTACTTTGCTCTCGAAATCAAATAGCAGCAGCTAGTCCAGAGGATAGAGTTACAGAGAAAGATCAAGAAGTCAGGGGTAGAGGATAAGCAGAGATAGAGCCATAAGAGTAAAATGAACTCTCCAAAGGAGAAAAAGTTAGGCAGAGAAAACTAAGATTCAAACCCGAACTCTAGTGAGGTGGAAGGAGGAAGAGGAGCCATCAGGAAGAGATAAATAATTTGTAAAAAGATGAGGCATAAAAACCAGGGTCTACTGTTATTTTGGAGCTATAAATGAAGGATGTAGTTCTCCACTCTGCAGTGGTTTGCTTCCACACCAGTCCTGTGCTCAATATTCATGACTTGTTGGGAAAGATTCACTAATTGTCTTGTATTTGTTTGATTTTTAGATGTACCTGTTCACATAGACAATAATAACCACCGAGTTACCATATGAAGGAAAAATATGTAAACATCATAAATTATGTCAGGACCCTTAGCTGGTCTACCAGGTGTTGCATGCGGTTAACTTTGACTCAACTCAGATAGGCGGGGAAGGAGGCCAGTCTAAACTACTGAAAGCTATGAATTATATGATATTCTTTAAAAAGATAAAATTTTATTGTCTTATATCTATCCGATGATGTCCTCTTAGGCCAAAAAGAGTGCTAGCAAGTAGATACTCTCATAGACTTGCTTTCATAAATAACAAGAATTAATTTATTCATGTATAAAATGAGAATACATACAGAGAATACAGATGATATCATATTCCAAACTTAAAAAATGTGTTCTCTGAAATAGGTTAAGTATATCCTGGCAATTTTTTACACCATTTTTTGCTTACTAAATCCACTTGACACAGATAAGCCAAAGACAATCTTTATCTTAACCCCACCCCAACTACCAAAAGTTCTAAATCGGCAATTCAGAGTAATGAGTGAGGTTTTACCATACACAGTGCTCAGGCTAACCCATCAGTATTCTCTTTTGCAGTTCCATAGTTATATTTAAACTGTTTCTCTCTAGACCAAATTTTCTATAGCTAAGTGAAGATCTTGAACCAAAGAAATCTGTTTAATTTCATCAATGGTTTCTCTTATAAGAAATAGAGTATCTGTTCTAAGAAGAAAAGCTTGTACTTTCATTCTTCACCCTTCCCCCCCAACCTCTTTCAGGGCACAGTTGGAGCACTGCGTTTAGTTCTGAGTGTGAAATTTTAGGACAAATGCTAATCATAAAACATAGTTTGAAGAGAATAAGACTTGGAGCTATTTCCTATGAGGGGCAGTTGGAAAAATTGGGGAAACTTGGTTTGGAGAACAGATGACATGGAGAAACAAAGAGATAATAATAACCTGTCTCCACCTATCTGAAGGACTAGGATGCATAAGAAGCATTAGCCTCATTATTCTCTTTAGCTTTGGAGCACAGATCTTCAAACTTAAGCTTATGAAAGCAGGGATCTGGGCTCCACAACCACCAACTGTCATGCAAAGGGCCTCACATGGAGGGTGGAAAGACTTCATTTCCAGGAGAACCACAGGGGGTACTTTCGGAAGCACCGTTTCATAAGGTGAACCAGTACAGTGGGCCAGGGTCACAGGATGTAGATTTCAGCTCAATATTCAAAGACCTTTCTCACCACTGGAACTGCTCTGAAGTGAGGAGACTTGTTTCACATGGTTGTGCATTCCCTTCAATGGCCGGGTCCAACCAGATTCTGGTTGACCACAGTCAAGACATCATAGAAGTGAGTGTTCAGGGCTTGCTGCTGCAAATGCCACAAGACAGCTGAAAAACTCTGAAGACAAAAGACATAAGCTCTTGGGAGCTCTATGGCCCTGCCCATCACCTGAGACACCCGAGGACCCATCCTGGCCAATGTAGGGCAAGATTATATCCCCTTTTTACTACTGCGGCTGGTGCTGTATGGAAAGTGCCACTTCCTGGCTGGAGGCCAACCAATCCAAGCCATTATAGCAACTCATAACAGAACAACCCTGCCCCAAAGAAGGAGAAAACAACAGCTAATTCCACTGTCTGCAACACTCTGTCTAACCAGAGGTCCTGAGTCCATCCACATGACAACTTCTCTGCTAGCATAACTAGCATTCAAGAAAACCAGCACACTAAACAAAACTACACCAAGGACTCCCAGAGTCCACTTCACTCCCCTGTGACCTCTACTAGAGCAGGTGCTGGTATCCACAGCTGGGAGACCGAAGACTGATCACATCACAGGACTCTTTGTGGATACTCCCCAGCACCAGCCTGAAGGCCAGTAGCTTTGCTGGGTGGCTAGGCCCAGGAGGGCAATAACAATCACCGCAGTCTGGTTTTCAGGAAGCCCTATCCCTAGGAGAAGGGGGAGGGAACCATATTAAGGGGTCACCGTGTGGGACAAAAGAATCTGAGCAGCAGTGCCTGAGTTCCAGATCTTTCCGCTGAAACAGTCCACCTAAATGAGAAGGAACCAGAAAAGTAATTCTGGTAATATGATGAAACAAGTTTCTATAACACCCCCAAAAGATCACACTAGCTCTCCAACAATGGATCCAAACCAAGAAGAAATCTCTGAATTGCCAGATAAAGAATTCAGAAGGTTGATTATTAAGCTACTCAATGATGCACCAGAGACAGGTGAAAACCAACTTAAAGAAATTCAGGCCAGGCGCAGTGGCTCACGCCTGTAATCCTAGCACTTTGGGAGGCTGAGGTGGGCGAATCACCTGAGGTCAGGAGTTTGAGACCAGCCTGACCAACATGGGGAAACACCGTCTCTACTAAAAAGCTGGGCATGGTAGCGCATGCTTGTAATTCCAGCTACTTGGGAGGCTGAGGCAGGAGAATCACTTGAACCCAGGAGACAGAGGTTGCGGTGAACTGAGATCATGCCATTGCACACCAGCCCAGGCAACAAGAGCAAAACTCCGTCTCTAATAATAATAATAATAACAATAATAATAATAATAATAATAATAATAATGGCATTTGCAGCAACCTGGATGGAGTTGGAGACCATTATTCTAAGTGAAGTAACTCAGGAATGGCAAACCAAACATCATGTGTTCTCACTTATATGTGGGAGCTAAGCTATGAGGACTTAAGGCATAAGAATGATAGAATGGATTCTAGGGACTTGGGGGGAAGGATGGGAGAGGAGTAGGGGATAAAAGACTACACACTGGGTACAGTGTACACTGCTCAGGTGATGAGTGCACCAAAATCTCAGAAATCACCACTAAAGAACTTATCCATGTAACCAAACACCACCTGTTCCCCCAAAATTATTGAAATAATAAAAAATTTTTAAAAATTTTTAAAAAGAACTGAGTGCTCAACAGACAGATGACTGTGCTGCATGGAAGCCAAGGAATTCAATCCATTATGAGAGTGTTTATTTCAGGATTTATTAAGTTAAGGTGTCAGTTCTGACCATTATCCTTTATACAGAAGTCATTTGGAAGTGGATCAAATAAGAAAGCAGAGAAAAAGAAAAAAAAATCCCGAAAGAACCCTAAATTAAATTAGAGGGTGATTATAATGGAAATATTAGATCTTTTGTTTTGTAATCACACATTATCTTTACCACAAAATATGAATTCTTGAGCCTTGTGAGTAACTTAGCATGTGTTGACCAAAGAGGGTTAGAAACCATTCCAGGAACAAGTACCTGGAATAAAGAACTGAGCTTGTAGTAGCCCAGGGTGGCAGAGTGGGGGTTACTATACACATGTTCTGTGAGGAGGGAGGCATAGAGAGATGAAGGGGAAAGAAATAAAGTAAAAAGCATCTTTTATATTTGTGAGTGGCTGATTTTTTTTCCAAATTTCACTGCTAGCATTAAATTTACTATAAGCCAAGACTTCAAAGTCAACATTAATTGTTTTAAACAGAATGAAAAAGAAACAGGAAGAGAAATGACATCTTTTCACATCCTGAACAAGCCAGTTTTGACATTGATAGGGAAAGGAGGTTGATTCATAATAGGTCAGATGTGATGGGAAGCCAATAATGAGACATTAGTTCCATTTGTGGTTTGGCTGTGAACTGCCAGGCTGCAGAGTGTGAGAGTGAGCCGCAGGCCCTGATTCTCGCCTTTTCCTCTTGTAACATAAAATGTCCTCGTCTGTGGGACAAAAGTAGATGCATTTTAAAAACAGGGTTAAGAGTTCAAGAGAAGAAGGATATACATGCATCTCTTTATGTCTGAGAACAAGGAAAGTTGCACCCATCACTGGAAGGCCTTTCTGAGAAGGTGACATTTGAGTTGAGCTCCAAATGACCAAAAAAAAAAAAAAAAAAAAGATATTTGAAGATCTCAAGGACAGTGTAGGAGACAGAGAGACCAGGCAGAGCCGAAAACAAATATGTTCCTCAAACACACAAAAGAATACTTTGCTGAGGGAGCAGCAACTAGTTTCTAGGTTTGAGAGTATCGAGAAGAATCCAGGCTCCAACAATACAGCTCGAATTGTTCCTGTGGCTATAAAGCCACAGCTGCCGTATCCACTGTAGCTAAAGAGGAAGGAGCCACCATGTGGGGCTCTGACTGATAGAAACCACTGGACCTGCACACTGGCTTGACTGGCCTTGTGGAGATTCTGGCTTTCCTAGCAGCTGCCCAGAGGGCCAGCTAATGTAATTCTTACAGGTGGGTGGAGTTCCAACTCCATAGGTCTACTTTGACCTATGAAAGAAAGGAGATAGGAAGGAGCTGACAGATGAATAGCTTGCTCTTCCTCCTTTCTGAGGGCCTGTTTTTAGATGCTTTCATACAGCCTTGGAGCAGTTCTGTGAGACCAAGTGATCAGGAAGATGGGCTGGCAGTGCAATGCACCCTCTGTATTTGCTCTCCCTCCTTTCCTGTCTTACATTCCTTTTCCCCTCTCTTGCCTCCTGGGATTGCACTCCCTAATAAAAAATTAACACAGAAGCTTTTGCCTTAGGCAGTTTTCCAAGGAACCTATTCAAAGATACATGCATTAATTCATTTCATCCTCACAGAAAGCTCACGAGGCAGGTACTCCTTTTTGTTTTTTTTTGTTTGCTTGTTTGTTTGTTTGTTTGTTTGTTTTTGAGATGGAGTCTCAAACCCGCACTGTCGCCCAGGCTGGAGTGTAATGGCACAATCTCAGCTCACTGCAACCTCCACCTCTGGGTTTACACGATTCTCCTGCCTCAGCCTCTCGAGTAGCTGGGATGACAGGCAAACACCACCACACCCAGCTAATTTTTTGTATTTTTATTAGAGACAGGGTTTCACTATGTTGGCCAGATTGGTCTCGAACTCCTGACCTCATGATCCGCCCGCCTTGGCCTCTGAAAGTGCTGGGATTACAGGCATGTAATCTGAGGCAGGTACACTTAATATCCCCACGATACAGGGAAAGAAACTTAGCACAACAGTTGTGCAACTTACCCAGAGTCCTGCAAGTGCCAAGTGGGCCAGCTGAGCTGCAAACCCAGGTGATCTAGCTCCATAGCCTCTATATTGTACGTCATGTAGACTCAGGCCACCCTCACAGTATAGGGGCTACATTCAAGATGGTCCTGCAGATGCTTTGACTTCGTAAATGAGCCCAGTATTCTCAGGGAGTGCTGCCCGCCTCTCCCTACCTTTTGGGAGAGGTCATGAAGCAAATTGTTGTGACTCCTTGGCCAACATCGCTGGACTCGTTGCATTGGAAGGGATCTGGCCTGCGTAAGTGTCGAATCTCTGTCAGTGGTATCATTAACCTCTTAACAAACATCTATTCTGTGCAGAGTACAGTTTCAGGTTCTAAGCATTTCAACTAATCAGAGATGGCCATGATACTCACCTTTGAAAGTTAAGGAAACAGCAAATACAGAAAAACAGGCTAGGGCCAGGCACAAAATTGCCTTGTGCACCAAATTTAAGGTTGGGGGATGTGTCATAAAAAACAAAGTCATCCAGGGAAATAATATTCTAATGAATAATTTTAGAAATCTGTATTAACACACAAAATATCATGATGATCAAAATATTAAAATTTTAAATGCAGATAAGATCAGTATCAGTGCCTTCCCAAACCATATTGGAGCCTGAGGCAAAAAGAATAATCAGAAGTACCCACTCCTCTCCCCAGTCCCACCCTGTAGGAAAGAATCAATAATTCAAAATGCATTTGTCCATTTCTTTGGCCCTCAGGGCCACACTCAATCCCAGAATAGAATCAAGACTCTCTTTTAATAACTTCAGTATTAAACTTCATTTGGATGCTTTATACAGCACTAAAATGGACAATTACCATCCATTCCCAGCATGATACTCTCCCACAGCCATCCTGTGGGGATAAAATAATATTCAGAATTGAAATAATCTAATTAACCTTACCTTTTAAAATGGGAAAAAACCACTATTTTCTTATCGATTTTTAAAAATCTTTGAGTTAAATAAGAAGTAGGATTATAGGTGACTGAAAATGTCAAGATTCAGTAATATTCAGTAAATGAGGAAACTGAAAATAGAATATAAGCACTAGCTTATATCTTTATTTTTATTCTATTATAAGTGATAACAATATAACTATATACAATAATTTAAATTTTGAAATTCCCAAACTAAATGTAAAAAAAACACTATGAATTTCTAATGAAAAATGACAAAGCTAAGCCACATATGGTGGCACATGTCTATAGTCCCAGCTACTCTGGAGGCCAAGGTGGGAGGATCACTTGAGCCCAGGAGGTTGCAGTGAGCTACGATGGTGCCACTACACTCCACCTTGCATGACAGGGTAAGACCTTGACTCTGAAAAAATTTTTAGCCGGGTGCGTTGGCTCATGCCTGTAATCCCAGCGGTTTGGGAGGCCAAGGTGGGTGGATCACCTGAGGTCAGGAATTTGAGACCAGCCGGGCCAACATGGTGAAACCCCGTCTCTACTAAAAATACAAAATATTAGCCGGGCGTGGTGGCTGGCGTCTGTAATCCCAGCTACTCAGGAGGCTGAGGCAGGAGGATTGCTTGAACCCGGAGGCTGAGGCTGCAGTAAGCCAAGATCTCACCACTGTACTCCAGCCTGGGCAACAGAGTGAGACTCCATCTCAGAAAAAAAAAAATAATAATTAAATAGAGACAGGGTCTTGCCATGTTGTCCAGGCTGGTCTTGAATGCTTAGGCTCAGGCAGTCCTCCTACCTCGGCCTCCCAAAGTGCTGGGATTACAGGCATGAGCCACGCACCTGGACAAACAAAAATTTTTTTTTAAATAAAAAAGACAGCAAAATACTATAAACTAGGGGGAAACATAAAATAAAGAAGATTAAAATTACAAAGCTATATGTCTTTATGTATGCATATTTTAAGATAATCAGATGAGAAAATGTTCTTCTGTGCCTGTTAAATTATCTTCTGGGTTGAGAAAAAAAAGATTCTTTGGATGATCAAGTTCTGCCTGAATTGTTGTACTATATTCAAATACATCAAAAACTTAGCTCAGGCCTGGATTCAATCAAAGGTGGGCAGCCTAGGAAAAGGCCTATATGCAAGTTGCTCCACTATTGAGCTGGAAGCAGCAGGGGAAGCAAGAAGGGTAGGGAAATTCCCACCTCTGGAGGAGAGCAAGAGGGAATATCCAGAGAAATCAGTGATAACTTGGCATAAATCTAACTTCCTCTTCCTAAACATGCTGAAACACTTCTTAAAATCAAAATAAAACAGAGCAACAACAACAAAAAACCCTTCTCTTCTTTCCTTTACAGCTGAACAACAGTGATAATTGTGAGACTGCTAAACCGTACTTTCCCAGCAGTTCAGGCTGTAACTTGATTTAACCGCTTTTGCACGGAGACAAACTGAGGGGAGGCAAGTACCCTTCCCCATGCCATCCAGGCTCTTCTGTGATTTGCCAGTTTTTATAAATATGCCACATTGTTGGTGCTTTCTTCTTACACCTGTAGCCTACGGTCATTCTGGAAGTTCTTTGGTTTTTCCTAACCCCTTTATTTATATGCCACGGAGTTGATAGGAGTCTTGAGTGTACAAAAAAGATAAACTCTCTTCTCATATTAACTAACGGTTTGAGGGGAAAAGTACTTCTTAATGAACATTCAAAATGAGTTGAACAGTGAGATTTCTATTATTAGGCTCCTGTGTGCATATTATAAAGGTTTGCTAGTCAAAAGTCTAGAGCACAAAAATTAAAATAAATGAGCTTTGAGGTCTTTAGCTATTATGCCTTTGATTAGAAGTTTAGTCAGTGTAATTATTTCTTTAATAGCCAGTGCACACACATACGCATATATACAAACATGCACATTTTTCAGAGTTCAAGAAAACCTCCAAACTTCTATTCAGAGCAACATTCTGATATTCAATGTATCATTCTTAGTGCAGAAGAACAGTTTGAAAATTTTACGAACATTAATTTATCTGTGAGCTTACAGATTTTTCTCCTGATCTAGTCATACACATATGGTCCTAGAGAAAAACTAGGAGTCAAAATTTTAGCACTTTTGTTCCAGCACTTTTAGTGTCCTGAAACAGAACATTGAAAAAAAAAACCACCATAATAAATCTTCATATTCTAATGAGTATATGTTTAAAAGCCTAGTCCAGATACATAGTAAAGCCTCTAGTTCTTCATGCCTCTAGTTCAGCCACAGAAATTCTTCTGGAATTCATCTTTGAGCCAAACTTACATTTAGAGGGTGAGGGCAGGAATGTATTTTCAATTCATGTGTTTTAAGTTTCATAAAAGTTCTGCTCCATGAAAAGTCTCAAATATAATTTAACAAACCCAGGCTGGGCGCAGTGGCTTATGCCTGTAATCCTAGCACTTCAGGAGGCCAAGTCGGGTGATTGCCTGAAGTCAGGAGTTCCAGACCAGCCTGGCCAACATGGGGAAACCCTGTCTCTACTTAAACTACAAAAATTAGCCATGCGTGGTGGCACATGCTTGTAATCCCAGCTACTTTGGAGGCTGAGGCAGAAAAATTGCTTGAACCCAGGAGGCAGAGGTTGCAGTGAGCTGAGATCGCACCACTGCACTCCAGCCTAGGCAACAGATCGACACTCTGTCTCAGAAATAAATAAATAAATAAATAATAATTTAACAAACTCCAAAAACCATAATACCTATATAGTGAGTACTCTTCTAGATATTTAGAGCCAAAAAAGACAGTCCACACAAAACTCTGCACACTGATATTTATAGCAGCTTTATTCATAATTGCCAAAACTTGGAAGCAACCAAGATGCCCTTCATTGGGTGAAAGGATAAACTCTGGTACACCTAGACAATGCAATATTATTCAGTGCTAGAAACAAATGCGCTATCATGCCATGAATAGACATGGAGGAAACTTACTGCATATTACTCAGTGAAAGAAGCCAACCTGAATAGGCTGTATATTGTATAATTCCAACTACATGGCATTCTGGAAAAGGCAAAACTGTGAAGACAGTAAAAATAGGAGGAATTAGATGTTGGGAGAGGGATGAATTGGCAGAGTACAGAGGATCTGGGGGGCGGTGAAAATACTCTGTATGATACTATAATAATGGGGACATATTATTGTACATTGGTCCAAATCCACAGAATGCACAATACCAACAGAGAACCCTAAGGTAAAGAATGACTATGGCATATCAATGTACATTCACTAATGGTAAAAATGTACCACTCTAGTTGAGGAGGTTGATAATAGGGAGCCTATCCATGTGGGTGGGAAGGCAGGAGATTTGTGGGAAATCTCTACACTTTCTGCTCAATTTTCTGTGAATCTAGGCCAGGTGCAGTGGCTCATGCCTGTAATCCCAGCACTTTGGGAGGCCAAGGCAGGAGGATCACTTGAGCTCAGGAGTTTGAAACCAGCCTGGGCAATATGGTGAAATCTAGTTTTTACCAAAAATATGAAAAATTAGCCAGGCATGGTGGCACGTGCCTGTGGTCCCGGCTCTTCGGAAGACTGAGGTGGGAGGATCGGTTGAACCTGGGAGGCGAAGGTTGCAATGAGCCGAGATCGTGCCACTGCACTCCAGCCTTGGTGACAGGGTGAGATCCCATCTCAAAAATAAAAAACAAATAAAAAATAAAACTGCTTTAAAAATTTGGGTTTTAAAAGAAAAAGTGAAATCATTTTTCAGATGTCATATATCTGACAGAAATTGAACAATTCAGTTTTGAATGCTGTCATTGGCCTTTCTCCCCCCAGAGGAAATAGTTTTTCATGCTCTAACAACAACAACTACAACAACAGATTGAGAATCTCACTTTATAATCTGTAACGTTTATATCTCAAGATGTGGAATTGGATTTAGGACAGACAGACAGGATAAAAAGGAAAAGGAAAAAAATTTAGAATAATCTTCCTCCTCCACCTCAAAAAAATGATGATTATATGAATCATTGGAACGTAGACTTTCCAGCTATAAATAGGGACATTGTTTGACCTAATAAATGCTATAATCTCTGAAACGTTAAGTATGTGTGGCCAATGGATGGTTCTTTTTTATTTTCATTCTCATATGTTTGAAGGGAAAAGAGGAGCTACCACAAACTAAAGAACCGATCACTCTCTAATAAAGTTAATGAAGTCCAGGAGCACATAGGATTCATTGAAAACATTGAATAAAAAGCTAACCTTTAAATCATGTTTTTATGTATTAACTTTGGTGTTTTTTTGTTTGTTTGTTTACATCACAGTTCTCTCTCTCTTTTTTTTTTTTTTTTTTTTGAGATGCAGTCTTGTTCTGTCACCCAGGCTGGAGTGCAGTGGTGCAATCTCGGCTCACTGCAACCTCCACCTGCCGGGTTTAAGCGATCTTCCTGTCTCAGCCTCCTGAGTAGCTGGGATTATAGGTGCCCAACACCATGCCTGGCTAATCTTTGTAGTTTTAGTAGAGACAGCGTTTTACCATGTTGGCCAGACTGGTCTTGAACTCCTGACTTCAAGTGATCTGCCTGCCTTGGCCTCCCAAAGTGCTAGGATTACAGATGTGAGCCACCATGCCCAGCCCACAGTTATTTCCCTGTGGGAGGATTGAGAGGGATGGCTGTGCTCAGTCCAGGATTCAGACATGTCTCTTATTCTAGATTGGTTGCCTACCAGAAATCATTTAACTGAGAGTCTGACATACCTCTTGGAAGAAAATCCTTCCTTAAAAAAAGCAATTCAGACAAGCACAATACAGTCATGATCCAGTTTTTTAATAAACAGCACTAGTGATCAGAAGAGAAGCAGCACCGTGCTACTTCTAAGAGCAGCACAGTGATCAACCCTCAATTTTCTCCCCTGATCCAGCCCCCAAGTGCTATGTGGGTCATGAAGCCATTACACTAAAACTTTGTGACATCAGGACACAGGAAGAAAAGCCACGGAGAAAGGTATAACCTGTAGAGAGGAAAGTCCCCGCCAACCTCCACCAGCAATTCCAGCTCCATACACAGCTTGGTTGTAGTACTTTGAAAACTCAGAGAACACAGGGCTCTTGGGCTCCATGAGGAAACCAGCACACCAGCTGCAGTGGTGGCCATGCCTAGAGCACAGCAACCGTGCCTGGTGGAAATTATGATCATGGGCACCACAGGCAGCTATGGCAGGCACAAAGAGGTGAGGGGAAAAGCTTGAAAAGGAAGAAAATGACAGAACCATAAGATAGCTAGTAGGTCTTCCTTGTGAGTACAAATGAGACTTCTCCTTGGGCCTCCTAGGAATTATAATTGTGTCTGAGTGAGGGTCATGGAATAATGACTGAAAGAAAGAATCAAAGACACATGGATTTGTGCCTACCTTTACTGCATTAAAATCATATAACTTCTACAGTAAATATAATGATGGACTACTTTGAATATTTTGAAATGAATCTAGATAATACATTTATTGATTAACTTTCATATTTGTACTTATGAATGTCAACATAATGGACATAAACTTTACTCTCTGGAATGTTATGTGATACGGACTATTTTATCATGTGCTGTCACTTGAAAATGCATTATTTCATCTAATCCAGCAGTCTTGTGGGGCACACACTTCTAATATAGAATATCCTCTTTTAAAGAAGAGGAACTAATTCCAGCAGGACCAACAACTTGTTTAACATCACACAGTAAACAACAGAAGGGTTAACACACAGCCCCTCGGGCTCAGGATCCCACTCTCCTTTCACAGCCCTATATGACCTGCCAGTTGTCTAACAGCTCCTTGATGATTCTGGGGTCAGCATACAAAAGCTCTGGGCCACCAATTGGGAAACCCCAAATTGAACCCTCCTGGCTCTTGTTCAGCTTCTCTTTGACCTTGGGAAAGTCACTTAACTTTCTATTTTATTTCCCCATCTGCAGAATGGGTTGAGTAATAATAACACCTGCCCCACCCAACCTTACATGAACGTAAGAGGAAGAATTAGATAATGTCTGTACTGAGGTTTGCTCTCCTTAGAAGAAAGTCTCTGTAAAACACAAGACAGAAATTCATTTGACTTTATGAGGGCTGATGAGATCAAAGCCTGTGGCCATGGGCTGGGGAAGCTTTTCCCTGCACAGAGAACATTTACTGCTCTATGCTCTAATAACATTCCTCCCTCAAGATTCTAAAATGATTTGCAGATAGTCATTAAGTAAATCTTGCTGCCCTTAAGCAACAAGCAATTTGCACCATAACAGCCTAAAGCTTTATGGAAATGAAATCTTAGGAAGAGCAAAGGTAGAACTTTAAAAAATAATCCAGGACTTATGATCCTTCAGTCTATTTTCTCATCACTTACTCTTTATATCCACAAAATATAATTTATATTTATATTTAACTATTTAGTTTCCTTTTCATAGCAGCTAATAGCACCATTACAAGCAGATCTTGTAGTGGGACAACCTAGGCATAAATAAAAGGAAACAAGCACTCCTAAATATCAGTAACTTTTAAAAGCTTTGGGCAACTCTAAAGCTTTATATGCATCCCCAATTTTGATATTTGCCCTAACCAAAAATACTTCTCCCGTATTTTGTGTGCAAGTCCTTTCCTTCAGAAAGTGGATAAGGTCATCAAACCACAAAAGAACCCACTGTTCAGCTTTAGGGAATCCTTCTTCCCAAAGCGTGAAGATCCATTAATCAGGTCTTGTGATGTTTGCATAATGTTGCTGTTAACCTCATTTTCTGATGTCTCAACTTGACTGCATTTCATTTTAATTTACTAACCTATACTGGCAAAGTCTCAGAGTAAAGTGCTATGCTATCTTATTTTGGAATCTACATGTTAATCATGTCTAATTGGCCTTCATTTCCATCTGCACAGATCTCTAGTCCTCATTTCTGGAATTAGTAGACCAAATTTCCCAATCCAACCCCAGTCATGACCTCATGATGTTTATTTGACTTTGCCTCAATAGTCTTTCAAAACCTTAAAATGTAAGATACCAGCATGAGCAAAGACCAGGTAATAAAATGACAAGTTTCAGCATTTGTAGTAGTTCTTGTTTGAATTAGATTTGTTCAAAGGCAAGGATTAATAGCACTGGGGACCCTTTATTTTCAGGCATGACCAACATAGGCTGTGAGTGTTTTCTTTCCTTTTTTTGTTTTTTTCTTTTCTTTTCTTTTTTTGAGACAGGACCTCAGTCTGTCACCCAGTGGTGCAATCACGGCTCACTGCAGCTTGGAGTGGCTGTAACTACAGGTGTGCACCACCACACCTGGCTAAACACAAAAAATTAGCTGCGTATGGTGGCGCATGCCTGTAGTCCCAGCCACTCGGGAGGCTGAGGCAGGAGAATCGCTTGAACCCGGGAGGGAGAGATCGTGCCACTGCACTCCAGCCTGGCAACAGAGCGAGACTCCATCTCAAAAAAAAAAAAAAAATTTTTTTTAGAGGCAAGATCTCCCCATGTTGCAGGTCTCCACCTCACTCAAGCAATCTTCCTGTCTCAACCTCCCAAAGTGCCAGGATTACAGCAGTGAGCCACTGCACCTAGCCCTGTTTTCCTTCCTTTATGGCTGTTTTAGAGTTTATTGAGATGAGCGTTAGGGCTAGTATTGATGAGTAATACACATTTATATTAATAAAAGATTGAATAGAAGATACTACCTCCTTTCTCTCAACCCCTCTCAGAGATTTTACCTTAAAAAAGAGGGACCAATTCAATCTAGTTCTAAAAAGGGAAAACTGACTTTATTCATCAGTGCTGAATTCATTACAATAGGGACCTCTCTATCCAAAAAACACAAGCCTTCAATTTCTACCCTCATATTTAGTCTCAAGGAGTGACCCACTGAGTGGGGAAAATAATTTCAAAGGTGTCACAAAGGTACCTTTTCTTTCCCTTTTTTTTTTTTTGAGACGGAGTTTCACTCTTGACGCCCAGGCTAGAGTGCAATGGCGCAATCTGCAACCTCCATCTCCTGGGTTCAAGCGATTCTCCTGTCTCAGCCTCCTGAGTAGCTGGGATTACGGGCACGTGCCACCATGCCTGGCTAATTTTTGTATTTTTAGTAGAGACGGGGTTTCACCACATTGGCCAAGCTGCTCTCGGACTCCTGACCTCAGGTGATCCACCCGCCTCGGCTTCCCAAAGTGCTGGGATTACAGGCATGAGCCACCGCGCTCAGCCCAAAGGTGACTTTTCAACATAATTCTTCTCCATCCAGTAGTAGTATTTTCTTTAACTAAATCCTTTCACCCTAATGAAATGCAAATAGCTCTAGAAATGATAATGTATTAAGTCTTGTTAGTCATTTATACCTTAGTGTGAATGAATTGAACAGATTCTGTCAGGGTGGAAAAGAGACTGAAAGGGAAAGCCTAAGGAAGTCTGAAGCACCGAGAAAAAAACTCCATAACTTTAAACTGGCCAGATATTTTCTCAGCAATAACGCAGGCTTCCTTCTATTCCCTCTAGCAGCTTCTTTCTTTTATGGCTGAAATGGCACAGAAAACCTTTTCTTTAAAGTCTACAAAGGAATTCTGTGTTAGGAGAGTAAGAAAATGAGAAAAAGAGAAAGGTACTAGGGTTAATGCTTCCCCTGTGCCCAGCAGGGATGCTGTTAATAGCTTGCAAGCTGGCTGTGATGGTGAAGAAAACCTGTAGCAACATGCCAGCATCCAGGGTTCCAGACCCAGTGAGGGGAGGAGTGCAGAATGTCTCATTCTAATTATGCCAAGGAATCTAAACTAAAAACCATAAAATCTCTGGCGTGGCATAGTGGCTCACACCTGTAATCCCAGCACTTTGGGAGGCTGAGGCGGGCAGATCGCCTGAAGTCAGGAGTTCGAGACTAGTCTGGCTAACGTGGCAAAACTCTGTCTCTACTAAAAATACAAAAATTAGCCAGGCATGGTGTCGGGCACCTGTAATCCCAGCTACTCAGGAGGCTGAGGCAGGAGGATCACTTAAACACAGCAGGTGGAGGTTGCAGTGAGCCGAGATTGCGCCATTGCACGCCAGCCTGGGTGACAGAGCAAGACTGCATCTCAAAAAAACCTGTCTCTACTAAAAATACAAAAATTAGCTGGGTGTAATGGTGGGTGCCTGTGATCCCAGCTAATCAAGAGGCTGTGGCCCAAGAATAGCTTGAACCTGGGAGGCGGAGGGTGCAGTGAGCTGAGATCGCACCACTGCACTCCAGCCTGGGCGACAGAGTGAGACCCCATCTCAAAAAGTAAAAAAAAAAAAAATCTCAGCAACACTGGAAGATTGTGAATTGCAGTCTAAAATGAACTGGCCTACCAACATTCAGGGAAGAGATAGTGTTTCCAGCTCTCCAGCTTATGACAAACTTGTCATTGTGAAGGAAAACTAATGTTCAAAGGATAAAAACCCAAGGCTCAAGATCATAGGTTGGTGGAGTAGTGAACACTGCTTAAAAAGACAATCTTGGCCAAAGAAAAGACAAATTATAATTACAAACATATTGTTAGTTTATCCTACTGCTGAGGGTCAATCTGGGAGACTTTTCTTTTGTTTAGCCAACAATATGGTGAGCTTTTGTGATATGCAAAGATACACATTGAGCCTAATCTGGAATAAAGTCTGCAAACTTAAATTTTCCAAATCATATTACAGGAACCGGGATAGGGAAGGTGGACGCCAGGGCTTTGAGAGCCCCAGGAGGAAAGACCATCCAAGGCCAGAGCTTAGGGCAATAAGGACTTATCTTGAAGTTCAAGGTGGTTTCTTTCCTGTGTCTGGTGCTGGTGCTGCTTTGGGGAATGAAAGAAGAGAGGTGGGCTGGGCACAGTGGCTCATGCCTGTAATCCCAGCACTTTGGGAGGCCGAGGCAAGTGGATCACAAGGTCAGGAGTTCAAGACCAGCCTGACCAACATGGTGAAACCCCATCTCTACTAAAAATACAAAAATTAGCCAGGCATGGTCGTGTGCCCCTCTAATCCCAGCTACTCAGGAGGCTGAGACAGGAGAATCTCTTGAACCTGGAAGGCAGAGGTTGCAGTGTGCCGAGATTGCGCCATTGTACTCCAGCCTGGGTGACAGAGCGAGACTCCATCTCAAAAAAAAAAAAAAAAAGAAGAGAGGTAATGGCCTTGAGATGAGTGATGACCTCGTTGGGGTAAAGCAGCAACAGGGGCAGCAGGAGGAAGAGTGCATACAGAGAGGATTTAGCAGGAGCTCAAGATGAGAGGGGCCATGAGGGAGAGGCATCCATCCTGGGATTGCAGGGAGGAAACTCGGCTTCCTGTAGCATTTGGTATGAATGTTGAGTCATTTAAATTTGTAACAACAAGGGAAGGGAAGGGAAGGGAAGGGAAGGGAAGGGAAGGGAAGGGAAGGGAAGGGAAGGGAAGGGAAGGGAAAGAGGAAGGGAAGGGAAGGAGGAAGGGAAAGGAAAAAGCACAAGGGCAGAAGACAGTCCTTATACCTAACTAGTTTGCTCTGGCTGCATAAGGCATGATAAACACAGAAAGTCACAATCTTGCTATCTCCCAAGATATGTCTCTTCCCTGCTTCAAATCTCAGATCCCAGACCATCTGGAATGGTTGGATTTTAAATCTGGACTTAGCTCCGCATAGTCCAATCCAGTGGTGTGCTGTTTAACCAGCCAAGGGGGTGGGAAGGTAGGGGAGCTGGCTGATTTTTACTACGTAAATGCACCCACCTTGGCCAATTTCAAGCTACAAACTTTACATCCCTGAAGGTGGAGCTGGGAAGAGATATGTGTGGAATCATGCTCACAGAAGCTAGTACAGCCAGCTCCAGCACACCACTGGCTCAATCCACATGAGGGTAATTCACTCCACTCTGTCACAGGACTGGCCACCTGGCCTTCTTTCAATTCCCTTTACTTGCTCTGCTTCCTCCTGCAACAGGACTTTTGTACTTTCTGTTCCTTCTGCTAGGATGCTCTTTCCTTCCTTTACACCTAATCAATGTCTACTCATCCGTCTGTTATCAGCACAACTGTGACTTCTTTAAGCAAGATTTTCTGATCTCCCTGGCCAGGTCAGCTACCTTAATTCTAGACTCTTGCTTTGTACCATGCACCTTTCCTTCCTAGAGCATGTCAATTGAACAATTTTACACTGTTCCATTGATCATTTGATTAATGTCTGTCTCCCCTCCTTGATGGTAAGCTCTGGGAGGACAGGCCCTGAATGCTTCTGTTCCCATGGCATCCTTATCACATAGCCTGGCAAATAACAGAGGTGTGATGACAATTTGTTGAATGAATGAGCATCACAGATCATCCCCAGTCCCAGTAAATCATCAGCTAGTCACTTTTTATTTGAAGGTGGAAAGTGTGAAGTGCAGAGTTAATCTTTCTCTCTTTCTTCTCCACCAACACCATACCTGACTGTGCTTCAGATCAAGGAAGCACTCCATTTTTTTTTTTTTTTTTGAGGTGGAGTCTCCCTCTGTCGCCCAGGCTGGAGTGTAGTGGCCCTATCTCAGCTCACTGCAACCTCTGCCTCGCAGGTTCAAGTGATTCTCCTGCCTTAGCTTCCCAACTAGCTGGGACTACAGGCACAGGCCACCACACCCAGCAAATTTTTGTATTTTTAGTAGAGACAGGGTTTCACCATATTGGCCAGGGTGGTCTGGAACTCCTGACCTCAAGTGATCCACCTGCCTCTGCCACCCAAAGTACTGAGATTACAGGTGTGAGCCACCACGCTCGGTCAAAGAAGCACTCTCTTGATCAGATTCATTTGAATGTGAGTCTAGTGAGTCTACAGCAACTTCTTCATCTGTGACGAAGCACCCAGTAAACTGGCAGAGGTTTAGAATTCATTTTGTGTAATCTTGAGCTACATAACAATGTCTTGCATGGTTATCTGGTAGAATCTTCCTCAAATAACCGTATTTTTTTCATTCTTTTCTATCTACACATACTCACTCAATACACTTGGATGTATCCAATTCTAATTAATTTGGCCGGGCACGGTGGCTCACACCTATAATCCCAGCATTTTGGAAGGTTGAGGCAGGCAGATTGCTTGAGCCCAGAGTTCGAGACCAACCTAGGCAACATGGAGAAACCCCATCTCTACAAAAAAATCAAAAAATTAGCTGGGCATGGTGGCATGCGCCTGTAGTCCCAGCTACTCAGGAGGTGAGGTGGGAGGATTGCTTAAGCCCAGGAGGTGGAGGTTGCAGTGAGCCAAGATCGCACCATTGCACTCCAGCCTGGGCAACAAAGGGAGACCCTGTCTCAAAAAAAAATTAATTTAATCTGGAAAATAAGAAGAGAAATTGGTACTTTTTAGTCTACACAACTTCCACTCCTCAGAGTATTAACATTTCATTGGTGAAGTCACATCAGCATTTAAATAATGGAAGTGTTTATGTCATGTAGCAAATTGAAAGGACTTACAAAAAACTGTTAAATCATAGCTGAAGTTATGTGGAGTACCCATATACTAAATCCTCATACATCTTTATGAAGCACAGAAAGGTTGAGCTAAGGGTTCAAGGTCATACGGCCAGAAATAGTGTAGACTTGGAAGGCACTGACTCGGACACCGGTGCTCATGCTTCTGCTTACTAAGCTCTGCAACCCAAGATCTTTCCAAGGGGAAAAGATAAAATACAAAATAAATACAGTGATTCCTCAGTCAGGAAAGAATAATACGGGTCAAACATGTAATAGAATTGGAAGAAAGCAAAAAAAAAAAAAACGGTTAACAACCATGTTAGCGTGAGAGGCTAGGATGATAGGTAGATATGGATTTTTTTGGTTTTGGTTTCTGGTTACTTTTAACAGTTCATTTAAGGTTGTTATAAAGCAATTTTTGAAGGAAAAATAAACCCAGCTTGCATTATTTGACAATGGAGCATGCCCACACACCGTCATTAGCATCTTGCTGAGGATCGTAAGAGAAAAAGTAGATTTTAGTTTATTCCTCTGTAGACACGTGAGCTGTATCCTGGCCTAGTCATAGTCGTAGGAGCATATTTTGGCAGTAAAATCATAGTTAAATTTAGTTAAACTGCTTAGCTATGCATCAAAAGTCAAGAGTTGACTACATGCAGTTCAATTTAACTTTCTGTAAAGAATCCATTAGGGACTAAAGCCAGGCTTCAGCAAAAATTAAAAAGACATTTCCTGAGACCAATAAACATCACTCACTACAGTTGCTACTCAGTACAATTCCCTTTACCAATAACAACTTTAAGGTTCACAGAGAACTTCCCATGTGCCAAATGCTAGGCTCAGTGCTAGGGCTGGGTGTGCATGCTTTCTCTTCATTCTTATAAGCCCCTGTGATTTACCTGCTGTCATTGTCCTCCTTTTAGAGTTGAGAAGTGAAGTAACTAGCTCAGGTTGACACTTTCAACCAAAGGGAGAGCAGAATTGTGAATGAAATTATTTCTCTCTGATTCACTGTACACATTGCATTGAAAAATACAAAAAGTTCAGAAGGAAATTTTCAGCTCTGACTGGCCAATGGCAGGATTTGGTCATTCGACCATGTTAATTCTTGACAATTTCTCTCTGGAAACCCTTTTAGAAATATATTCCGTGAGGGAGCTTCTGCTTTGTGAGAATCCTGACAAAAGCAGCCTCTTCGCTTACTGACAAAAAACCAAACAAACCAAAACAAAAACCTGCTCTAAGAAATAAAAAGCTGCAAAATCAATAGCAGTAGTTTTTAACTCTAATACATTTGAATCATCTGGAGAGTTTTGAAAAAATACTAATACTTGAGCCCCATCCCTGACCAATTAAACAAGAATTTCTTGAGGGTGGAGCCTGGGCCTTCGTGAGTTTTTAAGAGCTTCCTGGGTGATTCTAATGTGTAGCAAAGCCAGGAACAGTTTGCTTGCCTGTTATCAGAGTGCTGAGCTTATTCAAGACCTCGCATCTGTCTTCTCTGCCTCCTCATCCCTAACCATGCTAGGCAAAAAAAAAAAAAAAAAGTGTATTGCATAATGAAAGTAATGGCAAACGAATTCGATGTTTTTACCAATATTTTTGCGAATAGGCTTAATTTGTAAATGTATACAACTGCTTGAATTGTTGTTTATTTTATAAATTTACTTACACTCTGCCACCAGAATTTTCTAATTTCAAAGTCATACCAAAAGGCAACAGTAGATGGCCCACCTCTCTCAAAAAGAGACAAGGCTGCTTGGCCTACCTATGGAGTAGCCATTCTTTTATTCCTTAACTTTTATTAAACTTGCTTTCACTTAAAAAAAAAAAAAGATAAGAAAAAAAAAAGAAAGAAAGAAAGAAAAAGAAAGATCAAAGAGCTAACATTGTGTATTAAATGGAAGAGCCAAAGCTTTCCTTGTAAGTTAAAGTGAGATGGGAGGTGAATAAGAAGATCAAAAAATATGATGAGAAAAATAAGAACTCAGAGACTTTCTTAGAATAATTGAAGAGTGAGTTAAAAGAATCACTACAAAAATAAATGCTAGGAATGGAAATGAGCAAAAGTGATTCCGGGGTATGCAGTCTTCGATACTGATAATGAAAGTAGTGAAAGTTAGAACAGGGAAGTTGGCAAACCATAAAAATTGAGTCCCAAAGTTCCCGTTAATTATGGATATCTTTTTTCCCCTTTTTGGGTGAAAGTGGGAATGGAAGATTTGGGTTTATATGGACAACATCTGTGAGGAAACTTGGTTATGCCTTTCTCTGACTGCCAATGGGCAGCATACAGAAGGGTGAGAAAGCCCAGGAATTTTCCATTGCCTCATCCATTCTTAAAATTGTTTTCATTTTCACTTTCACCATTTATATTATACTCCAGAGTCACCAAATAAACATACCACTCATTAGAAATTAACTAAAGTAAAGGTCTAATTAAAGACTAACTTCTATCTGGTTCATCTTCTAACATGAAGTATTTGTTATAATTAAAGCAGAGTTGAAGAGGATTATCTTTTCTTTTTTATACAAGGGTAATTTTTAACCAATAAAAATAAGAATAGGCGCCATCAAGAACTTTTCGCCTGCCGATCTCAATACACATTCAAGGGATACTCACTTCCATCCAGTAGGAAAGTATAATAATTACTTCCATTTTACACTGGACCAACTGAGAGATAGAGAAAAGGTGATTTGACAAAGACCTTCAAATGCAGCTAGTCTCATCACTCCTAATCCACAGTTCTACTTTTAAATGACCTTTCCTGCTTTATTACCTCTGGGCTGGTAGAGATTTGAAGATTCATTTTCCCCTTAAGGATAGTTATGTCCTAGTTCTAAGACCTACTATGACTAAATGCTCCAAGTACAATTTTAATCATTAGTTTCAACTTTCGACCCTAAACTCTGTCTGGACCTGTGTAAAGCCAGAGACCCTACTTAAAGCTACAGTGAGGAGGAGGCAAGAGAACACATCCCTCCTGTGGTGCTTATAACTCAGCTCGTAACTTGATGCCAGGAACATTAAACCCCACTACAAAGTCAGACTCCTCCATACACAAGACTGTAGATCATCAGAGTCTCATTTCAGTATGCCGAAGAAAGGGTTGAGTTTTAATGTAGACCTACCATCTCGCAGTATGTGCAGCTATGGCAATGCATTGATCCTCTGGTAGAAAATAGAGATCTCTTTCCTTTAAGCCCGTTCATTACCAGGCCTCGGTGGGTAGAGAGAAGGGAGTGGTAGAGTGGTTTAGGTTAGACAGTGGTGGCCAAAGCAATGCCAGTAGCCGTGGCCATGATGCAGGTAGACAGTGTGTGATAGCCCAGTCACTTCCTTCTGGCATGAGGTCACCCCACCTTTGACCCAGCTCTATGCAAAAACAAGTAAAAGTCTAAGGAAGTGTTCTGTTTTGTTTATTCTAGCTGCGCATGTCAAATTGCTTTTAGCAAGGCTGATTCTGTTTAATGCTGAGAATGGGAGGTGGCTGACAACCCTTTTTAACAGTACAGACAATTCTGGCTGAGTACCCAGTTTACACAATTGCATCTGCAAACACATGTGGTGGAGGTGGTGGTAATAGACTTGTCTTATGGTTCGCTTAGTTCCTGAGTACGTGATTAATACCAATTGTAACTACAAACAAGTACTGAAGCTACTCCTCTGCAGAAAAATATATATATATAATATATATATATATTTCTTTAAACCCATTTATTACCAGGCTTCAGTGAGTACAGAGTAGTAGGGTGGCCTGGGGTAGACAGCTGTAGCCAAAGCAATGTCTATGCACACTATCTCTATGAAGAGATCATATAAATCTATATTCAGAAATTTTTAATACAAGAAATCAATTACTATTAACATTTTCACTAAGTTATAATAAATCCAATCCCAATGTTTTTCTACATTAAATTGTTTATTGTTCTCTGTTACCTCTAAAATGAAATCTAAACTGCCAGTATAAGGAATCCAGTATCTTTTACAAACTATCTCCAACATATCTCTCCATCTTTATCTTAAACCACTACCTACCAGCTCTCCTGTTCCCCAGAGCACACTCCCTGATCCTGCTATCCAGAACTAACCATTTTCGGAGTGTGTTATTGGCCAAGATTGCCAACTGGAGGTCTGTGGGCCCATCCATCCTGCAGACATGTTTTGTTTGGGCCTGAGAATGTTTAAAAAGATTTTTGTTTGGACATTTTACACAACTTCTATTTTTCTCTCCTTCCTGTAGAAGATAGCTAATTAAAAAAAAAAAAGAACTTCAATTTTTTTTGTAAAGAAATAGAAGATTCACTAACATTGGGCCCATATCCTGCATGGCAGCAACCAGTCAAAGCTAAGTAATGGCTGTTTGCTTTAAATGTGCCATGTTCTCTAGTTCTCTACAAGCTCCACCCCTTTTCATTGCATCATTCTTAGCTGGTCATTCATTTTCTTTATCTGATTTGTCTCCATAGGGTCACACACTTTATAATTCCATATTGTTCCCTCATGCTAGTTCCTCTTTGGGAAATGTTCTGAGTTTCTCTCCCATATGCTTCTACTAGTGCCAACCCAGTATCTCCTCCTCTGTGAAGTCCTTCATTTGTGATCCTTTCTCATTTGTCTGTGATCCCCGATACACACTGTTAGCATAGGACTGACCACAATATATCAACATTCATTATAAACAACAACTCCCTGACTACTGGTCTCCTCGAGTACAAGAATCTCTGTTACTATTTATCTCTGTATCACCAATATTTAGCACTGATGATAATGAATGAGTAAGTATCCAAGAGAGTCATAACATGATATAGAAAAGACTCAATAAATTCCCATGACATTGAAGGGAAAGTGACTATTTTTTCTTAGTCAGGCGTCAATTGGGTTAACAGTGGTTGAAAGTGGAGCAAAAAAGTAGGGTAGCAATAAAGTTAAGAACACAAGCAGAATCCTTGCTTAAGAACAAATTCAGAAAGCAGTACATACCTTCCAAATACAGATAGGTAAATTAGAAAAAGAAGAAGAGAGGAAGGAGGAGAAGACGAAGGAGAAGAAAAGGGAGAAGAAGATGAAGACAACATGAGGAAAACTGTGAAGGAAACAGAGACACGAGGAGAGTATTTGTATTTACATTCTCTAGCTAAAACCGTTTTCAAATGAAGTCATATTGTTCTTACAATTAAGGAAGGTCAATTTCAGGAATTGTTTATAAACCAATTCCTCTACATTACAGAGATAAGAGGTTCAAATTGCCAAATGTATGTTGTGGAAGAAAAAACAAAAACAGGGAGAAAGTAACTCCCATTTTTTTAAACTTTTCACTAAAGAATGAAAATGGGGACCAGGGGAATACTGAGGCCTTAACATCTGAAAGATTTGACTGCTAGGGAGACCAGAGGTTAACTGTATTTTCCTAAAGCAACAATTATCATTACAGGGTTTTAAAATCTCTTCGTTTGCATCTTAAATTAATTCTAGTAAGCAACAAAAATATGAAGGAACTGGTGAACAGTTGTTGACTGAATGAAGCCCCTGAAAAGTAAAAATTATTTGCATGCATCGTAACAACAAAACGAATACCCTGTGCTAGTAAACAGTCTTCTGGTGTGTGTAAAGCACTTCTTTACTACTAAGAGGTACACATGCTCTCATCTTCTTAGAGCACCTCCTTTAGCTTCTAAGTGAAGTACTCTGACAAATGCATGCCTACAGGCCTTTAAATGTATCCTTCATACCCCCTATTATTAATGTACTCCTCCTTCTTTTCTATTAGCTGCTTAAAAAGGAAGAAGAAAGAGGCATGGAGCACTTGACCTAGAAGGACAAGTTGCCAATTTTTTAAATGAAGGAAAGGAAGTGTAATGTCTGCAAGGTGACAGGTTTACGTGGGAGGGTTATTTTTGAATGACTTCAAGGTACCTCATATTGTTCTGGTATAACATCAACTGAGTGGTGTGCTCTTAATTTTTGAAAGTTTTTTCTCTCTTACAAAATCCTGTTGAAAATAGAAAACGTGCACATGTAAGTATAAGCTACTAATTTCCTCAAGTGTCTTCTATGGAGTTACAAAACTCATGATGAAATAACAGCCTCTTTAAACACTGTGTTCAATATCTCTGACTTCAGTTTGTGCCGTTAGACGGTCCCCAGCATCCGAACATTCGTCCTCAATCCCATGCCCCCACCCCCAAAACCTCTGCTTTATAAGCAAATAAGACATAGAAATGCTAAGAGGAAGACCTGAAATGGTTTCTGGGAGGAAGAAAGTATGTCTCCACATTATCATTCTAAACCATCTATTATCATGGTCAAATCCTTTCCTGTCACCAGTTTTTAAAATTAAATGTTTTATTTTACTTGAATGAACAGCAAACTGTATAGGTTTCATAGTCTATAAATATATATATTTTAAAACTGGTTTCTTCCATCATTCTCAGCAAACTATCGCAAGGACAAAAAACCAAACACCGCATGTTCTCACTCATAGGTGGGAATTGAACAATGAGAACACATTGACACAGGAAGAGGAACATCACACTCCGGGGACTGTTGTGGGGTGGGGGGACGGGGGAGGGATAGCATTAGGAGATATACCTAATGCTAAATGACGAGTTAATGGGTGCAGCACACCAATGTGGCAAATGTATACATATGTAGCAAACCTGCACATTGTGCACATGTACCCTAAAACTTAAAGTATAAAAAAAAAAACAAAAAAACTGGTTTCTTGACTCTGTTTTCTTGATCCTAGGGATCTAAATTGCTTCCTTTGGAAAACTGACTAAGATTTCACCAGGACAGTTAAGGCAAAGTAACATTAGTTGTAGTTTTATTTTTTATAGTTATATAAAATAGTTATAACTTATTAATTATAGTCTGATTATGATCTTCTATTCCTGTTCTTTGCCATAAGTGATTTTGACTTTTAAGAGACTTTTGATTTGTAAGAAGAATGCAAAGTTTATTATTTTCAATAAATTAGTCAGAATAAGATCTTACCTATTATTTTCTTTTTTCTTTGTTTTTAGGCATCCATTAATTTTATTCAGTAGCGAAAAGTACTTGGAAATAAATTTTGGAATTTTTCAGCTCATGCCTTATTTGGTACTGGATATTCTGCAAGCTTATCCAGGACTTCCTGGACTTTTTGTAGCCTGTGCTTACAGTGGGATGTTAAGGTATGAACTATGACTTTAATAACACATGATTTCCCTGTTGGTATCTTTCTTTTTTCTTTCTTTCATTTTTTGTTTTTTAATTACACTTTAAGTTCTGGGATACATATGTAGAACATGCAGGTTTGTTACATAGGTATGTACGTGCGTTGGTGGTTCACTGCACCCATCAACCTGTCATCTACATTAGGTATTTCTTCTAATGCTATCCCTCCCCTAGCCCCCAACCCCCAACAGGTCCAGTGTGTGATGTTCCCCTCCTTGTGTCCATGTGTTCTCATTATTCAACTCCCAATTATGAGTGAGAATATGTGGTGTTTGGCTTTCTGTTCCTGTGTTAGTTTGCTGAGAATTATGGTTTCCAGATTCATCCGTGTTCCTGCAAAGGACATGAACTCATCCTTTTTTGTGGCTGCATAGTATTCCATAATGTATATGTGCCACATTTTCTTTATCCAGTCTATCACTGATAGGCATTTGGGTTGGTTCCAAGTCTTTGCTATTGTGAACAGTGTTGCAATAAACATATGTGTGCAAGTGTCTTTATAGTAGAATGGTTTATAATCCTTTGGGTATATACCCAGTAATGGGATTGCTGGATCAAATGGTATTTCTGGTTCTAGATCCTTGAGAATTTGACACACTGTCTTCCACAATAGTTGAACTAGTTTACACTGCCCCCAACAGTGTAAAAGCATTTCTATTTCTCCACATCCTCTCCAGCATCTGTTGTTTCCTGACTTTTTAATGATCGCCATTCTAACTGGCATGAGATGGTATCTCATTGTGGTTTTGATTTGCCTTTCTCTAATGACCAGTGATGATTAGCTTTTTTTCATATGTTTGTTGGCCACATACATATCTTCTTTTGAGAAGTGTCTGTTCATATCCCTCACCCACTTTTTGATGGGGTTGTTTGTTTTTTTCTTGTACATTTGTTTGAGTTCATTGTAGATTCTTGATATTTGCCCTTTGTCAGATGGATAGATTGCAAATATTTTCTCTCATTCTGTAGGTTGCCTGTTCACTCTAATGATAGTTTCTTTTGTTGTGCAGAAGCTCTTTAGTTTAATTAGATCCCATTGGTCAATTTTGGCTTTTGTTGCCATTGCTTTTGGTGTTTTAGTCATGAAGTCTTTGTCCATGCCTATGTCTTGAGTGGTATTGCCTAGATTTTCTTCTAGGGTTTTTATGGTTTTAGGTCTTATGTTTAAATCTTTAATCCATTTTGAGTTAATTTTTGTATAAGGTGTAAGGAAGGGGTCCAGTTTCAGTTTTCTGCATATGGCTAGCCAGTTTTCCCAACACCATTTATTAAATAGGAAATCCTTTCCCCATTGCTTGTTTTTATCAGGTTTATCAAAGATCAGATGGTTGTAGACATGTGGTGCATTTCTGAGGCCTCTATTCTGTTCTATTGGTCTAGATCTCTGTTTTGGTACCAGCACCATGCTGTTTTGGTTACTGTAGCCTTGTAGTATAGTTTGAAGTCAGGTAGCATGATGCCTCCAGCTTTGTTCTTTTTGTTTAGAATTGTCTTGGCTGTACGGGCTCTTTTTTTGGTTCCATATGAAATTTAGAGTAGTTCGTTCTAATTCTGTGAAGAAAGTCAGTGGTAGCTTGATGGGGATAGCATTGAATCTATAAATTACTTGGACCAATATGGCCATTTTCATGATATTAATTCTTCCTATCCATGAGCATGGAATGTTTTTCCATTTGTTTGTGTCCTCTCTGATTTTCTTGAGCAGTGGTTTGTAGTTCTCCTTGAAGAGGTCCTTCACATCCCTTGTTAGTTGTATTTCTAGGTATTTTATTCTCTTTGTAGCAATTGTGAACTGGAGTTCACTCATGATTTGGCTCTCTGTCTATTTTTGGTGTGTAGGGATGCTTCTGATTTTTGCACATTGATTTTGTATCCTGAGACTTTGCTGAAGTTGCTCATCAGCTTAAGGAGATTTTAGGCCAAGACAACGGGATTTTCTAAATATACAATCATGTCATCTGCAAACAGAGACAATTTGACTTTCTCTCTTCCTATTCGAATACGCTTTATTTCTTTCTGTTGCCTGATTGCCCTGGTCAGTACTTGCAATACTATGTTGAATAGGAGTGATGAGAGAGGACATCCTTGTCTTGTGCCGGTTTTCAAAGGGAATGCTTCCAGTTTTTGCCCGTTCAGTATGATATTGCATGTGGGTTTGTCACAAATAGCTTTTATTATTTTGAGATATGTTCCATCAATATCTAGTTTACTGAGAGTTTTTAGCATTAAGGGATGTTGAATTTTGTCAAAGGCCTTTTCTGCATCTATTGAGATAAATCATGTGATTTTTGCCATTGGTTCTGTTTATGTGATGGATTACGTTTGTTGATTTGCATATGTTGAGCCAGACTTGCATCCCAGGGATGAAGCCCTGGGATAATGGTGGATAAGCTTTTTGATGTGCTGCTGGATTCAGTTTGCCAGTAATTTATTGAGGATTTTCACACTGATGTTCATCAGGGATACTGGCCTAAAATTTTCTTTTTTTGTTGTGTCTCTGCCAGGTTTTGGTATCAGGATAATGCAGGCCTCATAAAATGAGTTAGAGAGGAGTCTCTCTTTTTCTATTATTTGGAATAGTTTCAGAAGGAATGATACCAGTTCCTCTTTGTACCTCTGGTAGAATTTGGCTGGGAATCCATCTGGTCCCAGGCTTTTTTTGGTTGGTAGGCTATTAATTACTGCCTCAATTTCAGAACGTGTTATTGATCTTTTCAGGGATTCCACTTCTTCCTGGTTTAGTCTTGGGAGGGTGTATGTGTCCAGAAATTTATCCATTTCTTCTAGATTTTCTAGTTTATTTGCATAGAGGTGTTTATAGTATTCTCCGATGGTAGTTTGTATTTCTGTGGGATCAGTGGTGATACCCCTTTATCATTTTTTATTGTGTCTATTTGATTCTTCTCTCTTTTCTTTTTATTAATCTGGCTAGCAGTCTATCTATTTTGTTAATCTTTTCAGGAAACCAGCTCCTGCTTTCACTGATTTTTCGAAGGGTTTTTCGTGTCTCTGTCTCCTTCAGTTCTGCTCTGATCTTAGTTATTTCTTGTCTTCTGCTAGCTTTGAATTTGTTTGCTCCTGCTTCTCTAGTCCTTTTAATTGTGATGTTAGGGTATCGATTTTAGATCTTTCCTGCTTTCTCCTGTGGGCATTTAGTGCTATAAATTTCCTTCTAAACACTGCTTTAGCTGTGTCCCAGAGATTCTGGTACGTTGTGTCTTTGTTCTCATTGGTTTCAAAGAACTTATTTATTTCTGCCTTAATTTCATTATGTACCAAGTAGTCATTCAGGAGCAGGTTGTTTGGTGTCCATGTAGTTGTGTGGTTTTGAGTGAGTTTCTTAATCCTGAGTTCTAATTTGATTGCACTGTGGCCTGAGAGACTGTTATAATTTCCATTCTTTTGCATTTGCTGAGGAGTGTTTTACTTCCAATTACATGGTCAATTTTAGAATAAGTGCAATGTGGTGCCAAAAAGAATGTATATTCTGTTGATTTGGGGTGGAGAATTCTGTAGATGTCTATTAGGTCTGCTTCGTCCACAGCTGAGTTCAAGTCCTGAATATCCTTGTTAATTTTCTGTCTCATTGATCCATCTAATATTGACATTGGGTGTTAAAGTCTCCCACAATTATTGTGTGGGAGTCTAAGTCTCTTTGTACGTCTCTAAGAACTTGCTTTATGAATCTGGGTGCTCCCCTATTGGGTGCATATATATTTAGGATAGTTAGCTCTTCTTGTTGCATTTATCCTTTTACCATTATGTAATGCCTTTCTTTGTCTTTTTTGATCTTTGTTGGTTTAAAGTCTGTTTTGTCAGGTACTAGGATTGCAATCCCTGCTTTTTTTTTTTTTAATTTCCATTTGCTTGGTAAATATTCCTCCATCCCTTTATTTTGAGCCTATATGTGTCTTTGCATGTGAGATTGGTCCCCTGAATACAGCACACCAATGGGTCTCAACTCTTTATCCAATTTGCCAGTCTGAGTCTTTTAATTGAGGCATTTAGCCCATTTACATTTAAGGTTAATATTTTTATGTGTGAATTTAATCCTGTCATTATGATGATAGCTGGTTATTTTACCTGTTAGTTGGTGCGGTTTCTTCATAGTGTCGATGGTCTTTACAATTTGGTATGTTTTTACAGTGGCTGGTACCAGTTTTTTCTTTCCATATTTAGTACTTCCTTCAGGAGCTCTTGTAAGGCAGGCCTGGTGGTGACAAAATCTCTCAGCATTTACTTGTCTGTAAAGGATTTTATTTCTCCTTCACTTATGAAGCTTAGTTTTGCTGGATATGAAATTCTGGGTTGAAAATTCTTTTCTTTAAGAATGTTAAATATTGGCCCCACTCTCTTCTGGCTTGTAGGGTTTCTGCAGAGAGATCCACTGTTAGTCTGATGGGCTTCCCTTTGTAGGTAACCCAACCTTTCTCTCTGTCTGCTCTTAACATTTTTTCCTTTATTTCAACCTTGGTGAATCTGATGATTATGTGTCTTGGGTTGCTCTTCTTGAGGAGTATCTTTGTGGCGTTCTCTGTATTTCCTGAATTTGAATGTTGGCCTGTCTTGCTAGATTGGGGAAGTTCTCCTGGATAATATCCTAAAGAGTGTTTTCTATCTTGATTCCATTCTCCCCATCACTTTCAGATACACCAATCAAACGTAGGTTTGGTCTTTTCACACAGTCCCATATTTCTTGGAGGCTTTGTTCATTTTTTTTTCATTTTTTTTTCTCTAATCTTGTCTTCACACTTTATTTCATTAAGTTGATCTTCAATCTCTGATATCCTTTCTTCCACTTGATCAATTTGGCTACTGATACTTGTGTATGCCTCACAAAATTCTCGTGCTGTGTTTTTCAGCTCCATCAGGTCATTTATATTCTTCTCTAAACTGGTTATTCTAGTTAGCAATTCCTCTAACCTTTTTTCAAGGTTCGTAGCTTCCCTGCATTGGATTAGAACATGCTCCTTTAGCTCAGAGGAGTTTGTTATTACCCACCTTCTGAAGCCTACTTCTGTCAATTACCAAAGTCACTCTCTGTCCAGTTTTGTTCCTTTACTGGCAAGGAGTTGTGATCCTTTGGAAGAGAAGGGGCATTCTGGTTTTTGGATTTTTCAGCTTTTTTGTGCTGATTTTTCCTCATCTTCGTGGCTCTATCTACCTTTGGTCTTTGATGTTGATGACCTTCAGATGGGGTTCCTGTTGGCCATCCTTTTTGTTGATGTTGATGCTATTCCTTTCTGTTTGTTTGTTTTCCTTCTAACGGTCAGGTATTAAGACCTCTGCTGCAGGTCTGCTGGAGTTTGCTGGAGATCCATTCCAGATCATGTTTGCCTGGGTGTCACCAGTGGAGGCTGCAGAACAGCAAAGATTGCTGCCTGTCCCTTCCTCTGAAAGCTTGGTCCCCTAGGGGCACCCGCCAGATGCCAGCCAGAGCTCTCCTGTATGAGGTGTCTGTTGACCCCTCCTGGGAGATGTCTCCCAGTTAGGAGGCACGGGGGTCAGGGACCCACTTGAGGAGGCAGTCTGTCCCTTAGAAGAGCTCGAGCACTGCACTGGGAGATCTGCTGCTCTCTTCAGGGCCAGCAGGCAGGAACGTTTATGTCTGCTGAAGCTGCGCCCACAGCCACCCCTTCCCTCAGGTGCTCTGTCCCAGGGAGATGAGAGGTTTATCTATAAGCCCCTGACTGGGGCTGCTGCCTTTCTTTCAGGGATGCCCTGTCCAGACAGGAGGAATCTAAAGAGGCAGTCTTATTACAGCGGCTTTGCTACACTGCGGTGGGCTCTGCCCAGTCCAAATTTCCCAGTGGCTTTGTTTACACTGTGAGGGGAAAACTGCCTATTCAAGCCCCAGTAATGGTGGACACCCCTCCCCCCACCAAACTCCGGCACTCCAGGTCAACTTCAGACTGCTGTGCTGGCAGCAAGAATTTCAAGCCAGTGGATCTTAGCTTGCTGGGCTCCGTGGGGATGGGACCCGCTGAGCTAGACCACTTGGCTCCTTGGCTTCAGCCCCCTATCCTGGGGAGTGAACAGTTCTGTCTTGCTGGCGTTCCAGGTGCCACTGGGGTATGAAAGAAAATTCCTGCAGCTAGCTCGGTGTCTGCCCAAATGGCCGCCCAGTTTTGTGCTTGAAACCCAGGGCTCTGGTGGCATAGGGAGCTGAGGGAATTTCCTGGTCTGTGGGTTGTGAAGACCATGGGAAAAGCATAGTACTTGGGCCAGAATGCACTGTCCCTCACAGCCCAGTCCCTCACAGCTTCCCTTGGTTAGGGGAAAGAGTGCCCTGACCCCTTGTGCTTCCCAGGTGAGGCAACACCCCACCCTGCTTCAGCTCGCCCTCTGTGGGCTGTACCCACTATCTAACCAGTCCCAATGAGATGAGCTGGGTACCTCAGTTGGAAATGTAGAAATCACCCACTTTCTGCATTGATCTCACAAGGAGCTGCAGACTGGAACTGGTCCTATTCAGCCATCTTGCTAGCTACCCTCTTTTCTATCTTACCTATCATTTTCTATTGAAATGAACCACCTCCCAACTATAGCAGTGCCCACCATAATTCAACTTACTTAACTGAGCTTATGTTTTTTAATAAAAGGCTTTGTTTTGTTTTGTAGCTTTATTTATTCTGTATTGGAACTTATTACATTGCCTGTTAACACCTGATCCAAACCATTTGCAAGTAGCTCCATCCTTACATATGGATATAGTTCTTTTTTTTTTAAGACAGAGTTTTGCTCTCATTGCCCAGGCTGGAGTGTGATCTTGACTCACTGCAACCTCCGCCTCCCAGGTTCAAGCAATTCTTCAGCTTTCCAAGTAGCTGGGATTACAGGTGCTTGCCACCATGCCTGGCTAATTTTATATTTTTATAGATACGGGGTTTCACCATGTAGGTCAGGCTGGTCTTGAACTCCTGACCTCAAGTGATCCACCCAACTCAGCCTCCCAAAGTGCTGAAATTACAGGCATGAGCCACCACGCCTGGCTGGATATATTTCAAATATAGATCTGGGTGTATAAGAAATGATAGCAGTACTGAGTCCCTTTAACTTACCAGCTGTTGTGATCTTGGCCAGATTTCTTAACTTCTTTAACATTCAGTTCCATCATCTCAAAAGGAAGGGTATGTAATACCTAAATTATAGTGTTACTGTAAAGATTAAGTGGGATAATGTGTGTCAAGTTCCTGGTCTAATTCCTAGAGCATGAAAAAGTGATCAATAAGTGATAATGATGACAAAGACAATAGTTGATAATGGGTGATAGGAAAAAATAGAAGAGGATGATTTTGGTTACTCCGTATCCAACACATGTATACTAGACAGATGTTATTAACTCTTCCCACTCAATCCCGGAGCTGTTGGGAAGAAAGTAAGGGTTTTAAATCTTTTTGAATGGTATCGAGGGATGACAGAGAGTCTATGGACAGGCTGTGCAGAAGCGACTGTGTCCTTTCTCTTCCTTCATTCATCAATTTTTACTGTGTGCCCAACATGTGCCAGGCCCTTCTCCAGGCACAGGGGATATAGCTAGGGGGAAATGATGCCTCCTGCCCTCTCAGTTTATATTCTAGAGGCAGGGGAGACAATTAAAAAGATAAATAAGTCCAAATAAAGTGTTTAAACGTTGAAGAGAAAAATTCAGCAAGGAAGGGGCATTGGGAATGTGGGGCAGGGAGCTGAAATACTGAAGTGTACAGGAGGATCATACAGCAAAAAGAAATTTGAATAAAGACCTAAAGGGGCCGGGTGTGGTGGCTCATGCCTGTAATCCCAGCACTTTGGGAGGCCGAGGCAGGTGGATCACTTGAGGTAAGGAGTTTGTGACCAGCCTGACCAACATGGTGAAACCCCCCATCTCTACTAAAAATACAAAAATTAGCCCGGCATGGTGGCACGCACCTGTAGTCCCAGCTATTCGGGAGGCTGAGGCAGGAGAATCACTAACCCGGAAGGCAGAAGTTGCAGTGAGCTGAGATACTACCACTGCGCTCCTGCCTGGGTAATGGAAGGAGACTCTGTCTCAAAAAACATACAAACAAAAAAGACCTAAAGGATGTGAGGGAGCAAATCACATGGATAGAGAAAAAACAAAAACATCCAGGTTAAACAAAAAATGTGCCAAGGCCCTGAAGCGGGGCAAGCCCAGTAAGTCCAAATTCAGCCAAGTGGCCACAGTGATTGGAAGCCCTGAGCAAAAACAATAGAAGGAGGTACAAAACCAGTATGGGGGCAGTGGCTGGTGAATCACACATAACTCATTTTAGGAAGCTAGGTTTTTTCTTTTGTTAGGCAGGGTCTGACTCTGTTGCTCAGGATGGAATGTAGTGGCACAATCTTAGCTTTACTGCAACCTCAGACTCCTGGGCACAAAAGAACCTTTCACTTCAACCTTCTGAGTAGCTGGGACTACAGACGCAGGCTACAATGCCAAGATAACATTTTTTTCTTTTTTTTTTTCAGTAGAGATGGGGTCTCACTATGTTGCACTGGCTGGTCTCAAACTTCTGACCTCAAGGGATCCTCTCACCCTGGCCTCTCAAAATGTTGGGATTATACGCAAGAACCACTGCACCTGGCCAAGTCCTAGGTTTTTACTCTCAAATGGGAAGCCATCAAAAAGGGTTTGAGAAGAGGGGTGACATGGCCTGATTTACCTGTTAAGAGGATCATTCTGGCTGCTGTGTTGAGAATAGACAGCAAGCTGCCAGTTAGAAGAACAGTATAATATTGTAGGTGGGAGATAATGGTGGCTAATAACAGAGCAGGAGTGAGAGACGTGGGGAGGTGTGGTCATATTCTGGATATTTTTTACAGGTAGAGCCAACAAGATTTCTTAATGGATTATGAAGAGAGAAATCAAGGATAGTCCCCAAATGTTATAACTGGGAGAATGAAGTTGCCATTCAACAAGCAAGAAAAGACTTAGAAGGAGCTGGATGAGAGAGAAGGGTTGGAAAATGAGGACCAGGTATTTAGCTACGTCAGTCTGGAATTCAAGAGAGGGATCCAAGCTGGCTTTGGGAGGCAGAGGCAGGAGGATTCCTTGAGGCCAGGAGTTCAAGCCTGCAGTGAGCTATGATCTCTCCACTGCACTCCAGCCTGGGCAACAGAGCTAGACCCTGTCTCAAAAAAATAATAATAATAAAAAAAAAAGAAAATTCAGAATCATAAGTATATAGAATGAATTTAAAGCCATTTGTAAGAAGCTGTAAAGCAAGGATGGGATAAACACCTCAAACAGACTTTGAGCGAGTAGAGCAGAGGAGAGCAGGGGAAAAAAACACAGAAATGGAAAGCAATGGGTAATGATGGTTACTGCAAGGGACTTCAGGGTCAAGTATGCCAAGCACAGCACACTGTGACAGGAAACTGGCCATGGGGGCAGGGCTGTGAAGGCAGATGAGCAATTCTGCCTCCTCTGTGCTCACCAGTGTGCCCTGATGATCTCACTTTACTGGTTCTTACACCTCGACCTACCCTCCACAGTTAAGGGACACTTGCTTCATTATTTAATCCCAACTTAATCTTTCTATTAAAAAGATAATAATTTTCTAAAGGATTTATTATATTTTAAAAATGTGAACAAAGTTTAGAAAGGAAATATTTATCTACCCATTTCATATGGAAATAAAATTTCATGCTTAAATCGCCTTTTGGTTGTGCTTGTTAGGAATCCCTAACATTCCTAAGGATTTATTAAAGCAGGATCTTCAAGGGGGTCCATCCTCAGTTATCATAAGGGATGACCTGTCACACGGGGTGACACTTGGGGCTTCGGGGACTTTTTTGCCTGTGCCTGGTCTTTACTAGCTTTCCCCTTCCTACCCCCAGGAGCTCAGTTTTTGGCCCTTTTCCCTTTTCAACCTGTACACACACTCCTCCCTCTGGGAACTCCAGCACTCCATATAACTGCCACTTATCTGCTGAGGCTCCTCATTTTGCCATTCCTCAGCACGAAGCCCATGAAAACAATGCTTCACCTGTTATCTCCCCTGTGTCACAGGCATCTCAGAAGCCACACATCCCAAACCATTCATTTTTCTCCAGACATTCTCTTCCTTGTCCAGAATTCCCTCTCCCACAAACTTCACCATCACTTGTGAAATCTCCAGAACCAAAAACCTAGGAGTGACCCTAGACTCTTTCACTCTCCCCACTTCAACCCAGCATCCAGTTAGACTTGTTAATTCTACAATTTGAATATTTCTTTCTCCCCTATGCCATTTCTGCAATTCCTGCATACTCTTTTTTTTTTTCTTTTTTGAGACGGAGTCTTCTTTCATCCAGGCTGGAGTGCAGTGGCATGATCTTGGCTCACTGCAACCTCTGCCTCCCGGATTCAAGTGATTCTTGTGCCTTAACCTCCTGAGTAGCTGGGGTTACAGGTGCACACCACCACGCCCAACTAATTTTTTTTATTTTTAGTAGAGATGGAGTTGTGCCATGTTGGCCAGGCTAGTCTCGAACTCCTGACCTCAAGTGATCCGCCCGCCTCAGCCTTCCCAAGTGCTGGGATTACAGATGTGGAACACCATGCCCAGCCCTCCTATATACTTTTATAATTCCATATATCCAAAGATTTAGCAATTATTTACTTATACGTCTGTGTCACCTGTTAGACTGTGAATTCCTTGAGGGAGATTAGTGAATCTTATTGTGTAGAGGTGAACTAACTAATGCCAGATTTCTGCAGGGTGAGACCAATTGGTAAAGATGAGGGTATAGATATCAGTGGCTGCAACAAGAGGCACTGTAGAAGGGGCTGATATTTGTAACAGTAAAAAGCCTTGCAAAGTTGATGTTGGATGGTGCCCCCTAGAATTGTGTGTACGTAGCCTGCACAATCACATGTAGAGGTCCTGATTAAATATGCCTGAATCTGTGAATGAGAATGTACTGAATGCCTGATATCTGGTGAGAGATAAAGTATCAATCACAGTTCTTCTGTCCTCCAGGAGCTTCCATGTAGTTGGAGAGAAGAGGTGGATGCACAATACGTGACAGTGTAGAATTGATTGATTTTCATAGTGTAGGCTGTGTCCTGGAAGATAAAAATCAATGAGATTAGTAATGAAAGGCTTCTTGCAGGAGGTAAACTTAAGAGGGACTCAAAAACTGGTAAAATCCAGTAAAAAGGAAGACAAAAAGGGAATAAACACATGGATTTAGAAGTGTATTCACAGGACAGTCAAGAGTCTGGCCTGACCAACAGAGAGGTCTCATGCTGTGGGATAGCAGGACAGAAAGTAGGGCAGGTAAAAGACAGAAAAATTAGGCAGAGCATGAATGTGCAAAATGATGAGTCATTGATTTGAGCAAACTGGAATTAAAATTTGACCTTATCCTCTACCTAAGGCTGATATTTCTTTTGGCTTAGTTGGATTTCCTTACGTCTTCTTCCACAAGAAGCACCAAGATATGGATCCAGTAGTCTGCAAAAGCAAAGGAAGGTAGAGGGCGTGCCTGATGTCAGCCAATGGAAACACACCAGCTGATTAAGGAGGGGCATTATTTCACTTAAAAAGGGGCTCTTGCTTCTCCCTAAGGACTCAAAGGCTGATCACTTCAATGAGAAAGACAACATTGAAAGGACTTGAGTGGTGGGTAACCAGAACTAGAACTCCACAGGAGAACATCAATTGTAGTCTTTACAAATATGTGTTTAACTACAGAAAGAGTGCTTAGAGGACAGTCCAAAGAAAGATCTTTGTATAAAAGTGTGAAGGAAACAGAAGATATCAGTTAAAGAAAGACAAGAAAGGAAATGAAAAAGAGGTGTGAGATTTGTCAACCTTTTCCCTAAGCGCCCTTTCCAGTTCTCAGTGAGTGCAATATAATAACTACCCAACATGACAAAAAAACTCATCATGAAACTTCAGCCAGTGGCAAAGCAGAATGAGCAATTTCATAGAACACAACCAACAACTGACATGAGGTCTGCAACAGAACTACAAAAGGAAGACAAGTTAACTGTTAAACCTCCAACAGTTATGTTCTGCTGGGTTAGGAACAACAAAATTTAGAGGCCATATAGTCTTACATTTTACCCCAAGATGTAAATGTTTTCCTTCTATAAGCTTGCTTAGAAATTGAACACACCAGACTATAGAAGATTTTTTCCTGTAATTTGTTGTGCATTATCAGCTATTTACATAATTGCTCTAATTAAGCTAGTTACAGCAGTTCCTGTAAATATGTGAAGGATCACTGAAACATGTAATTATGTCCTTATATCATTAATTAAACTGTATCAGCTGGGAAAATTACTATAAATATGTCTGGAGGTGTCATTAGTCTGTGTAATGGAGACATAGAATTCTTTATTGAACTGTAACAAAGTGCTCTGCATTAATAATACATTTAAAACACCACTTGTGATTTTTTAAAGTTCCAGATCTCAGCATAAAAGAAACATGTATCTTTTACTCCACAATGATTTGAAAAATGGACGCAGGTTTTAGGTTTTTTTAATTACCAACTTGGGTAGAAGGCAAGTTGACAAGTGGGCCCAGTTCCCTAGTGGCCATTCTTGGCATTGCAGCAGGAGCGGCAGCATCAAGCCCTGGGCTCTTCCTCCTGGAAGAGGCTCAGCCAAAGCTCATGCTGGGAGAACTTCCCTGCTTCCCATGCTGAACCCGCCCCAACTGTTCCCTCCTAGGTTCTCAGGCACCCACCAACCAACCTCCTTTCTCATCGTTTATATGTAAATAGATGTCCGAATGCCCCTAGCTAAAATATTAGATTAATAATAGTAAGAAAAGGAATAGAAAAACCTCAAAGTAGTACATTTTTTAAAGTAGAATTTCAGGCTGGGCATGGCGGCTCACGCTGCTAATCCCAGATACTCAGGAGGCTGAAGTGGGAAGATTACTTGAGCCCAGGAGGTCGAGGCTGCAGTGAGCCATGATTACACCACTGCACTCCAGCTTGGGTGAGAAAATGAGATGCAGTCTCAAAAAAAAAAAAAGAAAAGAAAAAAAAGAAAGAAATTTAGACATCATGAATACGATAAGTGCAGCTGAGAATCCAGTCTTTCATGCCTTCAAATCAGTCAGTTTCTGTCTCCTTCTGAGGCTGGCCCTGCAGTCAGCACTTGGAGGTACCTCAGCCTTATACCAGGAGGCAGCACCCTGATTCAGTCAAGAAAAAACGCAGATCGCTCTGCCAGGGGATGGCAAACGGTGGCCACAGACATTCTTATTGGTTCAAAGGATGCTCAATATAAAGAAAAAGGTGCCTAGGACTGAAAAGATGAGGGGATCCCCAGAACTTCAGAAAGACACACAGGAAACTCCCTCCTTCAGAAAATAACAAACAGAGAAAGCTTTCAGTTCTTCAAGTGCAAAAAATAAAAGCTTATGACTAGAATTCTGATTCTCTTAGTTTAATGTGTATTTCTGGGGAGAGGAAAAGGTTAACGTTCTTATACCAAAATCTTACACAAGGTTTCATCTTTTTTTGGAAATAACAACTACATTTTAAAAGCAAATTCTTTGAACTAGAAGTTTCTGACTTTCAGCAGAAAACCACACGATTTAATTTTTAATAATTATAAAATACAATACTTCCATTTGTTTCCAATCTTTGTATGTAGTAAATAACATACTTGACTATGGTTCCATCAAATTCACATTTATGGATGAAATAGTTGTTTAAAACTAGATTTGAATTAGTTGAACTTCTTTCAGCTTCATTCTGTAAGGCAGAATTAGGTTGATTCTACAAAATGGCACATAATAAGACACCAGTGACTCCTCACATTTTGGGTTCAACAGTGACTTCATGAATCTAATGACTGCTATGGAAACTCTCGCCTTTAAAAAATGAAAACTTGAATATATTCATTGTATTTTACATAAAATTTTGTCTCCTAAAGTCTACTCACAGACCTAAAATATACATTGAATTTTTAATTTGTATTAGTGTTTTCTATCAGGAGCACTGATGTAGAGTGAGAACTTAATTAAAAACATTTATTTATTTATTTATTTATTTATTTATTTATTTATTTATTGAGATGGAGTCTTGCTCTGTTACCCAGGCTGGAGTGCAGTGGCGTGATCTCAGCTCACTGCAAACTCCACCTCCCGGGTTCAAGCTATTCTCCTGCCTCAGCCTCCTGAGTAGCTGGAATTACAGGTGTGTGCCATCATGCCTGGCTAATTTTTGTATTTTTAGCAGAGACGGGGTTTCACCATGTTGGCCAGGCTGGTCTTGAACTCCTGACCTCAAGTAATCCGCCCACCTCAGCCTCCCAGAGTGCTGAGATTACAGGAGTGAGTCACCACGCCCAGCCTAAAAACTTTTAAGGAAAGAAAATCATGGCAGATAATCACATGCCACATAGAATACTGGCAATATTTTAATGTATACACTGGTCAGGAAATTAGACCAACTTTTAGTACACAAACACTGCAAATATTGCTAGTTCTACTTCCCATCCTTCCTTCCTTCAATTAATTTTCATATAGGTTCAGAATGTTCATTTTATGTATATATACATACTTTTATGTATGTGTGTATATATATATACACACACACACACACACACACACACTATTTCCTATTGCTGAGGTAACACTGTCTTTCTGATCCTGCAGGGTTGCCATCGCTAACTCCCAGGTGATGCAGCCTCCGCAGATCTATCCGCTGGCTCCAGATTGTCAGCTTCTGTCTTTAGTTCTGAATTCCCCCACCTTCGAGAGTTATCTGGTATTCTCAAAGCGAAGGGTGGCTAAGAAGGGAGGTTTCTTTCCAAAAACTCCCCTTAGGCAAGGAAGGCAGAACTGTGAAGAGAAAACAGAAAATAGGAGAGCTTGCTCTTGTTTTCTGAATCCCAAAGAACATCACCCCCAATGCTGTCACTCACTAAATGGAGCATCTCAGGAGGAGAGATGCTGCCGCCAGTCTCAGAGGAAGGATCTCAGTCTCCTGGACATATCTGTTGCTTTCTTTCACTTGGTGATAGACAAGCCATGATCTCATTTAAAAGCCTTCGGTTAGGCTATGGGATGCTACCTTCAAAATCAAGCTTCTCTTAGATCTACATAGAGGTGGAACACAACATGAAGATTGGATATTTAATATTGGCCTGAGGTCTTCTTCGTTCTGGGAAGTAATCACTGGAGTGACTCTCTTGGTATGACATGCATGGCTGCAGAGTTCCTCCCAGGAGACTGGACAATAAATGGAGTCCCTCACGCCACAATGGATTCACTCATCTCTTTTAGGTGAGTAGTTGCTCTCAGAGCAGTTCAAGGGGCCTTGGCATGATTGTTTACAATAAGGAAAATAAGAATCTATTTTTAAAAAAACTTTTAGATTCACAGGTACGCGTGCAGGTTTATATAGGTAAACTTGGGTCATGGGGGTTTGTTGTACAGATTATTTCATCACCCATGTACTAAGCCTAGTACCCAATAGTTATTTTTTCTGCTCCTCTCCCTCCTCCAGCCCTCCACTCTCAGGTAGGTGCCAGTGTGTATTGTTCCCCTTTATGTGTCCATGTGTTCTCATCATTTAGCTCCTGCTTAAAAGTGAGAACATGTGATATTTGCTTTTCTGTTTCTATGTTAGTTTGTTAAAGATAACAGTTCCATCCACATCCCTGCAAAGGACATACTCTCATTCTTTTTTATGGCCACATAGTATTCCATGGTGTATATGTACCACATGGAAAATAAGAATCTAATACTACAATTTTTAAAGACTTCGATGATAGCCGAAAATCTATATGTCTTTGAAAAAATTATTTTTAAAAATCACTTTATAACATGTTGAATATAACATGCATTTATGGGTACTATATTTATTAGAGAGGCAGAGCAAAACTGAAAAAGTCCTCTTTCCAAGGCTACCAAATGCAATACACTTGCTGAGATTTATCACCTACCTAATGAGACTAATGAGATTTTTCTACTCCAGAGTCTCATGTGGGCCTATTCTTGACCAAACCCCCAACTCAAAAACTAATGTACACCAAGAGGTAATGGTTACAAACAGATCAATGTGGTCATTTAATACAAAGCAATGGTTGGAACAGGAGTCTGATAACACCTTAGGGTTATTAAGTGTCAGAACGACAGGGAAAGTAACTTTGCTCAGGGCAATCTACTGAAAACACTTAACATTGTGCTGTGCACAGTGGCTCACACCTATAATCCCAGCACTTTGGGAGGCTGAGGAGAGAGGATTACTTGAGCCCAGGAGTTTGAGCCCAGCCTGGGCAAACATAGGGAGACCCTGTTGCTACAAAAAATAAAACAAATTAGCCAGGCATGGTGGCACACACCTGTGGCCCCAGCTACTCGGGAGGCTGAGGTGGGAGGGTCACTTGGGCCCAGGAGGTCAAGGCTGCAGTGAACTGTGATTGTGCCACTGCACTCCAGCCTGGGTGACAGAGAAAGACCCTGTCTCAAAAAAAAAAAAAAAAGAAAAAGAAAAAGAAAAGAAAAGAACAGCCTGGGTTACATAGGGCAAGTGCTCACCAACTTCTTACCTGGTTGCTGGAATTCAGAATAACCTAAGCTCCCTCCGACAGAACTTTATGCACCTTGTGTGGTAATTACTGCATGCTGGTCTCCTCCCACTAAGCACCTTCAAGGACAGGTGCTTGTCACACTCATCTTTTGTCTGCAAGCTCCTAGCAAGTGTTTGTCACAAGGTAAACCCTCCTTGAGTGTTTGTTGGCCTCCAAAGAAGTGATAAATTGGGAGGCCGAGGCTGGCTGATCACAAGGTCAGGAGTTCGAGACCAGCCTGACCAACATGATGAAACCCTGTCTCTACCAAAAATACAAAAATTAGCCGGGCATGGTGGTGGGCACCTGTAATCCTAGCTCCCAGCTACTCAGGAGGCTGAGGCAAGAGAATTGCTTGAACCCAGGAAGTGGAGGTTGCAGTGACCTGAGATTGCGCCATTGCACTCCAGCCTGGGTGACAAAGTGAGACTTGGTCTCAAAAAAAAAAAAAAAGAAGTGATAAATGCCCTATTTTTGTGATATGTCCAACACAGCACCATGCCAACTATGAATCTTGAAAATTATTTTTGAAATCCCAGAAGGAAAAATAAAAGACAGATATATTTCTTTTTTACTATATGGAGGCAACATAAATTTTCTAGGTCCTGTTGTTAGAGCTCGCTTGCATCCTTTTTGGTACAAATCAGTGATCCAGAGGATATCTAAATAGCCTAAATAAAATTTAAGCCCTACCTTTTGGATTTTTTGGAAGCTGATTTCAGCACGATGATATTTAACATATCAGAGGTGCTGATTTGTTGTTGATTCCTTTCATTGCCTTCACTAACACCAAGTCATATATTTCATAAAGGAAAAGCTTTTACATTTTACATGAAAACTGACCATAATACTACAAAATCCCAGTTGTTTTCTTAATGAGTTTATGCCTAATCATGGCTAACTAATCCCTATGGTTCCAGGCATGACTCAAAGCCTCAGTAGGTCATGTATTCCTTCTTTGGAAAATTATCTGGAGTAAACTCTTATTCAAAGTCTCTTTGGAGTTACTCTTTAATGTATTTGTTGCAATGAGTTAACCCTCTTATAGGTCTGGAATTTCACAATCCCTCTTAAAATGAGTTGTATTCTCAGTTCACTCATTGGCACAACTCATTATTTGCAATACTCATAGATGAACTATTCAATTACTGAAAAGAAATCTAGGAACAATATCATTTTTAAAAAATCTCCTAGGAAAGCCCTAAGGTTTTGTGATCATAAAACCCTGGGTTCAAAACCTAGCTCTAAACTTTAAAGATTGTGCAAATTTGCACATGTATTTAAACTCTCAACTGCTCTATTTCTTCCTCAGTCAAATGGAGATCAGACTCACTACTGGCAAGGATGCTTTGAGGGTTAGCATTAGTCTAAAAAAGTGGCTTGCATATGGCAAATGCTTAATAAATAGTAGCTATTAATCTACTGTCTCAATCTATTAACTACAAACTATATTTGTGTTCTTGTAGTAACTTACCCACAGGTTATGAAACACTTGGACATATATTATCCACTAGATCCTCACTCTGGTTCTGTGGAGTCATGCAGAGTACAGGTACCATTTCTCTTATATTGATGAAGATTTAGGGTCAAATATTAAACATTTTGCCCAAAGTTTCACGGTGTGTTTGGGAGCCCCAGGACTCAAGCTCAGGGTCTCTGACTCCAAGTCAGATATGTACGTCCTGCCCTCCTTCTACCCTGCCTGCTATCACTGACCCAGGCAGCCTACACATCCATTTAAGGAAAATGTTAATTATTTGATCAAAAGCCGAATATCAAATGATCTAACTGGAACCTATTTGGATAAATCTTTTCATTTTCCAGCACTCAGGAATTCTACAAATTTGATCTTTAAGAAAATGATGAAGATGAGTATGAATAGGTTGAAGACAGAATAATACCTTAAGCCAAGGTATCTGACCTTGAACAATTCCATGCCCTACAGCTGTACTGTCTAATATAGGAGCCATAACTACAAATGGCCATTGAGCAATTGAACTGAAGTTTGTGTGGCTGAGGAACTGAATTTTAAAATTTATTTATTTTAATTAATTTAACAACTATTGATTGTTAATTTATTGATAGTTAATGACTTATTTATAATTAACATTAATTAATTTAAAATTAAATTTAAAACTGATAGTTGCTTTAGTTACAGGAAAAATTTTAAGTATAAAAAAGTTTTAAGGATGTTTTAAACAACTTGGGTATGCAATCTACTTTTTCGACTGTACATTCTATGAATTCTAAATTTGTAAATAAAGTATTTCTGATGAGTACTGAGTATCTGAATTGAGTTGTGCCATGGGTATAATATGCACACCAGATTTCAAAGACTTAGTACCAAGAAAAGAATGTAAAATATCTTCTTAATAATTTTTATTATTGACTGCACATTGAAATGATAACATTTTGGATATATTAGTTTAAATAAAACATATCCACCCCTCTAATCCCAGCATTTTGGAAGGCCAAGGCAGGCGGATCACTTTAGGTCAAGAGTTCAAGACCAGCCTGGCTAACATGGTGAAACCCTGTCTCTACTAAAAATACAAAAATTAGCCCGGCAGGGTGGTGTGCACCTGTAATCCCAGCTACTCAGGAGGATGGGGCAGGAGAGTTCCTTGAACCAAGGAGGCAGAGGTTGCAGTGAGCCAAGATCATGCCACTGTACTCCAGCCTGGCAACAGAGCAAGATTCTATCTCAAAAAAAAAGTATATATATACATATGTATACATATGTGTATATATGTCATTACAATTAGGGATATCTGTTTCTTTTTTCAGGGATATCTGTTTCTTTTCTTCTTTTTTTGGCATGGCGCAAAAAAATTTTAAGTAGATATATGGCTCGAATTGAATTTTATCTGGCAGCACTGTCCTGAAGGAAACCAAATGATCTATGTAACCAGAGAAAATCACATATAATATCACTTTTTATTTTATTAACCAATTTTCTTTTTTGACAGGCCTGAGTCTCAGATTCTTCACTACTGAGGGTTTTCAAAGATGCTACTTTCTCTGAGACAGGCAGACAGAGGGCAAGAATGTGGGATTTTCTTTGGTGGGAAAGGACTGGAGAAGTGAAAAGGCCTAAAAATACTGAAATTGACATAGCTCTTGAATTAAAAGCTATGCTCAGTTTAATTCATTGCCTCAAACATTTATGGGACATCTACAAAGTGCAAGTGATTTGTTACGTGATGGTTAACAGAGCCCAAAATTCCAGCCTCTAAGGTGCTTATATCCAAGTGCAGTATTTCTCAAGACGTGTTCGAGAAACCATCAGGTCAGCATCACCTGATTCTGTCTGTTAAAAATGCATATTCTTAAGTCTTAGCCAGGCCTATTGAATTCAACTTCTGGAGATGGTTACTCAGGAGTCTGAGTGTTAAATGGTAATTCTTATGCCACTAAAATATGATTCCCTCTTTCAGAGGGCAAGAGTGAGACATGCAACAGTGGATATTGTGTAAGTACTCTGCTGGAGGCATGGAGGTATTCACAGTGTGCCACGAAAGACCTTTTTGAGCAGCAGGTTTCTAAACGAATTTATAATGACGAGCAGGAATTAGTCACCAAAGAAGGCTGGGAGGAGAGTAGCAAGCAGAGGCTCGGAATGAGTGAGATATCTGGGCACACATCCTTATGGCGTATATGAGGACCTATGAGAAGTGCACTGTTACTAGGGCATAAGTGTAATATGAGGCTATAAAAACCTTAGAGGAAATGCTTTAATCTGTAGACTAGGGGTTTTCTTAGGGTGAAGGGGACATTGGTGGAAGAAATAGGGGAGGCATGTGTAGTTTGAAGACAGCTTCCAGATCACCCTGATATTCTGCTCAAGAGCCACTGCTACCAGCAGCATTTCAAGCAAAGGAGTATTATAGCCAGAACTGTGTTTAGGAATTTTTCTGCCTGACAGGTGAGAGGAAGATGGCTTTGAGAGCGGCTAGCCCAGCACAAAGGAGTTGATCATTCTCTAAACTAAAGTGATAGTAATAGAGATTAAAAAGGAGGGAAATAAAGCAGTGAACTTAGCAGGGCTTTGAACTTGACTGAATGTCAGTGAGGGGAGAGTTTAGGGCGACTCCAAGTTCCTGGCTTGACTACAACTGAAAGGGTGGTGATGCCATTCACTGAGAGAGAACGTCAACAACCAAGCCTGTTCTAATTTCAAAACTTTGCTTGGCATGTTCTTTTTAATGAGTCATTACATGCAAAACCTGTTGACAGTCTTCAAAAGGAACCAATGAAGCCATAACATGGCACAAGATTGTACACCGCTATGGAGGAACTGCATCAAGTTTTTATTAATAAAATCTGTTCCCATCTTATATTTTCAAAGAGACCTACTTATGACAAAATGTTTTGGGGATTTTCATCAACATTATCATCATGAAAATTCTGATATTTACACACTGAAAGTTACCTTTAAGTGCAATAGAGTGAGGTTTTTTTCAGAGTTTTAAATATTAGTAACACCAACTTTATATACATGTATGTCAAATCATTGCGAAAAACACGTAACAGTGTGAAGGTAAAACGTATCTTCTTTTAAAAAGTATTTTGCATAGATATTGTTCTTTAAATGTTCCATGAGGATATCCTTAACTACCAGTTATTTAAAAGAAAGAAAAAAGCAGCAAAAGGGTTTTCAGAGAAAAAAAGTATGTGCAATCTGAAAGCCAGGTAAGGTGCTATGCACACCCTCTAAGTCCCAGCTGCTTGGGAGGCTGAGGCAGGAGGATCACTTGAGCCCAGGAATTCAAAACCAGCTTGGGCAACATAGCAACATCTCATCTCAAAAAAAAAAAAGTTATCAAAACTCCATGTAACCTAGATTAAAACATAATTAGAAATTTTATACATATATCAAAATATCATATTGTTCCCCATAAATATATACACTTAAAATTTATCAATTATTGATAAAGAAATAAGAGCTTTTATGTCAGGATTTTGGTGTACCTGACATTTTTCAAACAAATTCTGTGTTTTGGGGCCAAAGCGCTCTCTGTCAAGCTCCAAACTAAAGGATCAAATGAACCTCTCCAAGCTCCCAGCAGAACTAGCACTTTGGAACTTTGTCAAAATTTTAAAACAAAGGATTATAAACACTTTGATATAGTTTCCTTAGAGGCTGGATGTTTTGCTTAACACAAATATTTAAACCAAATTAAGATAACTCAAGAACTGATATGTTTCATAAGCTGATTATTTTTATTTTTCTCAGAACCATTACTTTAACGGAAGAGTAAATTGGAATAAGCAATTTCTGTAGATGGCAAAACTTTGTAATATTGACTTTTTACATCATCCACAAACTTTGTATTTCTAGCAACAAATGTAAAAGACAGAGTAGAGTTATGGCACACTTCATCCTAACAGGGTTCACATTTAAAATTATGTAGTCCACTTATGTGAAGGGCCCAAGAAAAATAACTCCCTTAAATCCGTTCCTTTCTTCTTGTTCTGTTTGAGTTAAACACTTTATTTTCTTAGACTTTGGTTAAAAAAAAAAAAAAGCAAGGAAAGACATAGTGGTGATTAAAAAACATTCCAGTTCTTACCAAATGGTTTTCACAAAGCCTAAAAAAACCTACAGTTGCTGGAATTAAGCACTCATTCACTCACTGATTTTATGACTAATTTTAAAATGGATGGCCCATTGAGGTAAATTCAATATTATATAAAGACATAGTAAAGTCAACAATCAGATAAATATACAATGATAAAGTAGGAGAGACAGAAATAAGATTCAGAAAGATAATATGTGAAACATCATGCTTTAAAAGAAAAACAGTTCCAAAGTCATATTGCCAATCTATGCAATCTATGCAAATCTTAGAAATAAAGCACCACAAGTAAGCTTAAAATTACGATGTTGCTATCATTTGTAAGGTTATCAACCTTTATCTGAGGACAGAATTGAATTCCTTTGAAGGACTCACAATACAGGAAGAATTACAAGAACATAAAGGCATAGGAGTTAAAAGTTGAAGGCTGCCAGAGAGTAGTAGAAAGAACTTTGGATTTGGGACAAAAAAACCTTCACTTAAACAGTCCCAGCTCTGGTAAATGTTATCTGTGTGACCTTGTACAAATTACTTCACCTGTTTCAATTTCAGTTACTTGACCTGGAAATGAGGAAAATAATACCTGCGAGGGAGACATAGGCAGAAAGGCATGAACTGCTGTGAGGATTAAATGATATAATATATGGCACAGCCTGTTGTAATCTCTAAAGTCAAATATAACGCGCTATTAAGTATCTTAAATAAAAAATAAAACAGCTCCAACTAGTTCTCATCAGTTGTCATCAGCACAACAAAGATTTATGTACATACTTATGTTCAAGACCCCGTTCTAGGAACTGAGGAGGTAGAAAGGTAAAAGATACTGTCTCTCCTCTCTGACCTATAATGAAGGCTCCAGACGAAATAAGGCACATTTATAAATAGAGAGATAGATGATGCTTAGATAGATAGATAACAGACAGATAGATAGATGATAGATAGATAGATAGATAGATACATAGATACATAGATACATAGATAGATACATAGATACATAGATAGATAGATGATAGCAAAGAAAGGTAACATAGGCCATACACTCAGTAAGAGTCAGGGAAGGTAGGTATTAACACTGTGGATTAGCAAGGTCCAAGAAGGCTTCAGAAGGAAGATTTGGACTTCAGCAGGGCCTGGAGAATGGGTAGCACTTACATAAGCAGACAGGAGAAAGGAAGGCATTGCAGGCAGGAGGCATGCTTGTAACCAAAGGCCTGAGATTGCCAATGGTTTTTTGGGGGAGGAAACAGAGTGAACAGAGTATGATAAGAGATAAGGCTGGAAGGTAGGTTGTATTGTAAGGCAAAATGGCATTCAGTCAGTGTGCCCGTCAAGCCCTGCAGGTTGTCTATAGCCAGGCCCACTCTGATTGGCCGATACATGAGCCACTTCAGGTATTAAATACTATCACCCCTGGGGGTAAGGTTGTCTGGGCACAGAGGCCAGAGCAAGCTCGATATAGGGAATGCCAAGTTAAGGAGTTCAGATCTCTATCTTGTCAACATTGGGGAGCCAGTTAAGGGTATTTAAACAGATGACTAACGTGCTAAAAGTGAGTATAATGAGATTATTGAGCAGTGGGATGTAGAATGCATGGGGGAAAAAGTGGCCACAGGGTGGAAAATTAATTAGGGGGCTGTTATGGTAGTTCAGGGTGAAGTAATAATAGCCTAGAAGAAGGTGGTGACAATAGAAAGAGAAAACAGGCCCTGAATGTGCAGGAATCATCTAGTAAAAGTTCCAGTTCTTTCTTTCTGCAGGCCCAAGCCTTGCAGAGTGCCCAACACTAAGTAAACACATGTGTTTATCAACTATAAGGAACTATGGAAGCATTGTCAGGGATACGAAAGTAAATTGAGACCTGAGTATTTAAGAAAGAAACAATATTAAAGACCGGAAACATTTTTAAAGATCTCTACTGCAGCCTCCATGAATTGAAGGTTTGAAATATGAGACTCAGAGAAACTGTGTTCTGCTCATACATTTGATGAACCTGCCTTAAACACCTTGTTATTTGTTATTCCAATAAGCCCCTAAATGTTATTAATCTTTTGTTGTTGTTGTTTCTATTAGCATTTCTACTAATAAAAGCTTACTATTTTGTTGACCAGCTTTGAAAGCTGCTATTTTACATTTATAACTTATGTGGGAAAGTATAGAGAAGGAGGGGAATTGACTAAGAACAGTTGTGAGAAGAGATAGGAGAGAAATTACATCTGTAGGCCGGGTGCAGTGGCTCACGCCTGTAATCCCAACACTTTGGGATGCCCAGGCAGGCGGATCACGAGGTCAGGATTTCAAGACCAGCCTGGCCAACACAGTGAAACCCCATCTCTACTAAAAATACAAAAATTAGCTGGGTATGGTGGCAGGCGCCTGTAATCCCAGCTACTCGGGAGGCTGAGGCAGGAGAATCGCTTGAACCAGGAAGTCAGAGGTTGCAGTGAGCCAAGATTGTGCCACTGCACTCCAGCCTGGTGATAGAGCTAGACTCTGTCAAGAAAGAAAGAGAGAGAGAGAGAGAGAGAAATAAATAAATAAATAAATTACATCTGTAAACTGGTCTCGAAGAATTTCCCCCAAAGCTTTAAAAAGATAGGACTGTCACTTGGAGAAAAGTTAACTATTCCATAAAACAGATATTCTAAAGCAGAAAGAGGTAAGACCTTCATCCTCTACAGCAATATTTTTCAAACTGTGATTCACTACCTATAAACAGAGCACGAAAACAACTTTGGGATCCTGACCAAAATGAAGAGAAGAGAAGAGAAGAGAAGAGAAGAGAAGAGAAGAGAAGAGAAGAGAAGAGGTCTCAGATTGCATGCTTGGTAGTAAGGGGTAAGTATTGTTTTGTGAAACTTTTTAAAATTATTATTTAATAGGGACAAGGTCTCACTATGTTGCCCAGGCTGGTCTCAAACTCCTGGTCTCAAGCACTCCTCCCACCTCTGCATACCAAAAAAGTGCTGGGATTATAGGTGTGAGCCACCACACATGGCCAGAACTTCTCTTGGCTGTGTGTTTGTGTGCGCATGTGCATTGAGATAGGACGTAAGACGTGCTTCTTACTGTGTCACATATAAAAATATTTGAGGCCAGGTGCAGTGGCTCATGCCTGTAATCCCAACACTTTGGGAGGCTGAGGTGGGTGGACCACCTGAGGTCAGGAGTTCGAGACCAGCCTGGCCAACATTGTGAAACCCCGTCCCTACTAAAAATACAAAATATTAGCTGGGCGTGGTGGTGGGTGCCTGTAATTCCAGCTACTCGGGAGGCTGTGGCAGGAGAATCGCTTGAACTCGGGAAGCAGAGGTTGCCGTGAGCCAAGATTGCACCATTGCACTCCAGCCTGAGCAATAAGAGCAAGACTCTGTCTCAAAATATATATGTATATATGTATGTGTGTGTATTTGAAAGCCACCTTTTCCTGAAATAAATCAAAGCCTTTCAAAATCAGTTGAAAAAATACAGAATTTTATTAAAAGAAGAAAACATTTGTACACATATATATATAACTTTCTTTATTCCCCAAAAGGTCTCTCCACCCAGCCTCTACCTCTCAGTCTCAGCCCTGTCTTTTAACCTCTTAAATGTTATCCAAAGACTTTCCCTTGGTCGGATCTCTACATTAGCAACTCTATGAAATAGCACAGTTGTTGCCTTCATGTAAATAAACTCTTAAATAAAGCATTTATTTGATGTGTTACTGGTGAATGTTTAACCATCAGTTTTCCAATAAGAAAAAGCCCTTATTTGAAGCACTTGCCATTTCCTGTGGTGTAAACACTCCAACTAGAGCCAATTTCAAGCTACTAACATTACATCACTACATACGAAATTGGAAAGGGATGCAGAACAGCACCTATTACATTGTATGTCCACTGGACACATGATAGACATAAATAACCTCAAGTATGTAGATAATAGGAAAATGTCATAAAATAGGAAGTGATGAGTTTTGAATATTTATTGTCTTTCAAAATAAAATATATTTAACTGTAAGTTTATATAATTTACTTTTTAATAATGGCTGTGTCTAACAACTAGCTCACAAAATTTAGCTCTCGCATATTCCTGACCCAGCTTGACTTCGCCATCAGGCTCTGATCCCACACTCTCTACCACCTGCTGAACAACTCTACCCGGATGTCTTCCCTAAGAAACCACAAACTTAACACACCGAAATCTAAACACACTTTCCTCTTTGAATCTCCCAGTGCATACTTCTCTTCCCCTCTTGACTTCCCTATTTCTATTAATGGTGCCTCTAATATCCTTAGCAACCCAATCAGTTGCTAAGTCTTGAAGGCTCTGCCTATGTTCTTCTGATCTGCCTCCTCCTTTTCATTCCACTTACGGTTACTGTCCTACCCCAGACAATTACCTAGCCTCTTCCCCTTGTCTCTTCTCACTCCAATCTATCTGACAATACTGTTAGATTAATCTTCCACACACAGAGCTCTGATAGTATAGCTTTGCTATTCAACGCACATACACGAATCCGGCCTTCAAAGCTCTCCTTGCTTCAGGCAATCTGGCTAGCTCCTTCCTTCCTGTGCTGGGAACATGCCTTGTGGATCTGATTGTGTGCTTTTGCTCTCACTTTTGCCTTTCTCTGGAATGTCCTTCCCTCTTTATGGAAAGACTCATATCTTTTATACAAGACAGCTCAAACGACAATAAAAATATGTGGGTTGGTTGTCATAGGAATATATAAGTTGATGAGAATCTGGAGAGTGGAAACAAACAAGAAATGCCAAATCCAGGAATCATTTTAAAATAAAAATTTATTTGGTCACTATCTGTTATGGAGGTTCTATGAAACATACTACACTGAGGTAGCACTTAGTCCATTGTCATTACTAAAAGATTTGCTGGGGGAGCCAACATGAGATTTATCTCAAACCTATGGAATGCAATTATACATGCCACAGTTGTTCTTCATTAACTGAAATAATTAAGAATTGTCTGCATTTTAACCATTTACTGTAACTATTTCCCTCTTAATGCCCTGAGCCAAACTGGGTTGAGTGGGTGAGGAAAGGTGGGTGGTAGAGACATGGAGCCCCCTAATCTGTTCTGTTTTCACCATTGATGAGCCTCATTCATCTTTGGGATGTGGATCATGAGGATTAAAGATCCTCCACATGCCCAGGATTTCCCAGCAATCAGAAGCAAAGAAACTGGAATTTGTATCTTTTATACATATTTTGTCCTTCAGTCCTTCTCCAGTGCTTACAGTAAAATAAAATCCCTTAAGTGCTTGCTTTTTTCAGCAGGAGAATCCTAATGATGAGCAGCACGTGATCAAGCGATTCCTTTTCCTTCAAGCTGAGGTTGAAGTTCGGTAGCGAAGGAAGAAGGAACAGGCCGCCACAGCCCTCTGGTCAGTGGCACCAACTTTCTCATGGAGTTAAATTAGTTTGGGTTATGGAGAGCCTGAATCTTTAGCCCAGGAGAGGTGAAAGTGAATGAGGGAGAGGAAGGTGGTGAGAGACAAACGGCAAAGGTAAAAGTGGGCTGGGTACAGTGGCTCACACCTGTAATCCCAGCACTTTGGGAGGCTGAGGCAGGAGGATCAAGCGCTTGAGCCTAGGAGTTTGAGACCAGCCTGGGCGATATGGTGAGACCTCTTCTCAACAAAATATTTAAAAATTAACTGGGCATGGAGGTGCATGCTTGTAGTTCTAGCTACTTGGGAGGCTGAGATGGGAAAATCACTTAAGCCTGGGAGGTTGAGGCTACAATGAACTGTGATGGTGCCACTGGACTCCAGCTTGAGCAATAGAGGGAGACCCTGTCTCAAAAATATATATATTTTTTATTTTAAAAAAAGGTAAAAGTGTATCAATCCAGTCTGCCTTCACTCTGATACTGAGCTTATCAACCAGTGCTCTGCAGACCTTCCATGAAAACTACTGTTAAAGATGCAGATTGTTAGGCCTCATCTCAAACCTACTGAATCATGGTCTCTAGGGGGACAGCCTGGGACTGTGCATCTTTCATGAGTATGCCCAGCAATTCTGATACGCTCGAAAGCAAGTTTGTCCAACCCGTGACCCGCGAGCCACATATAGCCAAGGACGGCTTTGAATGCAGCCCAACACAAATTTGTAAACTTTCTTAAAACATTATGAGATTTTTTTTGCGATATTTCTTTAAGCTCATCAGCTATCGTTAGTGTTAGTGTATTTCGTGTGTGGCCCTTCTTCTTCCAATGTGGCCCGGGGAAGCCAAAAGATTGGACACCTGGGCTCTAAAGATTGAGGATCACTGCTCTAGTGTTGGCCAACTACTCTAGTGTTGGCCTGCAGACTCAATACAGCCTTTGAACTAAAAACGGTTTTCACATTTTTAAAGGGTTGTAAAAAAAAGACAGAAAGAAAGACAGACAGACAAGGAAAGACACAGAAGAATATACAACATAGCCCACAAAGCATTTACTATCTGGTCTTTTACAGAAGAGTTTTCTGACCCCTTTCTAGTGCACTGCAAATGAAAGGCTGTACCCAAATATAGCTCCAGTGCAGCCCTGCCACAGCTGAAATAACTGATGTAGCAAGCAGATCTTAAAAAAAAAAAAAGTGATGAAATGTGTAAAGTTGTCATCTAAAAATACTTTTGTAATAATTATAAATGGAGAGAGAAAATGTATAAATACAAACATTCTGTAATGAGTTTAAAAATACAGTTTCATCCATACAAGAATTTTGATAACTCCATTTGATTGTTTTTCCATAAGCTTATCAGATAGCAATATATCCAACATTAGCCCGATAAAATTACTGCATGTGAATTCTTTATTGGACTATGCATATTCCCAAACATATTATTGTCATACAACTGAGTGAAAAATGTAAAACTATATCTGGGAAATGAAAAATTATAAATTCTCAAAACGATACATAGGAAAATGATTTACAAAGAAAAAAAGGAAAACTGAACTTAGTATCTTTCTACTTTAAAGGGGTTCAAGAACTTAGGAGTAGTTACACCTCCTAAAATCTTGGAAAAGCGGCTATGAACTCACTTCACAAAGGGTTCAGATACTCACATTCTGTCCAACGGACTCGGCAATTGGGAATCTTGCCAGTTAGATTCATAAAGCAATCCGAAAGCCAGAATGCAATTTCTTTAGGGATGGTTTCTAGATGTTTATTCTAGATATTTTTAAAAGATTTTATTTTTGATGTGAAGAAAGAAAATTATTATAGAATCTAGAAATAAATATTGGCTTTAAAAGTATTAATTTGACTTGTCCTTCGTAATTGTGATCCGAAATATCTCACAATAATTTTGTTTCAGTGTTATTTTCTTCTCAGGAGGAAAGGAATGTTAAAACCTTACTAGCAACTAATACTTGATAAAGATTTAAACTATATAACAATTTTAAAGAAAGTCTAAAACACCAGATAGTCTTGAAACCTCGCATGCTTCACCGTTTAATAAAATTATGACTCATTTTAGTAAGAACATGCTTTTTTAGTAAGAAAAAATGCTTTCTGAGCTAAGTTTGAACTGCTGGGGCACATGGGACACCCACAAACCCAGTCAGCAGAAGTCTCAAACTCCTAAAAGATTAAAGGAAAAATACATTAGTGTGTACAGAGAATGAAAAAAAAAAATCCCCAATGGTTCTAATCTATAAACGGAAGTAAAACTAAAACTCCCCTAAAATCCCCCCAATCATCAATCCTTATAAATTCAGCACTTATTTTCTTCCTTTACTTCTGGAGACCCTCACTAAACAACACGAAAGCCTTTGCTGACTTTTATCTCGTAAAACAGAGCCCTCAAATGACACTAAGCAGGGATACCGACCTCCAAAATCACAAACTGTTTTACTTCTAAAACCATGCATGCAAACGTGGGGTTTCCTGAGTTCTGCTAGGGGCGGGCTGTCTGGACCCCCGTGTATTTTTTTTTTTTTTTGGCAGGTGTGCAATCCAGGGTGCGCGCGCTGTGCAGGGAGGGGAACAGAGGTGTGCGGTGGGCACCGCCTGGCCCGGGCGGGGCGGGGTGGGTGGGGCCCGGGTGTGTGCTGGGGTGAGAGTGAAGGACATGTGACAATACGACGGTGGCGGCTGCAGGATCCGGGAGGGGAGTGAAAGCTCCGCCGGGGCGCTCCATTAGTGAGCGGTGATAGCTGCCGCCCACTTGTATTGAAGCGTCCTTTGTCACTAACAAGCTAAATTAGAGATGTTATTTATTTAAGAAGGAAAAAAAAACCCTAGCCAAACATCCTATGAATACATATGCTCACATCTCCTACTCCTACAACTCCTAATTTCCCCGTCTCCAGAGGGCACAGTTGTAAACCTTGACGAAAATCCAATCTTCTGTGCGGGAATTTCCCCCCACCGCTTGCCGCCCCCGCGACAGCGAGTGGGAGCTGGAGGAGCTCTGGTCCCGCTGCCCGGGAGCACGCGAAGCCGGGCGACCGCGGTGCGGCGGCTGGAGAGGAGGGGAGGCGGCGGGACTTGGCGCGGGTCGGCGCCGCCGCGGCCCGGGAGCGGGGTTTGCTCAGGAAAACGCGCCGCCGCGGCCCCCGGCCCTGGGCTCCCCGCCCGCGCGCCTCCCGGGCCTCGCGGCGCGCTAGGCGCACCGCGGCAGCGCGAGCGCCGAATGGGAGCGGCGGCCCGGCCGGCCCTGCAGCCCCGCGGGCAGCAGCCAGGGCGACCGCGGAGGCGGCGGGCAGGGCGCGTGCGCACTGCAGGGGCGCCAGATTTGGCGGGAGGGGGAGTGTCCAAAGCTCTTTGTTTGATGGCATCTCTGTTTACAGAGTTTACACTTTAATATCAACCTGTTTCCTCCTCCTCCTTCTCCTCCTCCTCCGTGACCTCCTCCTCCTCTTTCTCCTGAGAAACTTCGCCCCGGCGGTGCGGAGCGCCGCTGCGCAGCCGGGGAGGGACGCAGGCAGGCGGCGGGCAGCGGGAGGCGGCAGCCCGGTGCGGTCCCCGCGGCTCTCGGCGGAGCCCCGCGCCCGCCGCGCCATGGCCCGAAGACCCCGGCACAGGTAACGGGGAGCCGGGCGGGCGACCGAGGGCGGGGGCGCGCGGGGTCGCGCAGGGCGCCAGGCACCCGGGAGCAGGTGGAAATTCGTTCCGGGATCATCTGAGGGGCTGTCAGACTCTTGGAAGACCTGGAGCCCCTGCCTCGGCAGCAGAAGCCGCTCCAGAGACTGATGAATGGAAGAGTCTTTGCGGGAAATGTATCCGGACGTTGGGAAGCACGCCCTGCGGCTCATTTTGCAAGTTGCATGGGGATACATTTTTCTTTAGGGGGAAAAAGAAAGCAGCACGTTCCAGCCGGGGGCAGAGCGGTGCCCACCAGCCCCGGGGAGCCCACCAGGTGCCTGGCTTGATGCCGCGGGTGTCGGCGAGGGATCCGCAGCGTAATTGCTGGATGCATTGGGATATGTTTGGACTTGGAAGTGCAGAGCATATGGCAGATACAGGGAAAATGCTGGATTGTTTAGTAGCTGCAGGTAGTTCATTTAAATTTCATTCATTCTTTATGGAGGCGAGGACCAGTGTCAGCTGACAGGCGGCGAAAAGCAGATTTTAGGGGGATAAAGGGGTTTCTACTTTTGCAAATTGTCTTAAGACCTGGTTTTGGAGGTTCGAATCATTATTCTCTGAAAGGCTTTTATTTCCACTGCAAACATTGCACGCGCACCCACACGCGCCGGCGTCGCACATGTCACTGCACTTAGGGAGGCTCGCCGGGAAGATGGGTGCAATCCCTTCACATTTTTGGCCGGACAGATGGGAAGAGGGAGAGGAGGAGGGAAATGCTCGTCCGAACTGTCAGTTGCTGGTTCCCCAGCCTCCACCGGCCTCTGGACTTCCCCAGCAGCACACGCCGGGGCTCCCTGCGAGCGGCGGGTGCCAGGGCTAGCTCGGCAGCCGTCGCGGTCGCCACTCGGCTCAAGGGGACCGAGGCCGGCAGCACCCAAGGCCGCTGCCGCGCAACCGGGACGCGATCCCCGCGGGCTCTGCTCCCAGGCGAAAGGTCCCTGCGCGGCGCGCACACGTGGATGCGGCTGAGGTCGCCGCGCCTCCTCGCACCCTCCTTCAGCCGCCTTAGGTCGCCCCGGCCGAGGCGCGGTGACCGGACAGACCCTCGCGAAGGAGTTCTAGGGAGAAGTCCGTGGAGGCAAAGCAAATCCATTCGCCTTTCCTTAGGTTGTTTGATTTTCTCCTACTGGTTTGTTGTTGAGCCTGCGGGCGCTGGTCCCCGCGCGGCGCTGGGAAGTTGCAAAGAGCGTGGGTGGAGACCCTGCAGCAGCACCCGCGGGCTGGGCTGGGCGGGGAGCAGCGCCGGGGCTTGGCTGGGCTCTAGGGACGAGAGGGCGACTTGGGGGAGCTCCGGACTCCCTATGCCTCCCCCGGAACCTGGCCTCGCGGGGCGGTGTGCCCTCGAGGGCTCCACTTTTCGCCTTTAGGGCTTCACAGGACAGCTACCGGGATCATCTGTATTTTTTTTTTTTTTTTTTTCCGAGAGCTGAAACTGGCAGCAGGAGGAGGGAGTCGGGCAGGCGTGCTGGGAGGAGGCGCGGCCGAGGCTCCGCGCCCCGAGGTCTCGGCCGCCCCCGCGGGGCGGGGCCGCGCAGGTTCCCTGAGGCTCCAGGTAGCCCTGAGGGGAGGCGGCTGGGAGGGGCGGGAGCCTTGAACCTGCCTCAGGGGGAAGAGAAACCCGACTGCGGGCTCGGAGCCGTTTCTTGCAAGGGCGAGCGTCAACTCGGCAGGGATTATATTAACCAGGTCAGCGAAATGAGTTTGAACCCCTCCGAATCACAGTAGCGGCCACAAGGCACTTCCTCCCGCTCCCCTCCCTCTTCCCAACCCCCAGCACCTCTTTTCTTTTTCGTTTCTTTGCACGGTTTGTTTCCTTGACAGAATGTAACATTCATAGTTGTACTCTTGTAACCACACCGGGTCTAGCAGGTGGGGAGTCGAGTGCATCAACCCTGAAATCAGCCTTTGAAAATCCTCTGACTGTTGGGTCTGAGATCTTGTCAGAGCAGATAAAGGAAAAGTTATTTCAGGTTCCTTAGTAGAAATTAATCATGCTACTAGGACGACTTAGAGCAAGCAAATCGCATGCAAAGTTCAAAGGCGAGCCTGGGTGGCCAGCCTGGCAGGGAGACTCAGGAGCTAGGAGCGTGAGCAGCCCCGGACTCGCCCTGCTGCGTCCTGGCCCCTTCAGGTCCTGCAGAAGTCACCCTCCACCTTGCCCCCAAGACCTTGGTTTTGCACCTCTTTGCCTCTGTGCTTAGCTTTTAAGAGGCACTGAAGGACATGGCATGGTCATGTATTAGCGCTGGAAAGTACCTTAGAAATAGGATCCAAGCAAGCCCTTATGTAAAGGCGAGGAACTGAAGTCTTGAGAGAGAGGAAGTGATTTGTCCAAGTCATACAGCTAGATGGAGGCTAGACTAGAACCTTTGCCTCCAGAACCCTAGTCCTGTTGATTCCCGTGCTGTCACCTGACGTTGGCTGCCCCCTGCGGGCAGCTGAATAGGTTGCTTGTTCCTGGGTTGTTAAACTGCTGCCGAGAGAGAGAGAGGTGCTCAATGACTACTCTGAAAAATGTCCTCAGTTCTGAAAATGTGACCTCTAGATCCAGCCAAACCTGAAAAGTTAATTCGACTTGAATCTGTGACTGCAGTTTCAGATTCCTCTGGTTTTCTTGGTGTCTCGCACATTTCACAAGGGACTGCATTTGGGGGCTTTCCAAGGAGTTCCCTATGAATCTTTCAAAAGATGCAGACTTACACCTCTGGGCTTTATAGCTTTTTTTTTTTTTTTTTGCTTTACCATATCGTGTTTTATATTTTTGTAGTTCTTGTTCAGAAGTTGTTTAGTGCCTTCTGTTGACAGTGAAAACAGAACTAGACTGTTGTTTCAAAATACAGACACTAAATGAAAGGAATTATTACAGATTATAAATATATATTTCCTGGGATTTTATTTGGTGGTGGTGGTATTTTAAATTTGGATTACATCATGTCACCATACAACCTGGACTCTCAGATTGTTGCTTAAAATAATAGCTTTAAATTATGAGAACCCCCAATTCAGGATTTTTGGTAAGCACTTCAACTTCACTTGTAGGGGGCTGGTAATATGCATATGTGAGTTAGTTTGGAAGGACAGAACCTGTAATGAATATAACTTCTTTTTAAAAACAATGATTTACATTATGGTATGGCTTTATATCATTGTTTTTATTGGTCGTAGTTTAATGAGTTTCCCAACATTGCAATGACAAATTTTAGTGAAGTTTCTAAGATAGTATTTTTCCTATTTTAAGTTTTATAAGGAAAACTATAAAATAAACTGTCTCTGTAAAATTATTGTCATCTAATCAGTATATGATTAACAAACAGTAAGCATATAGTTACTTCTTCAAAAGTCATAAAATTTCCTAGGTTAGGTTAACTAAACAAAAGAAAAAGCTTTCGAAAATAGTAATGGGTTCTTTTAAATCCATGGATTTCTTCTGGGGAAATCCCGTCTCGATTAGGTTACATTTTATAATATTTCAAACACCATTCTGTCAGAGACAGAAAAAACAAGAGTAAGTAAGACTCTGACTAACAAGTGGCCTAATTATTCACTTAGTTACTCTAGAAACTAAGTATTGTAAACATGGGCACAAGTTGGATCAACCAGGCCTGGAGTTGTGAGCAATTTGGTATTAATTTTATTTACAAAACATTAAAGTTTGATCACTCAATGTTCTTATCTTTGCTTCGGTTTTAAAATCCTTTCCTCTTAGATTCTCCTGATCCTCTAGACTTTATGGGATCACTATAATTCTGTTTTGGGGTATACTACTTCTTGATTTTTTTCTTCTTTTGATAAAACAAAAACCTCATTGGAATAGCATAGTTGAATTGTTTATTATGTTTGAGAAATATTATTTAAACGATGTGACAAATGCCAAAGATTTTGAGTGTGCACTTACATAAAGGACATGGGTTCTTGTTCCTTTTCTTGTCCTTAACCTTAAGTTTTCAACTTAAACCACTGGTTGGAAGGTAGCCAAATGTGTAACTTGTCCCTGGTCTAATAGTAACAGCAGGTTCAGACATGCAGGGGAATAGGAAGGTGCCAGGTCCTTGGCCGTATCTGTGGATACCCATAACAGCAGAACCAGTTTACAATACTAGAGCAACAGAATGCAGCAAACAATCTTGTTGTGCAAGTTTTCAAAGTTTTGTCTTCATAACCTTTGAAAAGATTGTTGAAGAGTTTTGTGTAAGTTTTGTAATCCAGTAGTAGTCTAAATCCTCTTGTTTCAGCCCACGTCTACTCATTCTTATTTCTGCAGCATATATAGCAGTGACGAGGATGATGAGGACTTTGAGATGTGTGACCATGACTATGATGGGCTGCTTCCCAAGTCTGGAAAGCGTCACTTGGGGAAAACAAGGTGGACCCGGGAAGAGGTAACTAATCATTTTATCAAGATGCAGAAAATAGATAGGGTGTATAATTTATAAAAAACAAAATTTCAACTAAACTACAGGTGCTCAAGCTCATTAGCAGGCTCCTTGAGATCTTATCCTAGCCCACATGTACAGCGTGCCCTATGCCCCCCACTTCATTATATTATCCATTTCCACACTATTTGCAGTTCTTTGAATGTCCTCTTCTCATGTTAGGCTTCATCTATGTTTCCTTCTGCCTGTTGAGTTCTCATCCTTTTGTCCCGCCTCTTCTTCCTACTTTTACATTACTCATGAAGGCATCACCTCTTCTGTGAAGCCATCCCTGGCTTCGCCGGACAGGATTGGATGCATCCTCCTGTGATCCCATGCATGGGTGCGTGTTCTACTTTATTATTGCTGGGACATATATACCTCCTCCAGCTGACTGCAAGTCTGTTGAGGGTAGGGCTCATGTCTATTCATCTTTGTGTTTCCTGAATTTACAAGTGCTTGGACCCAAAGTAGGATATTAATAAATGTTCTTTCAATAAGTGAATGACTTGCTACTCCCAAAAACAAAACAAACAAAAGAATAAAACAAAACACTCAGAGAACTCATCTTTTTACAGTGTATTCATTTAATATCCTTGATATACTTAACAGATCCATCTGTATGAAGGTATGTTTTAAAAGCATCCAATAATGGATGGAGACACATCTGCTTCTCCTGTTTCTTTTTTGGCTGGCTTATCAAAAGTTTGATTTTGTAGGAATGGAAAAATATTTTAGAAGCAAAATTATTAATAGGTGGAGAAAAGTTTCTCTAATGTTCTTAAACATTTTTGCAACTAATTTTAGGTGATTCATGTTACAATAAACGGTACTGGCTCTTCTTCAGTTTCACTGTTCTCTGCTTCATTTAAACCAGAGCTCCTTTTAACAGGCAGGTAGGATTCCCAGAGAGGCCCATAGGAAATTCATATTTTACCTATTAAGATTATCCACTTGGATAATCCTTATGATACGGAAGTTCTGTTGTCAACATTGGTTTCCTAATTCTTGTGTCTGTATTGTACCGGGGACCTCCATTGTGTGTGAGTGTTAACCTTTGCAGAAACATAAGAAGGAATGCATTTATATACTTATGAACTGGTAGGATTGCGAATAGCATATAAACTAAAAGAACTGATTAGCTGGAAATGCTTAGTGTCTTTTGTGTTCTAACACATTTGGCCTATCTAAATCTAACTGATTTTCTTATATAGCCTTCAAATTTAATTTTAAAAATGGTCTTTATTTCTTTATAAAAAGTTAAACTAACTGGAAATATTCTATTTCTTGCTCAAGATCCTATTTATTACCATAGGTAAATGTGTACTGAATCTAGCACTGGAATGCATTTTTTCCTAACAGGGTAAAGCTGTTATTTATAATAAACACTCAATATATGCCAGGCATTATGATAAATGTTTTGCAAAATTGCCTCATGTAATCCCCAAATAACCCTGTTAATATCAGCCTCATGTTAATAAATTGCCTCATGTAATTCCCAAATAACCCTGTTAATTTCCATTTTATAGATGGCAATACGAAGGCCCAGAAAGGTAAAATGGTATACCCACTTTACACAATTAATAGTTGAGTCAAGATGCCAACTCTGGTCTGACTCTAAATAAATCTATACTCCCAAGTCCATATATTACATTAATATCTGCTGATTTGGATACTTTAGAGAGATTTTTTATTCTAGATTCGCTCCCTCATTCACTTTAACTTGAACAGAGTTATATAGTAAATAACTGATATCCTAGTATTACCTTTAAATGTCTTAGGATGAAAAACTGAAGAAGCTGGTGGAACAGAATGGAACAGATGACTGGAAAGTTATTGCCAATTATCTCCCGGTAAGTTAGTAATTTTTTCTTATAACAAAAGGAAAGCTTCTCCCAAAGATTTCTATAAAAGTATTCTAGGAGGAGTTATTAAGATAGTGTATAATTTTGCTCACATTTAAGAAATGGGAGAAATGCCCTACCCATAACTTATATTTTATATTATAATGCATATAATTAAATTATTAGAATTTAGGTGATTAGAATCGATTATTATAATTTAGATTATCAAATTTTAAAAACAATTGCTTCTTTTATCTTTTCATTTATAGGATAATTAGTATTTTGATGATTTGTTACATGGTAGATGATTAAGCTTGATATTTCCTCCAAGTCAGTTTTTCCTAAATTCCCTTTTTTTGTCAATAGCAATACTTTTGGCACCAAGGTTTAAAATTCTGGAGACCTTTCTTGACTTATCACATTCCCCCAACCCCTACATCTAAGCAGTTACTAAGGACCCTGGAATTCCTTTATAGTCAGTCTCATCCTTTTCGTTCTCATGGCTGTGCTGAAGGTTAGGCTCCCGCCCTCTCATTTGGACTATCATGTAACTTCCTAACTGGCTTCCCCACTTGTAGTTTTCCATTTTTCTTTTTTTTTTTTTTTTTTGAGATGGAATCTAGCTTTGTTTCCCAGGCTGGAGTGCAGTGGCACGATCTCGGCTCACTGCAACCTCCACCTCCCAGGTTCAAGGGATTCTCGTGCCTCAGCCCCCTTAGTAGATGAGATTACAGGTGCCCGCCACCATGCCTGGCTAATTTTTGTATTTTTAGTAGAGACAAGGTTTCACCATATTGATCAGGCTGGTCCCAAACTCCTGACCTCAAGTGATCTGCCCACCTCAGCCTCCCAAAGTGCTAGGATTGCAGGCATGAGCTACCATACCCAGCCAGTTTTCTACTTTTCCATTCATCCCAAACACCATTGGCAGGTGGAACTTCCTAAAATGCAGCTGTACCTTATCTTTTCAAAACCAACCACAGTGACAGAATCTCACAAATTAAGTAAACTGCCTTGACCTGGCACACAGAGGCCCTCCTCTATTGCCCCAACTTACAGCTCCAGTTCTGTTTCCTACTTCCTCTCTCTAAGCAGGTTTGCTTGAATTTATTTCTGCTTTCCCTCCTCTGGGCTTTTGCTCCTGGTCTTCCCACTTCCTAGAATATTCTCCCTTTATGTCACCAGTTAAAGTTCTGTCCATCCTTCAAAGTCCTTATGAAGAGCTCTTCAAGACTCCTCCCAAGGAAACCATTTCTCCTCCTAAGAAGATGCTTCTCTCCTCACTTCAGTATCATTTTGCTTTGGTCTTTTCTTCCAGATGAATCAAATTCAGCCTCTGTGATAGTCATCTACCTGTCTTTTTCCTTCTTAGAAGATTACAAACTCCTGTAACATAGGACCTATCTTTTATGCATCTTTATTCTTTCTGCAATACAAATACTTTGGTCCTGGATTGAAGCGCATCTGTTGTCTGAATGGGAAGCAAACTTTAGTCTTTTAGGGCGGTTTCCATGAAAGCCTGACAACATAGAATCTCTGTCAAGCCTCAGGCTATGTAGATACTCTGCAAAAGTATCTGAGGTTAAGGTTAACTTGGCAGGCACATGTGTAGTATGATGGTCCTTTAGATCATGTGGCAGGAATGTTTCCCTCAGGAGGCAGAGTGTCTAATTTTAGATGCAACTTTGATATATTACTTGCATGTTCTGTAGCCTGTAAGTAATGAGGGATAGATGGGCTGTAAACATGCTCTAAAATGTTCTTAAATATTTTCACTGCATATGGTCTATGTGTGATTCCTATTACAACAAAAAATTCATGTGCTTATCACATTATATCTTGATTGTGGTGCATACTTTGTCTAGAATCGAACAGATGTGCAGTGCCAGCACCGATGGCAGAAAGTACTAAACCCTGAGCTCATCAAGGGTCCTTGGACCAAAGAAGAAGATCAGAGAGTAAGTTCTTTCTTCATTGGTGTGTGAATCATAATTAAGAATATTCCCAAAATGCTAATATTTTCCTATTTGAGGAAGCAGGTAAAATGGGCAAACAGGAAGTAGAGGACTCTATTCCCATATTTCCAATGAATGAAAGCAAATTTTGGAAATTTTCTAAAGATCTTGTAACACTGAAGAATGATTATACTGACTCATTACATAACTTTAAAACATAGGTTATTTTTGTGTGTTTGTCTGAAGGTGATAGAGCTTGTACAGAAATACGGTCCGAAACGTTGGTCTGTTATTGCCAAGCACTTAAAGGGGAGAATTGGAAAACAATGTAGGGAGAGGTGGCATAACCACTTGAATCCAGAAGTTAAGAAAACCTCCTGGACAGAAGAGGAAGACAGAATTATTTACCAGGCACACAAGAGACTGGGGAACAGATGGGCAGAAATCGCAAAGCTACTGCCTGGACGGTAATAATATGTCAAAAAATATATTGATCGGGAAGGATGAGGGAGTGGGTATTGAACATTCTGCTTTAAATGTATGGTGAGTAAATGATATTTCATCAGTCGTAAGTGTTTTTATTAGATAAACCAGCTACATAGCTTTTAGAGATTGAAGACATCTTAGAGTTTATTTGGTTGAGAACTTCCAGGATCCGCCTGACAGTGAGCCCTGGGTGAAGACATTTAGCTTTCCCCAGCCTCAATTTCCACATTTCCAAAATGAATCATACAGGGCCAGTGTTAGGATCAAGTAAAATGAATGTCAAAGGACTTGGTAAACTATAAAACTCTAAATGCATAGAAAGAAACTAAAGACAGTTTGTCTCTGGCAGTTCACGTAGCTGGTTAAGTGACTCAAAGGAACTCAGCTACCATTTTCCTGATAACCATCATTCATTTCTTTTAATTTTTTTAATTATTATTTTTTAGAGACAGAGGCTTGTTCTGTCACACGTGAGTGACAGAATGCAGTGGCATGATCATAGCTCAGTACATCCTTGAACTCCTGGGCTCAAGGGATCCTCCCACCTCAGCTTCTTGAGTAGCTAGGACTACAGGTGCACCCCACTACACCCAGCTGATTTTAAAATATTTTTTGTAGAGATGAGATCTTGCTATGTTACCCAGGCTGGTATCAAACTCCTGGCCTCAAACAATCCTTTCGCCTCCCAAAGTGCTGGGATTATAGGCATGGGCCACCATACCTGGCCACCAGTATTCATTTCAGTATACCACTTTGCTTAATTTTTTACTTCATTGATTAAAGAAATAATGTATTTCTTGAATTCTCATACCACTTCCAGGTTTTTTAATAATGTCAGGGTAATAATGCTTTCTTTTTAATGAACAAGGCAAGAAAATGACCTCATTATGAGGGATAACTATGGAAGCTCATTTTTGTCCCATTTTTCCCACTTAAGCAGTATATAATAGATTTTGTTACTTTGGAAAGCAATACTTTTAATGATAAATCTTGCATTAAAATGATGTAGATCGAAAATATTAAAAATAGTTTTATTCTTGAGCTTCATAATCCAGGAGAAAGTTTATATAGTATTCTCTAGTGATGCTCCAAAGCATTTGCACCTCTGTAGTTCAGTATAAACTTAGAAATTTTAAGAGGTTGGTAAAAAGAGGCCTTTCCTCCCATATGGCCTGAGAGGATACACTGCTGATTCTTCTCAAAATTAACAGGGCTATTGAACTTCCTCTTTCTTTAGCATACATTCCCCCACCCCCATTGAAATAGAAAAAGGGAGGCTTAAACGGTTTTTTTGAATTGAGAAACTGTTTTCCTGAGAATGGAAAGACTTTAGTAAAAATGCGTTGCTGTTTGAAAATATACTGGGGGTTAGGATCTTTCCCTTCGGGATCCCATTTTCCACTCTCTGTCTGATTCGGAAAACAATTGGGGTGGCTTTCAAAGGGTAGGAGGTTTTTTGGTCTCAAAAGTTCTCACTAGTGCTTTGAGAGATAAAAGTGAAGTATTCTTCATCAGCAGCATCTTATCATTCACCAAACTTCACCATGTCCCTCTCGTGGTGTGTAGGCCCTGCTGTGCCACATTCAAAGGAGTAATTTCTCCAAGGCAGCTGGAACTTTACATTGTGTTGGAATCTTGTACCGCAACCGGTCAGAATAAACATGAAGCATTATTGTATTGAAAGTACTCCTTTACCAAGGAAATGAAATGGTTAAAAGATACTGATATTTCTAGAAAACGACATGCATTCCAGATTGTGTAACTAAGAGCAGTCTATGGATTTCTAACTAGGCAATAGAGAAAACCTGATCTTAGGGGGTGGAGAAGAAGGAACAATTAAAAAGAGAAAACAACTATTAGGCCCAAGGGAAAGGTCTCTGTTAGAAACAGTTTTCTGTCAATTCACTTTAATCTGAATTGAAATTTTTGTTTGTGAAATTTGTGTGATATATTTCTGTGCAGAACTGATAATGCTATCAAGAACCACTGGAATTCTACAATGCGTCGGAAGGTCGAACAGGAAGGTTATCTGCAGGAGTCTTCAAAAGCCAGCCAGCCAGCCGTGGCCACAAGCTTCCAGAAGAACAGTCATTTGATGGGTTTTACTCAGGCTCCACCTACAGCTCAACTCCCTACAACTGGCCAGCCCACTGTTAACAACGACTATTCCTATTACCACATTTCTGAAGCACAAAATGTAAGCCATTCCTGTGAATCTAGTGTAATGAGAGAGATGGTTAGATTAGCTCCAGGTAATAATCATACTTTGCAGTTGTATACTTTTCAGAGCACTTTCCAGAGCGTGATCATGGCCAGTCTTCACCTATGCCCTTGAAGTAGATAGGGTGTAGGTATTGTTTGTTACCCCTGGTTTATGTCTCCAGAAACGAGGATGGTAAGTGCTTTGCCCAGGGTGACACAACTCATAGAGATAGTGCTGACTAGAAAACGAGCTGTCCGATTCTAACTTGCTGCTTCAAATCTAATTTGAAGGCAACCTTTGAATGTAAATTTACTTAAGGTACTATTGAAGAATAGGGGAATGGAGTCGCATTTGTAGATGTTTTTCTCTTCCAAAACGAAAAGGGAAGGTAGTATTATGTTTAAAGAGGAGAGAGTTTGACACTGAAATTCAGTGGTTATGGTACGTTTCATTCTGGCAGTGATCAGGCAGACTGTCTTAATTTATTCACTCAGTAAGTGTTTACCTTCTTACTCTGAGTCAGGAGCAGAACTTTGTGCCATTCATTTTCTGCTGTCTCCTTTTAGTCTCCATTGGATCAGTGTGATCCCTTCCTTATTTCTAGATATTTATATTTAGGGAAAGAGAAAATCCATAATAGGTGGAAAAAGAAGAAGAAAGAGGAAAAAAATTGAGAAACTTTAATCTTAAGACTAACAATAATAAATGATAAAACTTACCCAAGAATAGAGAGCTCATATGCAAATTATATGCAAAACATGTTCATAAATAGTTTTTATTCTTCTCTGTCTGTTCATGGATTTGACTACAAACTTTACAGAAAGGTCTCAGATGAATAAATTATCATAAGAAGTCCTGTGCTTTTTACTAAAACTCAAAATTATTCCAAGAAAAATATTTTTATTTACAAACAGCTGGTGCCATCAGTTTTTCCCATAGAAACAATTTTGAAACATTCAGTAATGTATTTTAGAATATATTTTTTATTTTTTTTTATTGTGTTTTTCTCTAATTAAGGAACACTTCCCAAAATTTAAATTACTCGTCAACACTTCCCAAGAGTTTTTCACTATGTTCCTTTAGCTGTTTAGCCATTTTAAAGGCCTGGCTAAATTTCACATTAAAAGGTTTTAAAAATTTGTTTAGTGTATTTTATCAGTAAAGTGTTTTTTTTTTTCTCTCAGTCCCAGAACAGGAAGCCAAGTCCCCTGAAGCATACGTAGCCCTGAATGACGTGGCCTTTGTTTTGTCTTTTGCATCTAGGTCTCCAGTCATGTTCCATACCCTGTAGCGTTACATGTAAATATAGTCAATGTCCCTCAGCCAGCTGCCGCCGCCATTCAGGTAAGATCGTTGATCATTCACTGTTCAAAGCACCAGTTTTAAGAAATGCTTATTTCTTTCATCTAAACACATATTTTCACCTGAGCAACTGAAGTCGAAAGGAAAGGGAACATGGAGAGGAGAGCAGAGTCTTGGCCAGCAATCTATTAATCTTGTCTCCTAGAATGAGTTTGCTCTGGAATTTTCTGATTCTTTGATGTTGCAAGGTGAAATAACTTATCAGTCAGCATCCACTCTAGCCTGAGATTTCACATCGCTCCCTTAAGTCTGAAATAACATTCACAAAGATTTCTGTAGGAGCCAAATTTGGTTGGTGGTGTTGTCACAGTGAGGCTCTTTGGGCTGTGTGGTACCTCATGACTGTATTGGCTACACCCATTGTATTTGCAGCTTCCAATCAGAACTTTGTCTTTATTTCCCTTACCTTGTAATTGCAGAGACACTATAATGATGAAGACCCTGAGAAGGAAAAGCGAATAAAGGAATTAGAATTGCTCCTAATGTCAACCGAGAATGAGCTAAAAGGACAACAGGCGCTACCAGTAAGACTGTCATCATGTGCTTGAATGAGGGGATAGCAGCTTTGCCTCAGTTTACCTAAACGCTCTTCTCTTCTAAATATTACACTTACCAAGGCTCCATATGTCCATTCAGAATGTCTCAACACAAGAAGTTGCTTGTAGTAAAATGTAGTTGGTATCAGATTATATGCTGATTAAATTGGAAGCAGTCTTTTTGTAATTGCAATAAAAATACAATATCCACTTATGATTGTTACCATCAATTTTTTTTTCTTCAGAAGGACTATAATCAGTTTAGACTAGCAAAGATAAAATGAATGAAAATCTGCATTTTCTACAGAGCTATGTATCTATATGGTACCATTTTGGTTTTTTCCTATTATTTTTTTAACCTATATTTTCATATTTTATAATTTCAGACATGATTTGATGCATGTTCAGTATATACATGTAAAAGGTTATATATAAAACCTCTTCATAAATAACATTAGCTGCTCTCTTTTATTTGCATGTGTGAAAGTTATGTGGGCCATTACTGAATTCTGACATCTTTAGCGACTGGGCAGCCAACTGGGATGGCTCCATGTGCTTTGTAACATATGTAGTTAACCAACAAAGACAATAAAAGAGAAGTGATGCCCAGTAGGTATTCCTAGGGGTAAATTTATTTTTTGTTAAATAATAAGATGATTATGTGCACATGCTAGTTCGACCACTTTTTAACTTTAGTTAATGTTTTGCAATTTCTCCTGTTGTGTGGTCATACTGTAAGGAGACTTCTGTTAATTTGCTCTTCTGCTTTCCTAACCACGTTGATTTGGCAGCGCTTCACTGCATCAGTGCAATCTGTAGCATTAGAAAGGGATAGAAGCAACAAGAATATGTGTAGATCAAAGCAACTCTAACTCCTGAGTCCTCTAGCTTTTTTGTGGTTAGAATGCAAATAGGACAGTTCTTTAGTTCTTCACTCACAGCAAGCATTTATGGACCTTTGGCAAATTATATTAAAGTGGAATTTTAAGACAATATGATAATTATACTTCGAAATATAGACGTATGATTTGACATTTTTACAAAATGATAACAAGGTAATCATATAGGTACAACCTCTAGCACTATTAAAAACAGGGTCTTGCATTGATAAAAGGAAACATCTTGACAACTGTTTCATAGGCGTAAGTTTGGGATGATGCAACTACTCTTATCTTTCCTCCAACAGCATCTGATACCTTGTGCAACTTCATTGCTAAGTTCCTTCTCCCTTTCTTCTGTCCTCTCTTTATTTCTACACCCTTCCCCCTTCCTTAGACACAGAACCACACATGCAGCTACCCCGGGTGGCACAGCACCACCATTGCCGACCACACCAGACCTCATGGAGACAGTGCACCTGTTTCCTGTTTGGGAGAACACCACTCCACTCCATCTCTGCCAGCGGATCCTGGCTCCCTACCTGAAGAAAGCGCCTCGCCAGCAAGGTGCATGATCGTCCACCAGGGCACCATTCTGGATAATGTTAAGAACCTCTTAGAATTTGCAGAAACACTCCAATTTATAGATTCTGTAAGTAGAATTGTGAAGGGAAGTTAACGATTCTGGAAGATAAATTAGAAAACCCTTTTCTTAAATCATTACCATTTTCTATAGCCAAGATGTTATTAGCATATATTAATGTAAAGGTAGAAGTATGATTTTCATCTTCGTGAATATGTTTTTTCAAAGATCTGATTTCATAGCCTACCGAGACAAAAGTATTTATAAATACTTACAAAATGGAACTTTTGAAGGAAGAGTTTTTTTTCACATTTGCACACTTTTCCTTCAAAAGTCATATTTTTAAAGATAGTCAAATTGATGACTTATAAAGCAGAGCTTGGATTATGGGAACAGAATGGTGTTTGAGTTACTTTTAACTTTTTTTTTTTCTTTGCTTACTTCATGGTGCTTCTCTAGAATTTTGTCTTGCTTTTGAACAGCACATAAATGATTTGGCTTACTCAGAGCTGAAAGCAATCTTTTAGTGTATTTGAAGTGATAATCAGCTCCTTGGTCATACCTGGCTCTTTCCACAAAATGCTGATTATCGATTACTGGTCCCATTGCTTCACTGAGATGAATCATCTTTTGTGAAACAAATTTGTATTCAGCACCTCCTCAGCAAACACTTGGTTCCTTTCCCAGTTGATTAAAAATCCTTTATTGCACACTCCTTGGATAGGAGATGACCATTGCCATAATATGCCGTCTAGAAAAGGCCTTCATTTTGCTTTCCATTGCGTGCAGACGTAGAGTGTTGAGAGGTCCCTGCAGCACATCAGAGGGCCAGCCTCGAGGCAGCCCACTAGACCCCGCTCTACTGCAGTATAATAGAGCAACTGCTCATCTTGAAGCTGTTGCTCAAGAAGCCAAACCAACGGGCCCAGTGTTTGCTTTGTGTTGAGCATCTCTCTCTCAGTGCTGTGTTTCAGGTGATGATGGCACACACTGTCTCAAAGTTCTGTGCCTCCCACATTGTTTCAGGATTCTTCATCATGGTGTGATCTCAGCAGTTTTGAATTCTTTGAAGAAGCAGATTTTTCACCTAGCCAACATCACACAGGCAAAGCCCTACAGCTTCAGCAAAGAGAGGGCAATGGGACTAAACCTGCAGGAGAACCTAGCCCAAGGGTGAACAAACGTATGTTGAGTGAGAGTTCACTTGACCCACCCAAGGTCTTACCTCCTGCGAGGCACAGCACAATTCCACTGGTCATCCTTCGAAAAAAACGGGGCCGGGGCCAGGCCAGCCCCTTAGCCACTGGAGACTCTAGCTCCTTCATATTTGCTGACGTCAGCAGTTCAACTCCCAAGCGTTCCCCTGTCAAAAGCCTACCCTTCTCTCCCTCGCAGGTAGAACACAATTTCTGCACAGCTGTTACTCATTTTCAACAGACACCTGAGCCTTAATAATCTAGAAACTAATACTTCGGAACAAATGACTAATTACTGCTGCCTTCGCTGATTTCATTCCGTCGTTGAATCTAGCTGTTGCTAAGTTATACTGCCTCCCAAAGTTTAGGCTGTCTGCAGGCTAACTGTTGATTTTGGCATCATTCTCCCTCTTTTACTTTTTGGGTGGTTTTGAAAGATAGTTGCATGAAACGTACTTTTATTTCCTTCAACACTAGAGTTTAACACTTCTGTCCCTTTCTTTTTCTCTCATCTGATCCCTCCCTTTAAAATTGTTAACATCATTTCTTCCTCGTTGTTCATTTATTCTTATGCGATTCACTGACCCAGGGAAGGAGGGAACCAAATTGTGTTTATATAACATTTGGGTTGCAACTAGAAAATTTAAAGCTAGAAAATTTAAAGGTTCCAATTCATCTTTAAGTGGAAGAGTTTGGGAAGAGGATGAGAAACAAATGCTTAAGGAAAAACATATTTTTAATTTCAGTTTCTCAACATTGGCTCTTCTGAGTTGTGCCATACTATTTTACTAGTGCAGTTTTTGCTAGCGAATATTTTTTTTTCATACAGCTTTTTTCAGGCATGAAAATCACAGTTCTTATCAGAGATTTGTGTTCCTAAATTATTTAAATAATTAAAGTTAATAGATAATTTGGCACTGTAAAACATTTTTCCAATTGTATCTGTTGAATTTGTTTTAAGAACAGATTTAGGGATGATATAGGTATATACATTTGGGAAACACCGAATCAAACAAACTTAAGAGTAGGTTTCTTAGCTGGGCATAGTGGCATGGGCCTGTAGTCCTAGCTACTGGGGAAGCTAAGGCAGGAGGATCGCTTAAGCCCAGGAGTTCAAGTTCAGCCTGGGAAACGTAGCGAGACTCCATTTCTTTAAATACTTTTTTTTTGAACTGCAGGCCTTCTCAGAGTTATTAACATGCCGTTGTGCCTTGTGAATTTCTGGGAGGAGATTACAATATGTTGTGTTTCCCAAATTTATTTTACCTTGGAATTGTTCAAGGAACACCTAGTTTTTTTCCCAGAACTTTAGTGTTCTGAGAGACCCAGTTTATTATTCAAGAATTTTCCACATAATGTAAACCTTCTGTAATACTAATTTTGGTTCATAGATTATTAAAGAGAAAAAACATAGTATGAAAGGAAACTATTAATTATTAACTATTATTTTCCCCAAAATCACTAAAGCCTTTTAAATGTTAATAAAGACCACATCTCATTCTCTTTAATGACAAGTGTCATTTATTGAGGGTATTTTCTCACAGTTTTGCAAGTTTTTCAGCATTGACCCTAAATTTTATTTCTTGGAAACCACACCCAAATCCTGGGTGCTCAATTGAAATAAAACAATACCCTAGTCAACATAACATGCTTGTTAGCATCTTTATTATTTAATATAGTGGGTCAGTAAAACATTCTTGTTATCTAGGTGTGATTTTTAAATTGGGGAGAATAAAGAATTACCATCTAATTTAAGTAATTTTTTTCTTTCTCTCCATATTTAGTTCTTAAACACTTCCAGTAACCATGAAAACTCAGACTTGGAAATGCCTTCTTTAACTTCCACCCCCCTCATTGGTCACAAATTGACTGTTACAACACCATTTCATAGAGACCAGACTGTGAAAACTCAAAAGGAAAATACTGTGTAAGTCTTTGGTTCAGGAATAAAATGATTTATCTTATTTACTTATATTTAATTAATGGAATATAGTTCCCAGATGTCTGATCCACTTGTATGTGCATAATTTTACTGACCATTTATCTATAATCATGTCCATTCCCACATTGAATATATCTGTCCTGGGCATATTACAACTACCTACAGGTAGAAGATGGGAAGATAAACTAGATTACCTTTTGTAACTTACTCCAAAATGTCCTATATATGCACAAGTAGTTTTCATAAAACTTTTCCATTCAGTTTGTTTGTTCCCTCCATAAGGCCTTCTTATGAAAGCCAGATTTTCAACCTCTTTCCTCTCTTATTATAAGCTTCAGAATAAGAACGAGTATGGTTTCTTACCTAGTTTGTATTTTTATTTAATTTTATTTGTTTATTTATTTACTTTTAGTTTGTATTTTTTAATCTTATTTTTTCTTTTTGAATTTATGTGTAGATAGGACCTCTTCTGACATCCCCAGGAATATTATATGATTAGAAGCCAAGGGATGAGTAAGCAGTCATTTTTATTCAATAAAGCCTTAATCAATTCAGAGAAATGGTAGCGAAAGTGTGAATTATCAGAAACCTTGAAAAGAAATGCACTCTTATTTCGAAGTACAAAAAGTAAATTTTAAAAGGTTAACATGTTTTGTAGCATGGGCTCTGTTTTCATGAATAGGGAAAACTGATTTGTAAATGACATCAGGTCTTCTTGATGCTCATAGTCTTATACAGATCATAGGCACTACATGTGTCTTCAGAGCCATTAAGGAAAGATGTTAAATCATTTAATGCTTTTAGTCTTCGGGGTATAATATTTTGAAATCTTTGAAAATATGTGATATGCATATTCCCTTTTTCTTAACGAATAATATGATTAATCAGCATACCCCAATTGCATATCCGGAACAGAGTTTATTGTATTCAGTGGAAAAATATTAAATGTAACAGGTAAAGCCATGTAGGGACATTTATTCTTTTATATTGAGCCACTGCTTGTTTTCTTTTTAAAGTTTTAGAACCCCAGCTATCAAAAGGTCAATCTTAGAAAGCTCTCCAAGAACTCCTACACCATTCAAACATGCACTTGCAGCTCAAGAAATTAAATACGGTCCCCTGAAGATGCTAGTAAGTTCTAGAAAAGTTCTTGGGTTTCATTGGTTTATTAGTCCCACCAGGAGTTCTCTCTGATGCAAAAATACCCACTCTTCCCTTTAGCCTCAGACACCCTCTCATCTAGTAGAAGATCTGCAGGATGTGATCAAACAGGAATCTGATGAATCTGGAATTGTTGCTGAGTTTCAAGAAAATGGACCACCCTTACTGAAGAAAATCAAACAAGAGGTAAACACGAAATCCTTTGGAAGCAACAAGCTGAGAATCCTGCCCCCTTTGTTCCTTGTGTGCAGCCTGATGTGTCTGCCTCAACACCACCACTTTTCATGCAAGATTTTCATACAAGGTGCAGTGAAAAGGTACTGCCAGACTGTAGGCATCATCAACCTTTCCTTTGGGAAGCCAAGCCATCTCTATCTACTTCATGTTTGGACAGAAAACATGCTAGAGAGTATCAAGAAGAGGGAGGGAAACAGGTTTTTAATGTACTTTTAAACATTACTGATTATAGAAAGTTGATATTTCATTTTTAGATGTGAAGAATTGGAATTTAAATTAAAATAATAGTATCTTTAATTAATTGTATTTAAAAAAGGGAGGCCACGTGCGGTGGCTCACGCCTGTAATCCCAGCACTTTGGGAGGCCGAGGCGGGCAGATCACAAGGTCAGGAGATGGAGATCATCCTGGCTAACATGGTGAAACCCCTTCTCTACTAAAAATACAAAAAAATTAATCGAGTGTGGTGGCAGGCACCTGTAGTTCTAGCTACTCGGGAGTCTGAGGCAGAATTATGGCGTGAACCCGGGAGGCAGATCTTGCAGTGAGCCAAGATCGCGCCACTGCACTCCAGCCTGGGCGACAGAGTGAGACTCTGTCTCAAAAAAAATAAAATAAAAATAAAAAAAGGGAATCTAACTTGCAAGGATCAAAGTTTTAGCTTGTTAGCTGTTTTCCAGCAGGTTAGATACAGTGCTTCTTGAATTTATTTTCACGTAAAGATAAGTATTTGTTTTTTCATAGCTAAAAATCTGATTTGCTTATTTAGTAATGGAGAGTTTTACCAGAAGTGTGACTAAAAACCAGTCTTTTGTCACCAAAAGATCTTTCATGTCACCAAAATAAAATCCTTGACAGACACAACACTACTAGGTGTATCGTTAAAATATATTCTTAATAGAATAAACACCTAAAATCAGAACATTGGTTGAAAACGTAGGAGCTTTACAGGGGCAGTAAATTTGGAGCTAGTCACATTTTAAATTTGCCATCAGTGGTTCTTTGTTGAATCCAGAAGATAGAGCAAATTGAGCTGATAGTGTAAGTTAGCCACATAGCTTTATAAAAGTATTTGAGGGACTGGCCAGAAATATACTCCTGACTGTACATGTTTCATAGGAAGTTCTAGAAACAACAAAGCACTTTCTATATGCTTTTAGGTGGAATCTCCAACTGATAAATCAGGAAACTTCTTCTGCTCACACCACTGGGAAGGGGACAGTCTGAATACCCAACTGTTCACGCAGACCTCGCCTGTGGCAGACACACCGGTAAGTACGTGTGCACCAGCCCCCCAGTTGTATGTGACGCTGGTGCCTCACAAAATCCTGTGTGTGGCATGTGGGGCTGCTGCAGTTTCAGCACTCCCTCTTTAAGGCATCTTATTTCTAAATATTCTCCTGCACATGATTTTTAAAAAATGATTATTAATGTAGAGTATAAAGTTGAGATTTTTTCATGTATTAGAAACATTGCAGACTTTTTCATTATTTGTTTTCTTATTATTTGAGTGCCTTGGCCATTTAAAAAAATCTGCTACATGGATATAAAAACTATGTTCATTTTTATATTTTCCTTTGTCTTCTAAATAATACTGTCTTCTTGTTAAGTTGTCTCTTGTTTGGTTTGTGTAGCATCACATATGGTATCAACCACATTGTCTATAGTAGATGCCCAGTATTGTACCCAATTGCTTTGGGTTACTACCACCATTTTTAAAGTTTATAATTCGTGAATGGTTGTCCTTATGTCTTAAGGAAAATCAGAGCTAATAACAACTGCTAAGATTTATTTAGTAGGTACTAAGTGGTAAGTACTGTTCTAGGGGCTTTCGATGAATTAATTCAGTGAATTCTCACAATTATCCTGTAAGGTTGGTATTGTTTTTATTAATTTTTATTTTTTTTGAGACGGAGTTTCGCTCTTGTTGCCCAGACTGGAGTGCAATGGCACGATTTCGGCTCACCACAACCTCTGCCTCCCGGGTTCAAGCGATTCTCCTGCCTCAGTCTCCTGAGAAGCTGGGATTACAGGCACCCGCCACCACACCTGGCTAATTTTGAATTTTTAGTAGAGACGGGGTTTCTCCATGTTGGTCAGGCTGGTCTTGAACTCCCGACCTCAGGTGATCCACCCGCCTCGGCCTCCCAAAGTGCTGGGATTACAGGCGTGAGCCACCGCGCCTGGCCAGGTAGGTATTATTATCATTTCTATTATATCAACTGGAAAACAGAGGCACAAAGAGGCTTAGTCATTTGCTCAAGATTATATACCTAATAAGGGATGGTGCTGGGCTGGAACTCAGAAAGTCTTGTTCTAAATTCCCTACTTTTCACCATTTTTTGCCAATAATTTATAGCTCTAAAATATTGATAGTTCTGTACCAATATATGAAATAAAGTGTTCTCTCCCCAGAACTTAGTAAATCTTCTATTTTGAAAGGCATGTATTTATTAATTCATTTAGCAGATGTTTTTTGAGTGCCTAACACATGCCTAGAACTCTGGGATCCCAAAGGAGCTTGTGTTGTGATGTTTGCGACAATGGGATTAAGGTTCAGACATAGTTGAGTTCTCCTTTTAGCTCATAGTGGGGAGAATTTCTGGCAGATAACTGCATTTTTTTATGCTAATGTGTATCATCTCATAGTAATCTACTCTCCACAGTGTTAGAAAAATGTTGGCTCTCATATTATCCAACCTCATTTAAATTTCAAATTATTCTCCTCCCGTTAGAATATTCTTACAAGCTCCGTTTTAATGGCACCAGCATCAGAAGATGAAGACAATGTTCTCAAAGCATTTACAGTACCTAAAAACAGGTCCCTGGCGAGCCCCTTGCAGGTAATTACTATTCCAACATTGGTATTTTAAAATTCATTCACTGAAAAACTGTCATCTTTGGTGGTGGCGCTGGTGGTGATGGTGATGGTAGTGCTGGTGGTCTGTTTTTTGTTTTCAACATTTTAGACATAGAGGAGTAATGCTTTTATACAATTCTTGATGTCTAGAAAAATCCAATAGTTCCTTTTTGCTACTCATATGAGACATGCTAGAAATTTTTATGAGTGCAGATTCCCCAAAGCATGATGAAATGAAACATTTCTTACTGTGACTGAGACTAAGGTGTATTACACGTGTGTCAATATCTTCTTCTGCCCTCAAATGTTTTATAAAAATATATCGATATAGTTTATGTTCCAAATTTTTTATTTTTTATGCTGTATCCCTAGGCAACCAAAGCTCAGAGACTGTTCCAATGTTAAATGAAGTCTGAAATTAGTCAGACAGAAAATAATTGCAATGTATTTGACTGTCAGAATAAGAAAGTCAACTGTCAATGTTGTAAGGCCAATCTGAAGTTGACCATCTGCTGTCAGGTTTTAATATCAAAAGAGATTTCCCTTGTAACCCTAAAGTGGGTGTGTGTTGATGAAATATAACAAATTCCAAATTAATCCTGAGCCAAATGTAAATAAGAATGCAAATTTTGCTTCCCTAAATTATTTAAAGCAGTTTCTAACATTTAATAGCCCAATACCCAGCCACCTGCAGAGCCCTCTCCTCCATCCCCCTGTGCCATGCAGAGGGAAACTTCATAACCCTAGAGGAAGTGAAGAGCCTGGATTCAGAAGCTGAAAGTCATATTTCTTGCTGTAAGTTAAATGGCACGATCATAGGACAGCAACCTTTGAGAGTCTGCCCATTCCCTTAAAGGGTTTTCCCATCCTTGTGATAGTTTCTCATTCCAAATTGTGAGAATCTGAAAACTTGCCCTATTTAAGTATTTGCGATGTTTAGTTTTTCAGGGTTTTTTGTTGATGTTGCTTTGTTTTTTGAAACAGGGTCTTACCCTGTGGCCCAGGCTGGAGTGTAGTGGGGTGATTTCAGCTCACTGCAACCTCCACCTCCCAGATTCAAGTGATTCTTGTGCCTCAGCCTCCCAATTAGCTGGAATTACAGGTGTGAGCCACTGGCAACCCAGCTGTTCTTTTTGTATTTTTGGATAGAGACGAGGTTTTGCCATGTTGGCCAGGCAGGTCTCGAATTCCTGGTTTCAAGTGATCTGCCCACCTCGGCCTCCTACAGTGCTGGGATTACAGCTGTGAGCTACCGCACCCGGCCGGTGCTTAGTATTATTTTTAAATAAGGGTCGCAAGCACATTTTGTTTAATTAAATCAGATTGCTTCCTTCCTGGCCTCTATCTGACAGCAATTGTTTTGGTAAAGTGGCTGTGGACTGGAGTGTGAGACAGGGAGTCAGTATTTATGGGGAATCTGGACAAGTTCCTGCATCAGTGAGGCTAGAGTCGGCCCCGTGTGGAGAAGACTTAGAATACCACAAAGAGGCTGACTCAGTGGCTCATGCCTGTAATCCCAGCACTTTGGGAGGCCAAGGCAGGTGGATAACTTGAGGTCAGGAGTTTGAGACCAGCCTGGCCAACACGGTGAAACCCCATCTCTACTAATCCCAGCTACTCGGGAGGCTGAGGCGGGAGGATTGCTGGAACCCAGGAGGCAGAGGCTGCAGTGAGCTGAGATCGTGACACTGCACTCCAGCCTGGGTGACAGAATGAGACTCCATCTCAAAAAAAAAAGAATATCACAAAGAATTGGGAGATGAGGAAGAGAATGAACTCCACCCAGACATAAGAGGAACCCAGAAAGGGAGTTACAAAGATTTCAAGGCAAAGGGTAGCCATTTCAAAATTTTCCTGAAAGCTGTTCTTAGGTCCAGAAGGAAAGCTTTTGCTTTTTTTTTTTTTATTCCCGCCTAACTTACTTGGCCCTTGGTTTCTAGAGAACAGAATTCAACTACTGCTATTAGTGTTTTAATTAAGTTAGATTAAGTTTTGTGTATATTTTCTAACCTAGCCTGGGGCCAACTTGTATTTGTAGTAGTATAGAAAAAGTCTGTTCTAAATTTCAAAAAGCCAACACATAAATATACTTGGGGACAATTACCATTACATAAGTTGAAACCCATAGTTCAGTATTGAACTTTATCAGTATATTTGTATTTTATTTAATGGAAATACTGGTTATCTTTGAAACTCAAAATTAAGTTGTAGCTGTTTTATTAATGTGTGTTCTCCTATCAGTGAGTCATATTGGCACTTTATGGATTCTAACATCTGTACACTGAGATTAAGTTGTGTATGGTGAAGGTAATATTTGTCAATTCTATCAAACTGAATAATTGAGACTTGAAAGTTAATTTTAGAGTCAATACTCCTGTCTAAACCATATAGTTTACTGGTTTACACTGACCAGATATATTTTAATAATCTGCTATAAAGCCAGGCGCAGTGGCTCATGCCTGTAATCACAACACTTTGGGAAGCCAAGACTGGAGGATAGCTTGAGACCAGGAGTTTGAGACCAGCCTGGGCAACATAGCGAGACTCAGTCTCTATTAAAAAAATAATTAGCTGGGCCGGGCGCAGTGGCTCACGCCTGTAATCCCAGCACTTTGGGAGGCCGAGACGGGTGGATCACGAGGTCAGGAGATCGAGACCATCCTGGCTAACACGGTGAAACCGTGTCTCTACTAAAAATACAAAAAAATTAGCCAGGCGTAGTGGTGGGCGCCTGTAGTCCCAGCTACTTGGGAGGCTGAGGCAGGAGAATGGCGTGAACTCGGGAGGCAGAGCTTGCAGTGAGCCGAGATAGTGCCACTGCACTCCAGCCTGGGTGACTGAGTGACACTCCATCTCAAAACATAATAATAATGATAATTAGCTGGGTGTAGTGGTGCTCACCTGTAATCCTAGCTACTTGGGAGGCTAGGGCGGGAGGATCCCTTAAGCCCAGGAGTTTGAGGTTACAGTGAGCTATGATTATACGCCTGCACTCTAGCCTGGAAGACAAGAGCAAGACCTTGTCTCTAAAAAGAATTTTTTTAAGGCCAGCCACGGTGGCTCACGCCTGTAATCCCAGCACTTTGGGAGGGTGAGGCAGGTGGATCACAAGGTCGGGAATTTGAGACCAGCCTGGCCAACACGATGAAACCCTGTCTTTACTAAAAATACAAAAAAATAGCCAGGCGTGGTGGTGTGCACATGTAATCCCAGCTACTTGGGAGGCTGCGGCAGGAGAATTGCTTGAACCCAGGAGGTGAAAGTTGCAGTGAGCCCAGATTGCGCCCTTGCACTCCAGCCTAGGCAATAGAGTGAGACTCCATATCAAAAAAAAAAAAATTAATCTGCTATAATAGATACTAATTTATTTTAAGAAATACTTAGTGAATGTTGCTCTACATACTTGCCAGTTGGGAGGAAAAAAGAAATATTCACTAAATGAATGAATGCTATACACCAAGTATCTTCTTTATTTTATGTCCTGGAGTTCTAGCTTCTGATACCACAGAAATATGTGATTTCTAAAAGGTTTCAGACTATTGTGATTAAGTATTGGAAAATGCATCAAGCGACTCTAAATATTTAAACATATATGGCCTATATTTCATATAATCCTGACTAATAATATATAGAAGTTTTTATGCAATTTGATAATTTTGTTTGTTTAAAACACAGTGCTATTTCATATATTTCTATTGATAATCCAATTTGACCTAATTAGGCATATTTCTCACACATGGTATTATTGAACATATTAAAGTTATTATTTAGTTAAAGTTATTAAACGATATGTATTTTACTTGAGTACTTTATATAATCTATAATTTTTGTAATTTGTACTTATAATAAATCAAATATTAAGTGGGATTTTAGCCAAATCATCTAGACATTTTTGTCATAATGCTTTTATTAAAACAGCAAAATAGGAGTTTCAAAATATTTTAAAATTTGAATAGTTCTAAAATGTAAAATGTTTGCAACTGGTGTAATGCAGTTGATCGTCTATCCCTCTAAATTGTCTAAATAACTTAGGTGCAAGAACAGTTTATTGAAGAACACAGGAACTGTGCAATTCTGTGTTTTATCATTTTAGTTTTAATCACCCCAGCTTGATTATGGTAATAACATTTTAGACAAGCAATTATTACTATTTTTGAGGCCCATATACTGGGCCATTATGGTTTTGCTTCTAACATACATATAAATGCACATGCAATATGTATAAATTACGTTTGCTGTTTTAAAATTAGAAATGCCAAGAAGCTATGTGTTTGACATTTTATTATAAATTTTATACACACATAGAAGTATGGAAAATATACTATGTTCTAGAGTCAACAATTGTTATCATTTTGCCATATTTACCTCATCTCTTTTTTTTTTGAGATGGAATCTCATTCTGTCGCCCAGGCTGGGGTGCAGTGACGTGATCTCAGCTCACTGTAACCTCTGCTTCCCAGGTTCAAGCGATTCTTCTGCCTCAGTCCTCTGAGTAGCTGGGACTACAGACATCTGCCACCATGCCTGGCTAATTTTTGTATTTTTAGTAGAGATAGAGTTTCACCATGTTGGCTAGTCTGGTCTCGAACTGCTAACCTCAAGTGGTCCACCTGCCTCGGCCTCCCAAAGTGCTGGGATTATAGATGTGAGCCACCGCGCCTGGCCTACCTCATCTCTTTTTTATGAAGTTTTTATTTTTATGTTTTAATTTTTTTTTTTAATTTTATTTTTTTTTTGAGACAGTCTCGTTCTGTCACCCAGGCTGGAGTGCAGTGGCACGATCTCAGCTCACTGCAACCTCCACCTCTTGGGTTCAAGTGATTCTTCTGCCTTAGCCTCTCAAGTAGCTGGCGCGTGTCACCATGCCTGGCTAATTTTTGGTATTTTTAGTAGGGACGGGGTTTCACCATGTTAGCCAGGATGGTCTCGATCTCCTGACCTCACGATCGGCCCGCCTCGGCCTCCCAAAGTGCTGGGATTACAGATGTGAGCCACTGCACCCGGCCAGTTTTTTATTTTTTATTTTTTTGAGACAAGGCCTTGCTCTGTCACCCAGGCTAGAGTGCCGTGGCAAGATCATGGCTCACTGCAGCCTACCTTCTGGACTCAAGCAATCCTCCTACCTCAGCCTCCTGAGTAGCTGGGACTATAGGCACATGCCACCATGCCCAACTAGTTTTGTTTTTGTTTTTGTTTTTTTTTTTTAGAGATGGGGTCTCCCTGTGTTCCCCAGCCTGGCCTCAAACTCCTGGGCTCAAGCAGTCCTTCTGCCTTGACCTCCCAAAGTGCTGAGATTACAGGCGGGAGCCACCCTGCCCAGCCTGAAGTATTTTAAAGTAAATTCCAACTAATATAACATTTTATTCTCATGTACTTCCAGATGTGTTTCTAAAAATAGACATTTTTATATATAACCTAATACCATCATTACATATTTAACAATAATTCTTTAATCTTCTCATTCTCAGGTATATTTAAATTTTCCCATTAACCCAAAAAAGAATCAAAATTGAAACAATTTCACACATTGCATTTGGTTAAGCCTCTTAAATCTCTTTTACTCTCTAGTCCAGTGCTGTCTAATAGAACTTCTACAGTGATGTGAAGGAAATATCTAATATGCTGCTATCCACTATGATAGCCAGTGGCTTTTGAGCACTTGAAATATGGCAAGTGCTGCTGAGGAACAGAATTTTCAATTTGAATGAATTTAAGTTGCTTTAATTTAATAGCCACAAATTTAATTTAATTTAATAGCCACATTTCCTTACTCTCTTACTGGAATCAGCCATTTCCGCATGGTGCTCTGAATCCTCTTAGTGAGAAATGGTACATAGACACCAAAATCAGGGTGCTAAGTCTGTCCATTGTTATGTGGGTTGTCATTGAGATACAAATAATTTTTTTTTTTTTTTTTTTTTTTTTGAGGCAGAGTCTCACTCTGTCACCCAGGCTGCAGTGCAGTGGTACAATTTTGGCTTACTGCAGCCTCCACCTCCTGGGTCCAAGCTATTCTCCTGCCTCAGTCTCCCAAGTAGTTGGGATTACAGGCGGCCACCACCACACTCAGCTGATTTTTGTATTTTTAGTAGAGACATGGTTTCACCAAGTTGGCCAGGCCAGGCTCAAACTCCCAACCTCAGGTGATCTGCCTGTCTCATCCTCCCAAAGTGCTGGAATTACAGGCATGAGCCGCCACACCCAGCCAAGACTCAGTGAATTTTAATAATCCAGAGCTCTCCATGTATCCACCTAATCTATAATCTACAGTGCTTAAATAGAGGCTTTTATAAGCCGTTATGTACAATCATGTTATATTTGTTTTTTCAATTACTTAGTCTTTTTCCAAAAGGAATTTGCAACAGCTGCATAATCTTATAATTGTTATGTTTCTTTTATATTTTCACAGTTGTTTTAATTTTAAATTGTAAAAGCAAACAGGATATTCTTACAATAAAAATGTTCTGAGATGTTTTTCATATTTGTGTCTTTCATGTGGCTCAGAATATATGAGATTTTCGTGTCATATCATTGTCAGTATTCAGCCTTTTCTCCACATTGTGTGGGGTAGAGGATAGAGTCTAGCAGCTTATAAAATGGTCACAAATGAGGAAGTAGTGAAAACATGCAGCCTAGAAAGCGTGCATTTGTGGTAGGAAAGGCACTGTGGAATGCTGCTGGATTCTGCCCTTCAGTAGTTACCCGAGAGAGACTGAGGCAGACGCACAGCTCCCTCCTCAGCAAGGAGAAAAGAGTTGCCTGCTTTCCTCAGCGTGCTTTCCATTTCCTTTGTTTTGAAATAAGCACATTATGCTAATCAACTTTTCTTAAGGTAGACATTTTTATTGGTAGATCAAAAACTGTACTTTAAGTTATAAGCCTTCTGAACTTCTGTATTTTTCTCTTAAATTATAATTTCCTTTTATTCCTATTTAAAACCCAAGCGTAAAAGATGTGTTCATAGGCTTTCTACTCACTCACTTTCCTCTTTTTCATAACCACAGAATGACAGCCTTAAATTTTAATTTCCTGACTTGGCTTGCCCATGGCCTGACTTTTTTAAAACGAGTTTAAGTTAAAGAAATTTCTCCAGCCATTATTATTTAAACACATTTACACAGTATCAAAGAATTTAAAAATATTACTAGCAGTTGATACTCCCCTCAGCTTTCGGTTCAGCGTGTTTTAGATTGCTCCTATTATGTTATTTGTTTATGAACTTTTATATTTTTCAAAAAAATAAGGCAAGCCCTTTTTGCCTGATAGGCACTGCTGAGCAGTATAATAAACAAGGGTGGGGGCAACAGAACCTGGGTTCCAGGCTAGACTCCACCATTTTCAAATGTCATGACTTTAATTCATCAAGTGAACACAGTTAAGCAAACTATAAGTTTGGGACCATGGAATATCCTTCACTCATCACACAGGTTACTGTGAAGATCAAATGGATATAATATTGCTTTCAAGATGGTGGCACACTTGCCACTATACACTGGTGGTATTATTAGACATAGTCCCTGTCCTTGAAATGCAGGCAAGGAGCCCTCACCAAAGGCCAGGGTGGTTTTTTGTTTTTCGGGTTTTTGTTTGTTTTTTTCATTGTGGTATATTATTTCCTCTGGCATGCTATTCCCTGTCCCACTCTTACAGAACTGTGTCAGTGGGTCACCAAAAGAGAAAGCTGATTCAACTGATTCCTTGAAATAAAGGTAGTCAGACCTCGTGGTATGATGGAGATGAAGCAACTGATTTACTGGTGTCCTCTATTTTTCTGCTGCTTGTGTTATTTAAACAGACATGGAGACCGTCTGCACATGACAGAGATCTTTCCGAGCCCTTTTCATCTAGTGTGCTGTGCTGACCCGCTCCCCTGGATGCCTGCACACTCATTTGGTTCTCCCTTTTGGTCACTTTTTTCCACTTACCCTGGCAGAAATTCACGTGGCTGTCAGTAGTAATTCAGTGACCTGCTTTCAAAAAATGTTATAAATTAAGCAGCTTTTCTGTGTATAGCTTTTGGGTTGAACTGAGAAAGGCTAAGTGAAGGGAGAAGCTATGTTGAGCTCAGAGTCAGAATGCCCTGCCCCAGACATTTTGAGATGTGGATTTTTCATTTGTTTTGTTTGGTGACACTTAGAGAGAATAAACATTCTGAGATAAAATCTTCCTTGGGCAGGCCAGCAAAGATAGAATTGCTTTAGAGCAATTTGGCACTGGTCTTAATCTTAATAGTTTGGAACTCATATGTGACTAAGGAAAAGGATATTGCAAAAAGTTGTGCCACCCTAGGCTATGTGATATAAACTTAGAAAGTCTATCAACATGAAAGGTGAAGAGACCTCTAGAGACATCTGGGACAAACTCCAAATTTGGGAAAGGTCCATCCACATTTGCAATTGTTAATTTAGGCTTGGGAAGTGGAGGCATTGGTGGATGAGGCAACTTCCAATCACCGTCTCAACTTTTATTTCCCTAACTTTTAAGATTATTTTCTATAGAAAATCAGTAGTGCTGAAGTTGGAGTCATTTAATTGATTTGTGCCAACCTAGGGAAGCATTTACTCTCGAGAAAAGTTTGGTAACCATTAACCTTACCTTAGCAACATTTCAGTTTAAGCTTATCCCTGACTTTCAAGAGACAACTAAAGATTTCTACAGTCTCTCTTATAACTGATCCGTTTTTTCAAAAGATGTCCCTTTGGGAAGGAATTCTCGTTTTTAGAATTTTAGTCCAGAGGAAGTATTTTTTTTTTTCAGATAGGTGAAATAGAATAAGCAGAAAATTCTTATTTTTTACTGTTTTAGATACCATTGATGCCTGCTTGTTTTAAAACAAAACACAATAAAAACATAATACCATCTGATGAGTTGCTTTGGTTTTACTTTTTTTTTTTTTTTTTTTAGTTTATACAAGTTTCTTATTAGGTCAGCAAATTGTAAAACACATAATTTGCCAAGGCTTTTGAAGCCAGCAGATACTGGGTGAAGTTGCTGTATGATTATAATAATAAGAACCGTTTTTGTTCAGCTTGATGAAAAAACTATTCATATTCTAAATGAAAATGTGAAGATCATCTAATTCTGACAGAAAACCACCTGTGGACATGGTCTTGTTTCTTTTTATTTCTTCTGTTTTCTACAAAGGATGGCAATATTTATTTAAAGTGCTTTAACAGGATATCCCAGTTAAAGCTTTGACAGACTGTTTATAGTTCACTTCTGCCCAGGGGCAATTAAAGGCACATTACAGGATAAGCGAGATGACTCCCCGGCCACAGGAGGAGGATGTGTGGGTAGGATTATTAATGTTGAAATGAATTATGATAGAGTGACATGTCTGCAAGAGCACCATGGGTTAGTAACTTAAGAATTCATATGCAGAAACCCATAATTCTCAGCAGTTCTTTAGGGTAAATGAAACTAAAGTTTAGGGAGAGAGAACAAGGAGAATTTGCAAAGATATGTATGACAGTATTTAAAAATGTTCTTCCAGCACAGAGACATTAATCTTCCTTTGTCAAAATAATTCTTTCTGCATGAAAAGCTGGCATGGGGCCCCCAGGCTTCAGGTAAGATGGGAGAAAGGGAGCATTTCTTTTTTTTTGTACCAAAGTACTCAATCTTCTGATCTGCCTTGACTTTCACGACATAGGCATATGTCTACTCTGACCAGTTTGTTTCATTTATTGTGGTAAGATGTGCTTGTCTTGTGCTTTCCTGGTGCAGAAAAGGAGCTGCCTCGCTCATGCTTGGTGACCTTTTTGTTCCTACACACAGTGGTTCTCGTACACGGTGGCTACCACATCCTGGTGTTTGTCTATACTGGGAGAATCAGGCGTTCCAAGTCATCTTGGCTGCCCTAGCTCTGAGCTTCAGGGGATATATTACTCAGAAATGCTATGCTTTCTGGAATTTGGATATTTCATTTTTATTTGTTTCTTGGTAAGTTCTCTTTTGACTTGGGAGAAGCTAACTATTTGGAAAGGTCTCTCAGAACTCAATTACAAATATATGGTACCTTCTTTATATTGATCTCATTTTTAAATACCTAGTCCTGGAGGAAGAGCTAAATATGAATACAGTGATGAGCCATGTAGGGGATCTCACAGGAACACAGTCAGATTTCAAGTTGAAAATAGATTCAGTTGATAATACTTAGTACTAGATTCTCCTGAATTAACTTTGGGAATTCTGAGTCAACCTAAGGACTATATTACAAAGGATCAGACCTTGACTTTTAGGGCAGGTATAGTGGCTAACGCCTGTAATCCCAGCACTTTGGGAGGCCGAGGCAAGTGGATCACTTCAGTCCAGGAGGTTGAGACCAGCCTGTGCAACACAGCGCGACCCTGTCTCTACCAAAAATACAAAAATTAGCCAGGTGTAGTGTAGCACCTGCCTGTAGTCCGAGCTACTGAGGAGGCTGAGGTTGGAGAATCAACTTTAACCCCGGAGATGGAGGCTGCAGTGAGCTGTGATCGTGCCAGCCTGGGCAAGGAGCAAGACCCTCTCTCAAAAACAAAAACAAAAAAGACACAGAACTTGACTTTTAACAGGAGGCATAGTAATAGCAAGCATAAGATTATTTTAACATAGCATTTAAGATAATTTACACATTTAGAAAATTAATTCTGGCTGGTTGTAGTAGCTTATCCTTAATCCCAACACTATGAGAGGCCAAGGCAGGAAGATCACTTGAGGCCAGGAGTTTGAGACCAGCCTAGGCAACATAGCGAGACCCCCACTCTACAAAAAATTTTTTTAAAAAAACATAGCTGGGCATGGTGACACACTCCTGTAGTCCCAGCTACTCAGGAGGCTGAGGCGGGAGGCTTGCTTGAGCCCAGGAGTTTGAGGGAGCTGTGATCACGCCCCTGCACTCCAGCCTGGGCAACAGAATGAGGCCCTATGTCTAAAAAAAGAAAAATAGAAAAGAAAATTCTATATTGATTGAAGCCCAGCTGAATAGAAAAAAAAAATTCTAATAGGCCATTTTAAAGACTTTGGAAAAATTCTTAGCTAGAGTAAAACAGAAACAATCCTTTCTTTCCTGGTTCTCACATCTCCATTCTCACCTTCATTCCCCTTCCCCTCCATTCGTTTCAAATATTTTTCTTTTCTATGTGTGTCTTTATGTAAATTTAAATTTACATACAAGATATTATGATATTAAGATATTTCATTCTGCTTCCTGTTTTGTCACTTGTTCTTTAAGATCCAAGTCCTTGGCTCCATGTGCATCTGATCATTGCTATAAGCCCTGCATCGTACTTCATATTCACCATATTGAACTATTCACCCTCAAGTGGTCACTATTAAATGTCACACTGTTGTAGCGACTGCAAATGCAAGCTCAGTAACTGAAAAGATAACATTAAATTTTGTTATTTAATTGGTTTCCTGTGTCAATTTCATGTTTCGGGAATTTGTATGGACAGATAGACACCAGAGAGATATGTGTATTTCACCTGCATGCTTGAGGCTAGAGAAACATGATTTATTCAGAACTATTTCAAATACTGTAACTAATCTGGTAATTTTGTTTAGGAAAACATTAAATTTGGAATAGAAGGCAATTCAGAATACCTGTCTGTTATCTTTGTCTTGTCATTTTTGAGATACTCAGTTCCTGGAAAATACTATGATAATCCATCTTGCTATGTAGTATTTCAAGTTATACGTTGAGCCTCTGAGCTTTCAGAGTGAACATTTCTATTCATAGACAGTGCTGTTGACATCAGTGGGGAGATGGCACAAGGTTTGTGCCCTAGGAAAGTTTAAAAGCTAGAACATTACACTGCAAACCCTATGTCAGGAAACTTTGTTCCAGCAACTAGGCAAGGAAACCCTACCACTGTACCCATACCTTGTTTTAGTAGAATTATATTTCTTTGCTAAGAAATCTGGTGACTCTCACACCCCATCTCAACACTTTCCTGGATTCCAAGGCCCTGGTGCCCTGAGCACACAATTTCCCAGATTCCTTTTATTGTTCCTGACAAGAACTCGAATAGAGGCAGTGTCTGGTACTCACTAGGGGTGTGGTCCCATGGGTGACATTCTTGCTCCATCATTTCTTACCTGGGTAACCTTGAATATGGCGCCTAAATCCTCTTTTCCTTTCAAATTGCCTGGTCTGTAAAATGGATGCAGTGAATGGTACCTATGCCACAGGTGTTTTGTGTGAGAATTAAATGAGAGGAGTTATATCAATAACACTTAGAGGCATGCGGGGCATATAGTGAGGGCTTGTTTTATGTTGTTGTTTAACCCTTTCTTTCTCTGCCCTCCCCCCCTCCACATCCCCTCCCACTGGCAATGTACAAATTGCAGCTTCCTGCCTCTTTCCTGCTATCTCGCTCCCTGGATGACATCCCTGCGTTTCCATCTCTCTCTTCCCTAATCTTAGCTGTTTTCACCCTTTCCCTACAGCATTGCCTTGACAGTTCCTCATGTCCCATCCCCTCTTCCCATGGGCAACACCACAAACCTGCACACACGGCCTGTTATTATTCCTCCTGTTTCACCTGTGTCCATTCTGTCTCATAAAGGACACTGTAGGCTCTGAAGAGCTAAGGCCTTTCTTATTCTTTTATCCCATGGAAAATAATCCCTCCAGAAAGCAATACCAGGAATAGTGCTTTTTCTAACCCACTGGTTTCCTTTTGAGCTTACAGCCACCAAATCTTATATCTGTTTGTGTTTCTGTTCCCCTCTCTGCATTGACTGCTAGAGAGATCAAGCGGGAGGTTACATCTAGCTGGGGCACTGTGCTTTATGGCAGGTGTTTTGTGTGCAAATCTCATACCATCTTCATGTTACAGTTGTTCCTTAGTCTCCATGGGGGATTTGTTTCAGAACCCACAAGGACACCAAACTCCAGGAATGCTCAAGTCCCTGATATAAAATAGCGTTGTTTGCATATAATCTACACACATCTTCCCATATAATTTTTTTTATTATTTATATACATTCATGGGGTACAAGTGTAATTTTGTTACCTGGATATATTGCGTAGTGGTCAAAGTCAAGGCTGTGAGTGTATTTATCACTGGAATAATGTACATAGTACCTGTTCATTCCTGTATACTTTAAATCATCTCTAGATTACTTATAATAGCTAATACGATGTAAATGCTATGGAAATATTTGTTATATTGTTAGGGGATAATGACAAGGAAAAAACCTATACATGTTCAATACACAGCAATTATTTTTTTCTGAATATTTTTGATCTGCCATTGATTGAATCTATGGATGTGGAACCCACAAATGTGGAACCCACAGATATGGAACCCACAGATGCAGAGGGCCAACTGTGTTTATTTTTTCCAAATTTGTTTCCCTATGACTCTGCTATGTACACATTTTTAAACTCTGTTGTCTTGTATTTCTTTTCTAATCATCTTGCGTCCTTCTGGAAACCAAGTGGGGCATAAATAGTACATGTTTGCATTTGGGGCAACACAGAGGCATCACAGGAGCTGGAGACAGCAAAGTTCAAAGCCAGTCCACCACTTACTTACAGAGTGGCCTTGGGCAAGTTACCTCCGTTTTCTGTCTCCATTCTCTAGCCTGTCTAGAGAGAGAATGAACCTGCCTCCCGGGGTGATTGTGCTGTTTTAGTGAAATAATGCATGTGAAATGTGAAGTGCCATTGTCCCTGGCATGGAGATGCTGTCCTTAGATATTAGGTCCATCTTGTATCTTCTAGTATATCTTTAAAAATTAAACTATACTGGCTTCATGCCTGTAATCCCAGCACTTTGGGAGGCCAAGACGGGCAGATCACTTGAGTCCAGGAGTTCAAGACCAACCTGGGCAACATGGTGAAACCCTGTCTCTACAGAAAATACAAAAATTAGTGGGGCTTGGTGGCACGTGCCTGTAGTCCCAGCTGCTTGGGAAGCTGAGGTAGGAGGATCACTTGAGCCCAGGAGGCTGAGGCTACAGTGAGCTGTGATTGCACCAATACTGATCAACCTGGTATGACAGAGCATGACTCTGTCTCAAAAAAAAAAAAGAAAAAAATTAAACTATACTGATAAATATTTCTAAAGTAATTGATGAAAACATATATACGACACTTAGCAGGTGTTGATCAATTCCAGCGCGTGCATGAGCTGCTTCGCACTGCGGCTATGGCACTCAGCAGTTTGCTTAGTGAGTAGATGGCCATAGCTCACCTTAGGTATCTGGAGAATAATGCTCATTCCTGTCTCCAGCTTTGTGAAATTGCCTAATAGATGGAAGGCATTAAATATGAAGATGTGATTATATCTTATGAAGCTGCTTGGAATGGGTTTTCCCTCTTAACAAATAATTTCTGATCATCCATATCCCCTAAGAACACCGGATTTCTGGGGGCCAGGGAGGTAAGATTCTATCTGACAAAGCCTTTCTGGTGTCAACCACTTGCCATCTGTTGGTCAGTGCTGGCCCTGCTGGGTCTATAGAATGAGCTTCTTTGTCTGACGTTCCTGTTGCCCTCCCTTTCCCCATCAGCCTTGTAGCAGTACCTGGGAACCTGCATCCTGTGGAAAGATGGAGGAGCAGATGACAGCTTCCAGTCAAGCTCGTAAATACGTGAATGCATTCTCAGCCCGGACGCTGGTCATGTGAGACATTTCCAGAAAAGCATTATGGTTTTCAGAACACTTCAAGTTGACTTGGGATATATCATTCCTCAACATGAAACTTTTCATGAATGGGAGAAGAACCTATTTTTGTTGTGGTACAACAGTTGAGAGCAGCACCAAGTGCATTTAGTTGAATGAAATCTTATTGGATTTCACTCAACTAAAAGGATTTTTAAAAATAAATAACAGTCTTACCTAAATTATTAGGTAATGAATTGTAGCCAGTTGTTAATATCTTAATGCAGATTTTTTAAGAAAACATAAAATGATTTATCTGTATTTTAAAGGATCCAACAGATCAGTATTTTTTCCTGTGATGGGTTTTTTGAAATTTTACACATAAAAGGTACTCCAGTATTTCACTTTTCTCGATCACTAAACATATGCATATATTTTTAAAAATCAGTAAAAGCATTACTATAAGTGTAGACTTAATACCATGAAACATTTAATCCAGATTGTAAATGCTCATTTATGGTTAATGACATTGAAGGTACATTTATTGTACCAAACCATTTTATGAGTTTTCTGTTAGCTTGCTTTAAAAATTATTACTGTAAGAAATAGTTTTATAAAAAATTATATTTTTATTCAGTAATTTAATTTTGTAAATGCCAAATGAAAAACGTTTTTTGCTGCTATGGTCTTAGCCTGTAGACATGCTGCTAGTATCAGAGGGGCAGTAGAGCTTGGACAGAAAGAAAAGAAACTTGGTGTTAGGTAATTGACTATGCACTAGTATTTCAGACTTTTTAATTTTATATATATATACATTTTTTTTCCTTTTGTAATACATTTGGAAACTTGTTTGGGAGACTCTGCATTTTTTATTGTGGTTTTTTTGTTATTGTTGGTTTATAAAAGCATGCGTTGCACTTCTTTTTTGGGAGATCTGTGTTGTTGATGTTCTATGTTTTGTTTTGAGTGTAGCCTGACTGGTTTATAATTTGGGAGTTCTGCATTTGATCCGCATCCTCTGGTTTCTAAGTGTATGGTCTCAGAACTGTTGCATGGATCCTGTGTTTGCAACTGGGGAGACAGAAACTGTGATTGATAGCCAGTCACTGCCTTAAGAACATTTGATGCAAGATGGCCAGCACTGAACTTTTGAGATATGACGGTGTACTTACTGCCTTGTAGCAAAATAAAGATGTGCCCTTATTTTACCTACTTTTGTTTTCTCTCTTATTTGTCAGTATGGACAACAGTTACACTTTAAAGAAAATGGAGCAGACTCAAAGCATTTTCCTCTAATAATTGCACACCATATGCACTTCGTGTGAAGAAGCCAGGAATCATTACAATGGAGAAGAAAGAACAAGCAAACCGAGTTAAATAGTTCATAAACAATCACATGGACAATGGGGAGGAATCTTTCAGAATGCATCAGTCAGGGCCTAGCGGCATTTGAGTGCGGATGCTGTAAGGGGAATTCGTTCACAAATGTACTGATACCACAGATGTGGGCAGGGGCTAGGAGAGCAACAGGGTGCAGGCCTGAAGGCACCTGGAAGGCCGCCTGGAGGGGGACAGTCAGGAAAGCAGGAGCCCTTGAGAGGAGCACTAGCCTTTGACGAGACCACTGCCATCAAAGGAGACCCCACAGGGAGGGAGCCAAGGGTAAACCCTAACTTTGTTTCCCCATTTCTCCTATCTCTGCCCGGGGGTCCTCACTGGCAGAACCAACCAGAAGCTGGAGGACAAGGGAGCTCCCGTATGGGAGCCGGCCTGTGAGCCTTCAAGGGTATGCAGAGTCGTTTGTTCAGAATAGCCCCATTTCACAGATGAATCTCTACTGGCTCCATCTTCAGCCTAGTGTTCTCTTCACTATGCTGTAATACCCCTTTTAACATAAATTCCTTTAAATTTCCTTTACTCACTCTGTTCCAGCTCTGAATTCTCATAAGCATGATACACTTGGTGTTTGTATAGCCAAGGATTTGTTATGCCTAATTACTAGTTTTTAAGTCGATTTGGCGGACTTTTACTGTCCTGCTGATAGATGACATGACACGTCTTCCCAGTGTTAGGAAGCTCTTTATATTCGTGCCCTCTCTGAGTATTTTTCCAAGCACGGACTCTGCCACTTACTAGCAGTTTGAACTTAGACAAGTCACTCACATCTCTGAGCCTTTTTTCCTTATCTGGGCAATGAGTTCTTTCCCACCGTGAAACTTTTAAGTAATGCACTATACAGATGTTTGTTATTACGTACACTTTCCACAGTCCAGTGATGCTTGCTGTGTGGTGTGTTGAATGCCCATCTTGCTGATAATGTGCACTGCCAATTACACAGTTAGATTGAGAGGTCACTTAATTATTAATGACAAGAGTGAACTCAACATCTTACAGAACTGAAATAGATATTTATATTTCCAACACACTTGTAACCCAATAACTAGAGACTAAAAACCTAACTTCATGAAAAGGCACGTAAATTTAGCTGTTATGGTCAAATACTCACACTCACAGAACACCCGGTTCACAAGCATCCCCCAAACGTTGATTGTTCTGATCAATTTTGAAAATCATCCTGCTCTCTACAGCAGGAATTCAGGTAGTATAAGCGAAAACAGTATTATATACTACTTAAATGAAAGGCTGCACTTGTGAGTTACTATGTGTGAAGTTGCTTCTGCATATGTCCATCCAGAGAATAGGAGAGACACTGAGAAGACTGATGTGTCCCCGGCCTCTAGATGGGACTGAAAATTCAAGATAAGAGAGATGCCCAGGGATAAACTTCCTTCTTTCTTTAGAAATTATACAATATTATAACTGAAAGAGAAGTTAGATATCATCAGGGCTTCCAATAAGGGGCTCACTGCTTTGCTTTATTGAAAGAAAATCACTTTTAAAGCCAGACCAATCTTTTTTTTTTTTCTTTTTAAATATAGATGGCATCTTGCCATCTTGCCCAGGCTGGTCTCAAATTCCTGGGTTCAACCAATCCTCCCACGTCAGCCTCCCAAAGTGCTGGGATTACAGGTGTGAGCCACTGCACCCGGCCACCAATTTTGATTTGAATTCAAACCCTACCCTTTACCAGCTATGTGACTTTGTATGTTTTACTTAATCTCTCAAAGCTTCATTTTACTTATATTTTAATTTTACTGGAGATAAAAATGCATCTCAAGTCAAGGTTGTTGGCTATTGTGAAGATTCTGCAAGTAAATACATTCTCTCATCTCTGTAAAATGTTGCAGTGCCTGTTGATTAGGTAAGTCACCATGATGACTTATAATCAATTAGAGAAAAATGTCTGTTACCCAGCGATGGGAAAGTGAATACCTCAGAGACCCATGTCCCCAATTGTGTGTTAAAACTATTCTATGTTAAAAACTTACTTTAAAACTCAATTATATCTTCTCAAAATATTCCTAATCATTCTAACATATTTTAGTTAATATGTTTCTCCTTCTTGTACAAATATGTATGTGGGAAGTAGGGGGCATATTTTTCCTTAAGCTTGCTGCTTTCTAATCCAAAAAAAATGTGATGTGCAGGTCTATTACACTCCACTTAAAATACTTACAACTTTGGGGCTTATTTTTCTCCTTTGAACCATTACTATTATAAAAATCAATTCTTCCTTAGTCACCGTTTTTAGAGGGTAGAGTTGAGGAAAGGAAGTCAGCTACAATACAAATCTCTTTGTAAAAGTAAAGTTTAGCGACTTGGGAGGCTGAAGTAGGGGGATCCCTTGAGCCCAGGAGTTTGAGACCAGCCTGGACAACACAGAGAGACTCCATCTCTGAAAATAAATAAATTTCAAAAGTAAAGTTTACTTATATACAATTATACATAGTAACTTTGCTCCCTGTAGCAAAAGGAAGCTAAACTATAAATCTTATGGAACTTGTTAGTGTTCTGGTAACAAAGTTAATAATTTTTTTAAATTAATATTCAGTGAAAATAATCTTGGCCAGATGCGGTGGCTCATGCCTGTAATCCCAGCACTTTGGGAGGTCAAGGCAGGTGGATCACCTGGGGTCGGGAGTTCGGGACCAGCCTGGGTGGCCAACATGGCAAAACCCCGTCTCCACTAAAAGTACAAAAATTAGTGGGGCGTGATGGTGCGTGCCTGTAATCCCAGCTACTCGGGAGGCTGAGGCACGAGAATCGCTTGAACCTGTGAGGCAGAGGTTGCAGTGAGCCAAGATTGCACCACTGCACTCCAGCATGGGCGACAGAGGAATACTCCATCTAAAAAAAAAAAAAAAAAAAAAAAAAGACAAGAAAATAATCTTGATGCTAATATGGAAATTAAAGAGGTTGTTTGATATTTGTCTTTAGACTATATTTCTTTAATTCAACTAGTACATGTCGAGGCTCTATTTTGTGCCAGGTGTTGTATCAGAAGTTGGGGTTAGAGCTCAGAACAACATAGATCAAAGTCCCTGCCCTCTGTGAGCTTATGTTCAGATGGGAGATACAGATGAGTAAAGGTTACTACAATGTAATCAGAATAGGGAAAACAGAGACCACAGGAGAGCACCAGATCTACACGTGGAGGAACAAGACAGGTTTCCTACAGAAATGACACCTAGGCAGGACTGACAGATAAAGTCAGGCAAAAGTTGGAAAGGACAGTAGAGTAAGATGTGACATTTTAAACTTGCTGAATAAAAACACCCAAATATAACAACTTATCTTTAAATTCATGATGATATATTGTATTTGGACACTCAGGCAATTCTACTACCTGAGTATATCTAGTTAGTATATTCTTTTCCCATGCTCCAAACAACAGTTTCACACCCCTTTCTCTCAAACTCTCCATCCCATTTCTACCCAGTCCCAGCAGATAACTTTGGCAGATAACATGAATGAGAAAAGAGAAGCCGTCAACAGCCACACCTGCATGCCTACTCTGTCTCTTGTTAGCACGGGTGAGCATGCCCAGCTGCAATCATGGACCAGCCCATCCATCTGGCCTCTGCAAGCCATTCCTCTGTATCCTCAGGAGCTTCATCTTGTGAATACTCTCTCTCTTCCTGACATCATCATTGTCTTCCTCTCTCCCAATTATTCCATCACATTAACATGGCCTACAACTCCCAGCAGGAAAGACAATATTCCCTAATCAGTATAGTTTAATTTTTTTCTTTTTCTTTTTTTTTTTTTGGGGGGGGGGAACAGAGTCATGCTTTGTCATACCAGGCTAATCAGTATTGGCACAGTCAAGGCTCACTGCAGCCTCAGCCTCCTGGGCTCATGTGATCCTCCTACCTCAGCTTCCCAAGTAGCTGGGACCACAGGCACATGCCCCCAAGCCCCATTAATTTTTGTACTTTCTGTAGAGACAAGGTTTCACCATGTTGCCCAGGCTGGTCTCAAACTCTTGGACTCAAGTGGGCAATATCCCCTTATATACCCCATCATACCACCCCATTTATCTGCTCCTCAGCAAAACTGCTTCAGGGAATTCTATATGGCAGGTCCCCACTTCCCCAGGTTGCCTCCCCTCTGCCCACTCCACATGAACTTTCATTGCCCCCACTCTGCCATGCCTGCCTCTTCAGTGTCACCAGTGACCTCCACTTTGCCAAATCCTGTAGTCATTTCTTGGGCCTCATTTTACTTTACTTATTGGCAGCAGTCAACAGAGTTGACACCCCCTCTTTCTCGAACCATTTTTCTCTCTTGGCTTCAGGCATGACTCTCTTGGTTTTCCTGCTTCTCACCAGTTCCCTCTGTTTGCTGCTCCTCCTCACTTTGGGCCTCAAGTGGCCCTTTCCGCCTTCTCTCTCCATCATTCTTCCTAAAGGATTTCATCCGTGCTGTGGCTTTAAATACCACCTCTTCACCCCTGAGCCCACTCTGAAATTCCAGACTCCTGCAGCCTATTCCATGTTAACATCTTCCCCATATAAGCATCTTAGATTAAGTATGAACAAAACAGAACTCATAATCACTTAAATGCTTTTTTCTCATTAGCAGTAATTGGCCCTTATATCTTAATTTCTTCATTTCTCAAGCCAAAAATTTGTCATCCTTGGTTTCTCTCTTTACCTTATTACCCTCCTTACACTCAAATGCTCAGAAAGACCTGAATATTCTATCTGCAAAATGTATCTTAAATGTGTCTGCTTTTTCTGTTACCTGTAATAATATTATTAGTAATGACATAATATTTATGAAGTGCTCATAATATGCTAGGGAAGAAGAAAGAGGGAGAGAGAAAAGAAGAAGAAAGGTGATGTCTCAGAGGTGAGTTTTGAGAAACTGAAAGAGAAACCTGGAGGAAAAAAAAAAAGATATGAGGCTGGAGAGAAAAGCAATGTAAATAGAGCTTGAACTTTGTCCGTAGAGATATGGGGAGCTATGGAATGGTTTCAGCGGGGATATAAGATTACTTATTTATAGCTGATTCATATAAATAATTTTGTTCAAATCCCTTTTTCATAGACAGTATAAAATTAAACCTTAGGTTAGCAGGGCCAAATGCTGGCAGAGCCTGAATCTTATACTCAGTTAATTGGATTGTATGTAGTGCACTTCCTACTGCTTCTTAATTTCAAAAGAATGTGCTTTAATCCCAGAAAAATCTTATTGAAAACATATCTTTTGATCCAAAGTTCATAAGGGCTGTTTTCACGTTTCATAGTCCATAAAGTAATTAGTTCAGGAAGAACAGATTACTTAAAACTCTTTTCTTTTTTAAGAGCAGAATATTATCAACAAATAATTTCTCTAAAACTTTCCTCATCATTTTCAAAAGCCAAATCTTCTATTGAATTTTTCATATGGAATAATCCTTGATTATATTTTTATATTTTGGTCATTAAGAAATTCTGCCAATATTTGTTCTTGAAGGTGTTCTTAGCTTAATTTTATATTTTCTTTTACTCTTTAATCTAGAATGCATTTGTAGAGTCAATGGTCCTCAGAAACACATCGGAAATTTGTTTAAAATGGAGATTCTTGACGTCACCCTCAGGGATTCTGATTTATGAGTCAGGTGTAGACCTAGGAATGTTTAACAAGCTTGCAGCTGATTCTAATGCAGGTGATCTGAGAGGACCACACTAAAACACCCTGCCTTACTCCCCCCAACCCTGCGTTTTCTGTCTAAACACTCCCCAATAGCTTTCAATTCCTTTGGGGCCCATAATTTTTAATTAAAATGCCCATTTGTCTATAGAGTATTAGAAAAATATTAAGACCCTAACTATAAGTAGATTTTCTTAAATCCAGGGAATTATTATGTTCCAGATGTTGGTACTAATAAAGGCTAACCTTGGCCTCTGATCCATCTTTTGTTTGATTTTTATAATATATGGGGAAGCATAATTTTGTATATATCTAAACCTCTTTAGAAATATGGTTCAATTGCATATGATCTGTCATAAGGGAATTTATATCTCACGAAGTTAAGTGCATAAACAAAACAAGACCAAAAAAAAAAAAATACACACACACACACACACACGCATATTTTCGTTCAGAAATCCTTGGTTCTAAACCAGTCTCTAATCAACATGCCCAAAACCCCTGTTTCAAATCACTTTACTCCTCTGTGCTTTGGGATTTCTATTTAAATGGGGTAAGTATTTAATCCTGTATATGGTTACAAAGCCCAGGGAGAACCTCAGATCAAAGACAAAATTGAAAGAAAGCTTTAGTAGCCCAGAGACATGGGAATACCAAGGATAAAATTGTGAGGTTTTCCTGCTAGAAAACATCCTCTGAAATGAACTTGTAAGTTAACAAATCACCCTTCACCTGTGTTTGGGGGCAGATGTTAGGCAGAGTCAGGATTTGTTTTCATTCGGTCACTTTTCTAAAGAATACAAATCCATCCACATTCTTTAATGGTCCTAAATAGCTAACGATGGACAGACAACTCCCTTCCCTTCCTCGGTCAGTTTCCGAGTCAAGGCACCCAGTGCTCAGTGTATGACCTGAAGCCTTCTGGAAACTGGTCATTTGTTAGGGTAGTCGCCAGTTTGGTCTTACTTTGAACATCCCAAATTTATTTCCTTCCCCGTTTCAAATATTCCAAAATGAAAGACATTAGGAGCACGTATTCTGGTTAAATACGGTGATTGAAAATACGAATGAATGCCGCTCCATCATGAAATTTCACTAAATGACAATGAATCAGCAAATAAGGGGCATAAATATACAAGTTAAAGAGAACAGGTAAGAGATTATTTGTCAAGAGGCTATAACTCATTTATTTATTCAACAGATATTTATTGAGCACCTCCTCTGCAAGCAAGACAGAATTCAAAACAATTAAATATGAATTACATATACAGCATATATGTTTACATATAAAGAATATATAACATATATATGAAGTTACTGGCAGAGTAATATTTTCTTGGATAGTCACAGATGTATTAAGAAACAGGCTTGTTTCAAATTTGCTTTTTTAATAACCATATTTCTTTAACATATTCTTTTTCATCTTTTACCATTTCTGATATCAGACTGTGTCTTTAACATGGTCTGATTTTTCTTTTGTTGAAAATTTATTAAACCCATAGAGTCTTATAATTGATGATACCATAAAATAAAGGAAAAGCTTGGAAATTAACCAGCAGAAATTTCAGAAAGGACCCCTTAGGTTTCTTTCTTTTTTTTTTTTTTTCTTCTTCTGAGACAAAGTCTCACTCTGTCACCCAGGCTGGAGTGTGCAGTGGTGAGAGCTCAGCTAACTTTCATTAGTAATGAAACCAGCAGGTGTTCTGCTCCCCAAAAACTTTGTCCATTGTCTCCAGACACTCAGAGCCACATGCTTAACTGTGTCTCATGGGTTAATGCATGTCTGAACCTTTTTAGGGTGGAAACTCCCTTTTTTCTTTAGTGTCTAACCCAATGCCCAACATGACATAAGTGCTCAGTAAATACTCAGACAATCCACGTATGAATGTGGTTGAGCATCTGTGAGTGGTCTCACCTCCACCCTACATGTGTTATTATGGTCAACCACTTCATCTCTGTGGGTCTCTGCTTGCTCAGCTATAAATTAGTTGGGATCAGCTCAGCCATAGATTCCCTCCAACTCTAATTATCTCTGAGTAAATGAAGTCATGAAGATATGGGAAACTGAGGCAGGAGAATAGGGTCTAGAGGCAGGGAACCTAGGGCTGATTCACAATTAATTCCTAGAACTAAATCAAAAAGAAAACCCCCAACTTGCCATGCCCAACTATCAAAAGGACCAGAGGTTACTCCCTTTACAACCCCCCAATTTTTTCCACATGGCAGATGAAATATTGAAAGTACCTCTGATTGGTCCCCTCCTGCAACCAATCAGGTTGGTCATGGGTCAAGTCTTCATTTGCACAGTAGTATAACTTTGTAACTTCACCTCAGCCTCTAATTAATCCCCTCCCACAACCAGTAAGACTGATCATGGGCCACCACTTCGTTTACAGAGGGTGTACACCAAGTAACCAATGGAAAACCTCTAGAGGGTATTTAAGTCCCAGAAAATTGTGTAACTGAGCTCCTGAGCCACTTGCTCAGGTCTGCTCCCATCCTGTGGAGTATGCTTTCATTTTCAATAAATCTCTGCCTGTGTTGCTTCATTCTTTCCTTGCTTTATTTGCACATTTTGTCCAATTCTTTGTCCAAGACACCAAGAACCTGAACACCCTCCACCGGTAACAAAACTACAGTGATTTTAGAGGGTTTGTTTGAAGTGTGTATTGCTCATGAAGGTAATGCCTTTGATAACATTTGCTAAACACCAAGTAAAGGAAGGGAGGCATTTCCACACTTTGGGTCTCCTCCCATCTCTATCCCCAAGCCTCAAAATTTCTGCTTAAATGGGAGTCGAAGGAACCCAGCAATACTCAGTTGTGTCACTTAAAGGCTGTGCAACATCGGGAAGCTTTCTGTATGTCTTACAGCTAGTTCATATCACAAGCCAGCTGTTTCATCATGCAAAAGTCTAAAACAACTTACATCTATTTTCTAACATTCTTATGGAAAAACCAATACTGTTGAACAGAGATGGGCAAATTATAGCTCTTGGCCAAATCTGGCCCACTTCCTGCTTTAATAAATGCAGTTTTATTGGAACACAGCCACACCCTTTTATTTCCCATATTATCTATGGTTAGTTTTCTGCTGCAATGGTGGAGTGAAATAGTTGCAACAGAGACCATCTGACCTCCAAAACCTGAAATATTTACTACCTGGCCCTTTACAGAAGAAAAGTTTGTGACCCCAGCCCTAGAAGAAAAGTAATCAAAAATCACAATAGCAGTATTAGTGGTGAAGATAATGGATTCTGCTTCAGTTAAACAGTGTAACTGAGCTTATGATTTTTCTTTTCTTTCTTTCTTTTTTTTTTTTTTTTTTTTGAGATGGACTTTTGCTCTTGTTGCCCAGGCTGGAGTGCAATGGCCCAATCTTGGCTTACCGCAGCCTCCACCTCCTGGGTTCAAGCGATTCCTGCCTCAGCCCCCTGAGTAGCTGGGATTACAGGCATACTCCACCATGCCCAGCTAATTTTGGATTTTTTGTAGAGATGGGGTTTTTCCATGTTGGTCAGGCTGGTCTTGAACTCCCGATCTCAGGTAATCCGCCCGCCTCGGCCTCCCAAAGTGCTGGGATTACAGGCATGAGCCACTGCACTCAGCTGTGATTTTTCTATTACCTAGGTCCTTTTGTTGGCTACACACCATGACTGCTTCTGTTTGAGAGTTGAGAACATCTGGTAGGTTAAATTGCCAATATTTGACTGATTTGACCTACAATATGTGGTCAACTTCATGTGACTCAACCTAATACCTAATACTTTGGCTTCAGTGTGTTCAGTTTCAATTCCCCGTTCCCTTTGTAGTCTTCCAGCTACCTCAGTGATTCTTAATCTTAGCTGTGTATTAGAATCACCTGAAGAACTTAAAAAAAATTAATGCCCAGGCCACACCCAGGACCAAGTGAAGCAGAATCTCAAGGGGGAGAAACCCAGCCCTCGGTAATTTTGGAAGGCACCCCAGGTGATTCTGAAGTGCAGTAAGGCTTGAGAACTACGGAACTACCAAGAGCTTTTGGCAATACGCATGTGCTGGGTGCTATAGACTCCTTCCAGCTGGAGAAAAGAATGTGGACAACTGTAATGAATAATTGGGGCAAGCCTGCATAGTGGTTCTCAAACGTCAGCATGCATCCAATCACCTGGTGGGCTTGTGAAAACACAGATTTTTGGCACCAACCCCTCAGTTTCTGATTCTGTAGGTCTGGGTTGAGGCCTGAGCATTTGTAATTCTAACAAATTCCCAGGTGACGTTGATACCATTGGTCCAGGACCCACACTTTAAGAACCACTGTACCATTACCATCTCCCATGGGCACCGTGCCTAGCTCATAGTAAGTCCTTTGTATGTGTTTGCTGAACAGCTAATGGAATTCTGGCGGAGTCTATGCTGGCGATTCGTCTGTGTTACATGCTGGGATATAGCAGTGAACAAGACAAACAGTATCTGTCCTCATGGAGCACACACTCTAGAGAGAAATACATGACCTCAAGAGTGGGTGTGAATACTACAAAAGGGAAGCATGGAATACTGTAGTGGCCCGTAGAAATCACCGAGCCCAGGGCTTCCTAGCCTTCTGAAAATCCCTCTTTTAAATAGCATTTTCCCAAGGTCTATCATCACCAGGTCAACTGGAAAACAGGGAGAGAATGCTCACTTGGAAAGATTGATGAGTTGTGTGGGAGCAGGAAGACAGAGAGAGAGAGAGAACAGGTGCACTGCTTGATAGATTAAAAGAAGAGTCCCATCATTAAAAAATCAGGAAACAACAGGTGCTGGAGAGGATGTGGAGAAATAGGAACACTTTTACACTGTTGGTGGGACTGTAAACTAGTTCAACCATTGTGGAAGTCAGTGTGGCGATTCCTCAGGGATCTAGAACTAGAAATACCATTTGACCCAGCCATCCCAATACTGGGTATATACCCAAAGGACTATAAATCATGCTGCTATAAAGACACATGCACACGTATGTTTATTGCAGCACTATTCACAATAGCAAAGACTTGGAACCAACCCAAATGTCCAACAACGATAGACTGGATTAAGAAAATGTGGCACATATACACCATGGAATACTATGCAGCCATAAAAAATGATGAGTTCATGTCCTTTGTAGGGACATGGATGAAACTGGAAAACATCATTCTCAGTAAACTATCGCAAGGACAAAAAACCAAACACCGCATGTTCTCACTCATAGGTGGGAATTGAACAATGAGAACTCATGGACACAGGAAGGGGAACATCACACTCTGGGGACTGTTGTGGGGTTGGGGGAGGGGGGAGGGACAGCATTAGGAGATATATCTAATGCTAAATGATGAGTTAATGGGTGGAGGAAATCAACATGGCACATGGATACATATGTAACAAACCTGCACATTGTGCACATGTACCCTAAAACCTAAAGTATAATTTAAAAAAAAAAAAAAATGAAGAGTAAAAAGTGAGCTTCACCAGGAGTCAGATTTAGGCTCCTACTTTGTTCTTATTGCCACTGGCTATAAACATAGGCCTATTTAATCAATTATGAAATTAGATTGCCTCTAATATATCTACAGTCCTCATAATTCCCAAGAGGAAGGCTGTGGAGGTGTCAGTGAAGATTATATAGCTCTTTCCTCTGCCCGCCTCACACACATACAGTGTCCAGAGTGCTAGTCTACCTTAGAATTAGAGGTCTCCACTTCCAGTTATTTGAGCTACTTAAGATTGCAAAGACCCAAGACACATTCAGACTCAGGTGGTCTCAGCTAATGGGGCCTTTCTGTAAGGACACAAAGAGAAGTGTGGGAGAGACAAAAAGGGTTTCAGCAGCAACAATATTCAGGCCTTGAGCTGGTAAGTTGGTTAGCTGGGATACTGTGGTGATTCTGATGGCACAATTTCCCCTTTAGTCTTCATTTCCGTGGCTCAGTTGCTGTTCCCTCTGCCCACGCGGGTCTACAGGCCCACTAAGAGCACCCCCTGTCTCTCAAAATGGTTACAGCCTCATATTATCTTCATAACCAATAGGGTGACAGGATTGTTTTTGATCTGGGCTTAATTTTTGAATTTTTTTTTTCTTAAGACGGAATCTCACTCTGTCACCCAGGCTGGAGTGCAGTAGCGCGATCTCAGCTCACTGCAAGCTTTGCCTCTCTGGTTCAAGTGATTCTCCTGCCTCAGCCTCCCGAGCAGCTGGGATTACAGGCACGTGCCACCACACCTGGCTAATTTTTGATTTTTAGTAGAGACAGCGTTTCACCACGCTGGCCAGGTTGGTCTTGAACTCCTGACCTCAGGTGATCCGCCCACCTCGCCCTCCCAAAGTGCTCAGATTACAGGCGTGAGCCACCAAGCCCAGCCGAATCTTTTCTTTTTTTTCTTTCTTTTACAAGCTAGTAGTATCAGAGGGCCTCATTTTTTTTTTTTTTAAGCTAAAGTCTCAGTAATCTTGTCCACAGGGAAATCCATGAATAAAGTACTACACCAATAATAGATTTTGGTGGAGTAGAATTTTTCCTGACTACTGCAAGACAATTGAGTAAGTTTCTCCACAATTCCCTCCTTCCATCCTCTTCCCATTTCTCTAGTTGTTTTCCTCTGAGTGCTCTCTTGGTAGGTATTAACATTTTTTCAACGTCTTCTTATCTCCAAGCAGGATGGTGGTGGTTTTAGCAGGGAGAGGAGGAGGCGCAGGACTACATTCACCGGAGAAGCTCCCAGCAATCATAATCAGGCAGCCAGAGAGCTCACCCCACCCCATCTACAAAAACAACCAGTATATATTGAAATTTGTGGAGCTCCCTAAGTCACAAGCCTCAAATCTATTTATAATAATGATTATGGGGTCCCTTTGGTTCAATTATTATTTAAGAGAGTAGTCTGGGACATGAAGTAGCAAGTGCTTAGGACAAAAAATCAATTATAGGGCTATGTGGGCCTTATTCCAGTTGAAAACAGTTGTGGAGTAATTCCAGGGCCCCACTTCCAGAACTCTGCCAGAACTCCAGCTCTGTAGCACATGCTGACTGCTCTTCCTCCTAACTTCTATAATAGCTGAATCATTCTTCTGGAGATGCCTTACCTCTTCTCTCCACCACTATATGTGTTTTTTAGTTTTCTCTACTCAGTGGATTTCACCCTCTGTCCCACATATCTAACCCCTTTGGCAGAGCCGTGAGATAATCTTCTACCCTTCTACAGCCCCCTAGTCCATGATTTTCTTTCCTTATCTTTTATCTTTGTTTGTGTCACTATAGAGAAGGAAGTCCCGGGAGTTTAAACAAAAAAAAAAGAAAGAAAGAAAATAAAGACAGACCCAAAATATGACTCAGAATTAGAGCTTCAATGAAGGAACACTCTCTGGGCCACCGGGCAGGAGTTGCATTCTTGCCAACCCTTCCTATGAGCAGGCAGGCAATGCCACCATTCAGACTATGTAAGTCATTTTGAAACTGATTGCAGTTGGCGCTTTTATTGGTGTCCTTCCTTTGAAGTTGACTTACAGATCATTGGTGGTTTTGTCTGCAGAACCTGGTGCCAAGGTGAAGTGACAAACCTTTGCTCACAAAGCAATATTCTTAACAGTCTTTTGTCCTGGGCTACCTACCTATCCAATTAAAGGTGAATACAGATAGGTTGGTGGATGGATAGGGATGGCTAGATGGATTGATGCTATGCTAGAGCAAGTAGTGTAAGATGTCAACTGTAGATCTAGGCCTAAGTGCACGGATGTTTGCTTTAAAAATCTTTTGACTAGGAGCGGTGGCTCATGCTTGTAATCCCAGCCCTTTGAGAGGCCGAGGCAGGCAGATCACTTGAGGTCAAGAGTTCAAGACCAGCCTGGTCAACACTGGCAAAACCCCATCTCTGCTAAAAATATAAAAATTAGCCGGGTGTGGTGGTGTGCAACTGTAGTCCCAGCTACTCCGGAGGCTGAGGCAGGAGAATCACATGAACCCGGGAGGCGGAGGTTGCAGTGAGCCGGGGTCTCACCACTGCACTCCAGACGGCGACAGAGCAAGACTCTGTCAAAAAAAAGAAAAAACTTTTGACTTTTCTGGACTTTTAAAATATTCATAATAAAATATTGACAGGAAGGGTGAACGCCATGCAGTGGTAAGGTTAGTGGTACATTATAAACATTTGAAAGCTGAGCATACAAGTAAGACTGGAGAGATGTTATGGGATTTTTTGTGGGGTTTTTGTGTGTGTGTGTGCGTGTGTATGTGTTTGTTTTTTTGGAGGCATGGTCTGGCTCTGTTGCCCAGGCTGGAGCATAGTGGCACTATCATGGCTCACTGCACCCTCTGCCTCCCAGGCTCAAGCTGTCCTCCTATCTCAGCCTCCTGAATAGCTGGGACTGCAGGCATGCGCCACCACACGGGGCTAATTTTTGTATTTTTTGTAGAGACAGGGTTTCGCCATGTTGCCAAGCTGCTCTCAAACTCCTGGTCTCAAGTGATCCACCTGCCTCCGCCTCCCAAAGTGCTGGGATTACAGGTGTGAGCAACTGGACTTGACCTTTTTAAAAAATTAAATGGCTTATAGTTATAAGTTAGTGATTTCTTTACTCCATATTTTCCAAATTAAAGACAGATGTTAGACCGGGTATGAAGGCTCACACCTGTAATCCCAGCACTTTGAGAGGCCAAGGTGGGCGGATCACCTGAGGTCAGGAGTTCAAGGCTATCTGGACAACATGGTAAAACCCCATCTCTGCTAAAAACACAAAATTAGCCGGGTGTGGTGGCACATGCCTGTAATCCCAGCTACTCAGGAGGCTGAGGCAGGAGAATCGCTTGAACCAGGGAGGCAGAGGTTGCAGTGAGCTGAGATCACACCATTACACTCTAGCCTGGGCAACAAGAACGAAACTCCGTCTCTAAAAAAAAAAAAAAAGTATGTGCAAGAAGAGAAATGATGATTAACATTTTGAAGGCCTTAAAGGAAATACACTACCTGATGCCAAACCACTGATCATTTACTAACACGTGGAAAAAGGATGAGTTTTGGTGTCAGACGGTAATAAGAATACGCCTGCCTCTTCCACTAGGGGAAGTGACTTCATCTCTCTGAGCCTCAGTTTTTTTCATGTATCATGTGTTTTGTGGGGGAGGGTTTGGGGGATAATATCTACATCTTAAAGTTATAAGGTTTAAATGTTCTGTAAGAGATAAAGTAAAAAAGATAAAGTACGCTGTAAATATTACTTAAGAAATCAAGTAAAATAATTGTTAACACAAAAAGACTTTTTTGTTATCCAAACATTTCAGACACAACCCCCAAAATTTGGCCAATGCTGTGTGAATGGCACCACTAGAGCATTTTGAAAGGTCAGAGGTCCTGAAGACCTTCAATTAAATTCTCCTTTAAGTCTGAAGCCCCTAAAATGTATCATACATTTAATGGTTTTTTTCCACTCTTAGGAAAAAGATGGAAATAAAATACTGTGGCTTTTAACTGGAGTTCTTCGGTAAATTACACAAAATCTGAGTGTGACTTTCACAGAAAGATACTTTGCCTGTTATTGAAACATATGGAGTCTGTCATGCTTGTGAAGTTTCTGTGAGAAAACTTTGTCCCAGACTACTGTTTAATGTTGCTCCTAAGAACAGGGTGGGACTTATCCGTTTGACCTGCCTACAAAGAGAAATGGAACTATGATCATATTAGCAAAGCAACCCAAAATTTAGTGTCTTAAAATAACAACCATGAATTCCTTCTGGTGCATCTCCAGTTCTGCTGACCTCAGATACCTTCCCTCAAGCAACTGCCATCCGCTCTGCCTCTGGATTGGGCTGGATGAGGAGCCTGGGCTGTTCACAGGGTGGCTCAGCAGAGTTTGAAAGGTGGAAGCATGCATTTTCTCTAGAGATGAGGGCTCAGCACAGACAATCACTTCTTTTGCAGTCTCGTGGTCTAAGCAGGCCACAGGATCAGCTGAGAGTCAAGCGGAGTGGACACAGACTCCACCACTGCAGAGGGAGCTGAATAATTGCAGCCATTTTTGCAAACAATCCATCAAAGCAAGCACCACAGCAATCCTCTGCACACTGAAAGATGCCACCAGAAGGGTCAGCACGTCTTCCCCTTTAAAGCATATGTGCAGTTGTTTAAACAGAATCCAGTTTCAAGATTGCTCATCAAAAGATGAGAAACCTGAAACAAGGAAATCTTGTGAGCAGATGGAAGGCCAGTAAGAAAACATCTGAACATTCTATAATACTACTTTGGATGGAGAATAAAATAGCAGTAGATAATCTGTTCGCTAGTCTCTGAGTCTCTTGACATCATGAAATTGATGATGTCATGATGTCATGATTTATTTTTTATATATTCAAAATTAGGTCTAACTCAGAAAACAGAGTTATTCCTGTGTTGGACATCAAAGGGCCTTTTATATTCTGCAGTACATTCGTGTGCATATTCTAGAGAAACCTTGAGAAACAGCTTTTCCTTAGCTGAGATGTGTAAGTCCTGAGTGCCTGGTCTGCAGGCTTCCCCTCATGAACAGGAGGCCCATGGAATCTTCTGGACTCCGGAGCTAGAAATAATCCTTCTCCCCTCTCACCTCAAAGAACAGTTTATGAATATTTTCATCTCTCTTTACCCTTTATACACATACTTCATCTTCCTCACAAGATTTATTTATTTATTTTTTGAGACAGGGTCTCACTCTGTCACCCAGGCTAGAGTGCAGTGGTGCGATCACGGCTCACTGCAGCCTGAAACTCCTGGCATCAAGTGATCCTCCTACCTCAGCCTCCCAAAGTGCTGGGATTATAGGAATGAGCCACCATGTCTAGCTTCTCACAAGATTTTTATGTCAGACCTCTTTTTTGTATTCATCTTGGTGTCTCCCATAGCACTTAATACAGTGCCTCCTGGATCCTGGAGCAGAGCAGGGCTGTTACATAGCTGTGTGTGTCACTCATAGTTGGTGTCCATTCTGATTGCTTAGTGGCCATACCATATCACTGGTAAATAAACACACACACGCACGCATGCACACACACACAGGGAGAGGGAGAGATTCATTTGACTAATAAAGAATCTGTGGACGTTGAATCTATTATTATACGGGATTATATACTCCAAAATGCCCTCCTAGTCCAATGTAACTAGCTCCTGTATACATTTCAACAAACATACTTTTAAAACGAATTTTTAGCCTCGCAAAAATGTAGGAGGAATCTCTAAACCTCCCACCCAAGGAAGACAAAGAATAAGAGGACAGAGAGGCCTAGCAGACAAAATCCAAGCCATATGCAGCAAGTAACCCCAGGAGCAGAAGCCACCCTGGGAGAGCATTCTCTTACTAGCTCTGGAACATGGAGACCTCCACATTCATCCGGGACCCCCAGAGGGGACTAAAGTGCTTCCAGGTTGGTAGCTGTGGTGGACAGAATTCTAAAGATGACCCCTTCATGCAGAGTCCTGTGCCCTACTTATGCAAATGCTAAGCTAGGCACAGCTATGAAAGAGTTTTGCAGTTGTCACTAAACTCCCGAGTCAGCCACCCTGCATGAAGATCATACTGGTGGGCCTAGCCCAGCAGGCAAGCCCTTTAAAGCAGAGAATTTTCTCTAGAAAGTAGCAGAAGAGGAAGTCAGAAAAATTCAAAGCGTGAGGGGATTCACGCCTATTATTGGCTTTGAGGATATAGGGGTCCTCATGCCAGGAACAGAGAGAAGACCCTAGAGCTGAGAGTCACTCGCACCTGACAGCCAGCAAGGAAGGGGGTCCTCCGTGCTCACCAACCACAGGATCTGAATTCTGTCAACAGCCTGAAGGAGCTTGAAAGCTGATTCTTCTTCCCCAGGACGTCCAGATAAGCACTTCATCCAGCATCTGCCTCCATTTCGGCCCTGTGAGACCCTAAGAACCCAGCCCTCTCCTCCTAGCCTGTGGACCACATCCCTGTGAGCTCATAAAGGAGGGCTGTTTTAAGTGGCTAAGTTTGTGGTAATATCTTATGTAGCAAGATGTGTGACTATGAAGTTTAAATGTGTGAAGTTTAAAGGGGAAAGGGAATACAAACCACCTACTCCTGATAACTGGTTAAAAGGAAAACTGTCACCAGATAAAATCAAGTCTCAGTGAAGGGAAAGAGATCAGGCAGCACTGAAGTTTGACATGTGCCTGTCAAAATGAGAAGATGATAGGATGACCAGAAAGATGCTCACAAACACAGTTATCAAATATCAAGTTCTCCTTCCTTCCTTCCTTCCTTCCTTCCTTCCTTCCTTTCTTCCTTACCTTCCTTCCTCCCTCCTTCCCTGCCTCCCTTCCCTCCTTCCTTCCTTCCTTTCTTCCTTCCTTTTCTTCTTTCTTTCCTTCCTTCTTTCTCTCTCTTTCTTCCTTTCTCTTTCTTTTTCTGTCACAGGATAAAAGATTACATTTATAAAGCTACATGAAAAGCACATATCTCTGCTTTTCATAAAGCAGAAAATACCACAGTCAGATGGAGGTAGATCTTCCTACTTCCCAAAAAGTTTCCCAAAGGGATAGATAGCTGTAACTGTACATTCCTACCATCTTAGAGTGAGGATTCTACCAGGCATGAAAAACTCCTTTGTCCCCTCTTGCCTGATGCTGATGGAAACCCTGCCTTCCTGCCTCTCCTAACACCTTCCTGTTTGCTCTAGATGCAGCAAGATGAAGGCAAATGTCCCAAGAGCACCGTGAGCAGGCTTAGCTTCAGGCTGGTCTGAAGCCCAAACCCATGGTTGGTTTTGTTTCGTTTCGTTTCGAGACAGGGTCTTACTCTGTTGCCCAGGCTGGAGTGCAGTGGTACAATCATGGCTCACTGCAGCCTCAAACTCCTGGACTCAAGCAATCCTCCCATCTCAGCCTCTGGAGTAGCTGGGATGATAGGCACGTGCTGCCTCACCCAGCTAATTTTTTTATTTTTTGTAGAGACTGGCTCTTGCTATGTTACCCAGGCTGGTCTCAAACTCCTGCCCTCAAGAGATTCTCCTGCCTCAGCCTCCCAGAATGCTGGAATTACAGGTATGAGCTGCCATGCTCAGCACCATGAGGGTTTCTTGATGATAGAAGGGGAGCTTCAGAAGGCTCAGGGAAAACAATATGAGGTGCATCTGAGAAGTGAATTAGCACTCAAAAAAGAAATGTGGGGCCGGGTGCAGCGGCTCATGTCTGTAATCCCAGCACGTTGGGAGGCCAAGGGAGAAGGACTGCTTGAGCCCAGGAGTTCCAGGTGATGGTGAGCTATGATTGTGCCACTGTACTCCAGCCTGGGCAACAAAGCAAGACCCTATCCCTAAAAAAAGAAAGGAAGAAAAAAAGAAATGTAGGCCCTGAACATGACTCTGTCATTTTGGGCCTGGTGGTCCTAAGCCATTTAATCTTCCTGACATAATGTACTGTGTGGGGGGGTGGGGTCAGGGTGCTGAAGGGGGCAGGGCAGGGAGAAGACAGGAGCTCTCCCAAGTGTGCTGAGAGAATTGTTTTTTCACTTGGACACATGAAAAAATGACAAAATTCATAAACTCTAGGGGAATTGTGGGATTTAAGTCATAGTTCTATTGGTCTTACAATAGTGTAAATATTTTTTCCCAAAGATGTACTACAGTCACTTCCATGTTGCTCAATGTGAGATGACAGGCCAGACACAGTGGCTCATGCTTGTAATCCCAGCATTCTGGGAGGCTGAGGTGAGAGGATCGTTTGAGGCCAGGAGGTCATGACCAGCCTGGTAAACATAGTGAGACCCCGTTTCTACAAAAAATAATTTTAAAAAAAAAGAATGTGAGATAATAGTCCAATGGTCCAGTGATACATCTCTCCTGCCTCCTTGTCTTCATACATTTTCTATTCATGTGAATATTTGCTTGTTTTTTTGTTTTTTGTTTTTTTTTTAGATGGAGTTTTGCTCTTGTCCCCCAGGCTGGAGTGCAATGGCGCCATCTCTGCTCACTGCAACCTCCACTTCCCGGGTTCAAGCAATTCTCCTGCCTCAGCCTCCCAAGTAGCTGGGATTACAGGTGTGCGCTACCACACCCAGCTAAATTTTGTACTTTTAGTAGAGATGAGGTTTCACCATGTTGGGCAGGATGGTCTCAAACTCCTGACCTCAAGTGATCCACCCGCCTCTGCCTTCCAAAGTGCTGGGATTACAGGCGTGAGCCAACGCGACTGGCCATTTGCACAGTTTTGAATATGTACTCTGCTTGCACATACTGTTTTAACTTCCTTATTTATTGCCTTGATCTGTTGTGATTTCTGTGATGGTGACTTTGTTTACTTGGGGAAAAAACCCAAAACAGAAGTCCTGGTTATTGTTTTTCTCAAAAATGTCTACGAGATTAGCAAGGCAAACTCTGTTGTCAGGAAAAGTCATGAGCAACCCATAAGTATTTAATGCTCATAAAATCATAAGTGTACGTAAGATGCTAATACAGTTGAGCTAAACTATAAGGAATGGGACTGTGTACCCCTGCGATTGCATACAAAGTTATGTATAACTGTGCTTTTCTCCACGAAAAGGGTCTTTAGGATTTGAGAACTCTTTAGTCTTGACCCCTGTAGTTATGGTTTTCTTGGATGCAAATGACAGGAACCTAACTTAACTATCTCAACCACATCTTCAGAAGGTAGGCGTGGGGATAGCCTCAAAGGTAGCTGGAGGCAGAGACTACAATGGCGTCAGGGTTGTTTCTGCTTCTTCTGTGGGTCAGCTTCATTCTCTCAAGCCACCAGCAGCTTCAGACTCACATCCTGATAAGCTTGCTACTTCCCAGCTCCAAGTATGAACATCTCAGGGAAAGACACTCCCTCACTGGCCCAGCCTGAGTCCATGCTGCTTGGATCAGATTCCCTAGAAGCAGACCCTGCCATGAGGCTGTGTGTGCGAGTGTGATGTATTAGGTTGGTGCAAAAGTAATTGAGGTTTTTTGCCATTAAAAGCAATGACAAAATGGGCAACTACTTTTGCACCAAACTAATATAATGAAAGTGCTCTAAGAGAAAGAAAATGGGAGGTAGGGGGCTCGGGGGAAGTACAAGGAACAGGACAGGGAATGGGGAAGAAGCCAAGCAAGAGTATGATTTCAGGAAAATTCCAGTCTTAGCCTTATCCTGCAAGGTCACTCTAGTGTATAAATGATGCTCTGAGTTATCCAGACACCAGACAAGTTTCCTGGGCTTTAAACTCCCAAAGCAGTCAGTCATTGGCTAAAGGCCACCCCAGGGAGCATGAATTTCAAGTGCTTCTGACTCTTTGCACTTGTCTGCAGGCAACGTATAAAGGCAAAGCATCTTCAGTAGCCTAGGATAGACCTCAGAAAAGAGTCACAGATGTGAGCTCTTAGACACAAAGCACACAGAGCCAAGAGCACAGGCATGCAGAAATGGGTACGCCAGTGGAGTGGCACAAAGAACCAAGAGTGTCTGTTACACGAGGCTTTTTCGGGTGCCTTGGAATTCCATGTATCCTCTGTTGATTCAAGGTCTCTCTTCTTGAACAGTGATGTGGCCAAGAATGTGGGGTGACATAAATGATGGCTGCTAGCATTGGATTTCATGGCTAAAACTAGGAGAAGAAGTTCCTCCAAAGGAATGTGATAGACAGGTAAAATATAATTGTCTACTAAAAGTACTCCTAAAAGATTAAGAACATGAAAGCGCTTTCAAACCGGAATTCTGCAGATAACATTGAAGTTTCAAAGAGTCTTGGTCTTGAGATCTAACGTTGGAATACAGTATTATAATGGATGCAACATTCAGTTCTTTATGACACTTGTTCTTTTAAATATTTACTCATGGAGATGTCATTTGTAAAAAGAGTTTCTAATAGAAATAAAAAGCTCTGGAGAATTTCAAAAACCATAAATAAAATGTGTTTGAACTCATAGCAGCGTTTGAGTAAGGACAGATTTATGGGGAACTTATCTGGCTGTTCTCTGCTACCTTGATCTCGATTGAAGAAAATAGAATATACCTGAAATTTTTTGTTGAAAATATTTTAGTCTTAGAAAACAGTGTTTAGAGTTAAGAGAGCATCATGTCTTCTTTATTTTTTAAAAAAAGCAATTTTGAAGTTGGAAAATTATTAAAGGTATATATTATGATTTACAGCTGATTTCAAGAGTACACATTTTGAAACAAAATATTACAGAATATTATAAAGCAAATGTTTCTTCAACCTATTAAAAAATACAGAATGAGGCAGCTGCAAGGAAAGAGGCATTCTCAATTTGCTGGAGATTTTTACAGAATTCATTAAACACTGAGATCACATTGAAGACTGGAGAAAGCTCAGAGGTGCTTGGATTTCATTCATGAGGACAGTTTACAATGGATCAGAAAAGCTTATTTCCAGTTTACAAAAATGATAGCCAGGCACAGGACAATACTGCTAAGATGAAGGGAAAGTCAATGGAGTTGTAGAAAAGTTCCAGGAGGAAGAACCAAGGGTTCGCTTATGCACCGATGGCCACGTAGCACCTATTTTCTAGTCTATTCTTGCTCCTTGGTTTTAAATGTCTTAATAGCCTTTGTACCTTTCAAGGCTTGACTCACTCCCCTTGGACCTGATTCTTGACATTTCTCTGTGATGTGGATCTACAATCCTCTTATTGGCTATGATGTATATTGGCCTCTCCATTCATATCTGCCTCAGGCTGTTCTGAGCGAAAATTCATGTAGTCCAGCTTGGCTCACAATATCCATTGCTAAAATATTCCAGCCATCGTTTGTTACTTTATTCCAGGTAGCACAAGAAATAATTTCTCAGGTTTAAAGCAATACCACCAAATCCCAACATGATGCTTTAAAGTTGATGACATGATTTCAAATTTCATTTAAAAGAAGGAATATGTTAAATATCAAAGAATATTCTAGAAAAGAAAAAGATGAAGAAGAAAGCCAGCACTGCCCTATAAGGGAGCATATTCCAAAGCGACACTAAATGCGTATGTAGCACTGGGTTGAGATAGCTCTGTGTTTATAAGAATTTAATATATCATAAGGGAGGCTGCATAAAATGACCAGGAAAGAAAGGAACAGTGGTTAGTAGTTAGTAATTGGAGTAAAAAACCCATTTATACTTGTATTATATGCTACATGATATAGTAAAAAAACTAAATATTATTTTAATTTATAGAAAAAGTTGAATATCAAATATCTAATTGCTGGATTACTTTATTAACTTTAGAAGATGAAATCACAATGCCAAAAGTCAATAAATTTAGCTAAAGAAATGAGCTGGGCATGGTGGCTCACACCTGTAATCCTAGCACTTTGGGAGGCCGAGGTGGGAGGATCATGAGGTCAGGTGTTCAAGACCAGCCTGGCCAATGTGGTAAAATCCCATCTCTACTAAAAATACAAAAATTAGCCAGGCATGGTGGCACGCACCTATAATTTCAGTTACTCGGGAGGCTGAGGCAGGAGATTCGCTTGAACCTGGGAGGCAGAGGTTGCAGTGAGCTGAGATTGTGCCATTGCACTCCAGCCTGGTGACAGAGCGAGAAAAAAAAAAAAGAAATGTTGAAGACTGGTGCGATGGCTCACGCCTTTTAATCCCAGCACTTTGGGAGGCCGAGGTGGGTGGATCACTTGAGGTAAGGAGTTCGAGACCAGCCTGGCCAACATGGTGAAACAATGTCTCTACTGAAAACACAAAAATTAGCTGGGCGTGGTGGCAGGCACCTGTAATCCCAGCTACTCGGGAGGCTGAGGCAGGAAAATTGCTTGAACCTGGGAGGCAGAGGTTGCAGTGAGCACAGATTGCGCCACTGCACTCCAGCCTGGGCAATGAGCCAGACTCCGAGGGGGAAAAAAAGAAGAAGAAAGAAAGAAAGAGAGGAAGGAAGGAAGGAAAGAAAGAAAGAAAAGAAATGTTGAAAGCATTTACATCTCAAAAAAAAAAAAAACTTCCTTATCCAAAGTAGAAAGTCATAAAAGAGGCTGTGAAAACTGAATATAGCAAAAATGTTAAATACAGCAATTCTTTACTATTTAAAACAGTCATACAAGCTAATAAAAAAAAAACACAGAGATCCTAGTAGATCAATGAATATTTCAACAAAAGAAGCATAATTAGTAAATAAAAGACTTAAAATTATGAACCTCACTAAAAATAAAATATATGCGTCGAAGTGTGAGGATTTTTTGGCAATTCAAACTGTTAGAAGAGGGTGTGGAATTCGCTACTCTCATCTTCTGTTGCTGGCAGTGTGAATTGCTACAAATATTTTGGAAAACAAGTTACCAATATTATATAACGAACAGTAAAAATCTTTATTTGCCTTGAGACAATAATTCCACTTCTGGAAACTCGGTATAAAAATGGCAAAATAAGGCCGGGCGCAGTGGCTCACGCTTGTAATCCCAGCACTTTGGGAGGCCGAGGCAGGCGGATCACGAGGTCAGGAGATCGAGACCACAGTGAAACCCCGTCTCTACTAAAAATACAAAAAATTAGCCGGGCGTGGTGGCGGGCGCCTGTAGTCCCAGCTACTCGGAGAAGCTGAGGCAGGAGAATGGCGTGAACCCAGGAGGTGGAGCTTGCAGTGAGCCGAGATCGCGCCACTGCACTCCAGCCTGGGCGACAGAGCGAGACTCCGTCTCAAAAAAAAAAAAAAAAAAAAGGCAAAATAAATAAGAAGAGGTAGGATTTAGCACAGGAAGAAAGGAAGAAGACAGGATTTGAAGTTAAGAAGTTGGAAGAAAGAAAGGAAGAAAACAAGCTATATATTCAACAATAAGGCATTAATTAAATTATGGTACAATGAAGCCATATGAAACATGACCAGGTGCAGTGGCTTACATCTGCAATCTCAGCACTTTGGGAGACTGATACAGGAGGATTGTGTGAGCCCAGGAGTTCGAGACCAGCCTGGCCAACGTAGCAAGACCTCATCTCTACAAAAAAATTTTAAAAATTAGCCATGCTCAGTGGTGTACAATTATAGTCCCAACTACTCATGAGGCTGAGGTAGGAGGATGGCTTGAGCTAGGGAGAATGAGGCTACAGTGAGCAGTGATCATGCCACTACACTCCTACTCCTGCCTAGGTGGTAGAGCGAGGACCTATCTACGTTTTAAAAATTTTATATATATATATATAGTAGCCTACATAAAGGAGGTAAAATGGCCACTGTGAAATGTTCAGTAAAGGAACACAGGGTCTATCATTATGCACATATGAAATGAGCTACCATGTAAACAAATGAGAATGCCTAAGAACTAATATTAGATGGAAATTTTCAAAAGGGAAAACAGTTGGGATTTACTGTGTCCATCTTCCAAATTTTCTTTACTGTTACTTTATATCCCTAACAATAGTAACAAATCATAGACAATGATGAGAAGGAAATTAATGCAAACCCCAACACCTCCAGGCCAGCAGACAGGACCCACTCTTCAGTGTTCACAAGGAGACGAGCAGCTTTTCATTGACCCTGCATATTGCTAGAATATGGATCACAAAGAAAACATAGGAAAATTAAAAGAAATAGACCTGGTCGGGCGCAGTGGCTCATGACTGTAATTCCAGCCCTCTGGGAGGCCAAGGCAGGTGGATCACTTGAGGTAAGGAGTTCGAGACAAGCCTGGCCAACGTGATGAAACCCCAACTCTACTAAAAATACAAAAATTAGCCAGACGTGGTGGCATGTGCCTGTAGTCCCAGCTACTCAGGAGGCTGAGACAGGAGGATCACTTGAACTCGGGAGGCAGAGGCTGCAGTGAGCCAAGACTGCGCCACCGTACTCCAGCCTGGGCGATAGAGTGAGACTCCATCTCAATAAATAAATAAATAAAATAGATCTATTTATGTATTCATATAAGCCAGGAGATGCTGAAACACATCCCCTTTCTACATACACATGGAAGAATATTATTCAGGTAAACGATTATTCATATTTCCATGCAAGCTTTCAGCAAGCACCTGATAAAATCTTCTGACTAGGGATTGAGGATTGAGTCACTCATTGGCGCTTTGTTGTATTAATCACCAGCATCAAATAATAAACTATCAGTCACTCAGTTGTACAGGCTGCTACACGGGCCTTTATCTGATAACAATGCACTTCACCATAGTTACAAAGGTACTTTTTCTAAGAAAATAGGATAATTTGGCCTTTGAACAGGCTTTCTCCCTCTTCCTATCTACCTTACCCTTGTTTGATTGCTTTGGTGCCTGAATTTGGTCAGAAGGAGGGGAGCAAAGGGACTCACTCCCTGCTCTAGGTTTTTGCTGCTGGCATCAGGGAACAGGCTTTCCTTTGTAATGATTAATACCAACATGGTGGAATTTTCCTATTGTTCAGTTGTCATTTCTAAGCTCTGTGTTGCTGTCAGCCTGGCAGCCAAGAAAAACCCCTCTAACAACCCTAGAAACCACTGCCCTGGCTTGGAATCAATGGGCAGCAGTGTTTCTAAGCTGACAGTTTCAGGTGGAAGAGACAGCAGAATTTTCAGCTGTACCTGCTTTGGCCTCCTCAACTGTGAAACGCTCCAGGTGCCTATTTCCTTTAAATACCTAAGCCCGAGACTACAAGTGAAAAAGGATCTCCATTTCCTGCTCCCTACTTCTCTGGTTGCAAAACTGTCTTTTGACAGATTATTAGAATCTTTAAAGCTGAGAGGTGAGTTTGGGTTATTTTTTTCATTTTTTCTTTTCCAGTGCTTACACTGATGGTTTTAGAACATCTGAAAGGCAGGGTACAATTTAGTTTCTAGGGCGGCATTCAGCCGCACGTCTGTCAGAATTCCACTGGCCCTGCGGTGGGGATGCTGGGAAGGGACACTTGGAGGAAGCCGTGGTTGTTAGTTAGCAAAGTGTTACTGCAATCTGCGTTTTATATAAGGAATACGGGCCTTTAAAATACTTCTAGTACAGTTCTGGCTTCAGACTGACAGCTTGTTTACTGTTCTATATTGTATAGCTAATATAATTTGGGTCTTGGTAAATAATTCACTCCAGCTGGGCGCAGCAGCTGATGCCTATAATCCCAGCACTTTGGGAGGCTTAGGCAGGAGGATTGCTTGAGCATAGGAGTTTGAGACCAGCCGAGGCAGCACAGGGAGACTCCATCGCTACAAAAAAATAAAGAAATTAGCTGGATACAATGGTTCACACCTGTGATCCCAGCTACTTGGGAGACTGAGGTAGGAGGATCACTTGAGCCCAGGTTGGCCCAGGTGAGCCGTGATTGGGCCACTGCATTCCAGCCTGGGTGACAGAGCAAGACATTGTTTAAGGAAAAAAAAAAAAAGAATTAACTCCCTTGTAGACACTGATATGAGCAATAAACTGGAACAAGACAAGAATCCTGACACTCTAAATATTGTGCTGAGGCCACAGATTATTTAAAACTTATGTATAATACAATGACAGGGTTCAGGACATGCTCTCCTAGATACGGCACCTTGCTTGGCACTTGAGAAAACAGCAGAAGCAGGAAAGCCTCCCTCACCTTCCCGACACTCTTCTTTCTGTAGCAGGTCATAAAACTCTCATTGCAGGGATGCTGTTCTATCCCATAGGGAAAGAATGTCCTTGTCTCTGAAGACACAAGGATATGGAGAAGAAACTGAACAAGCAGCCCTTGCTAAGTTCCCCCTAGTTTATCACCATTTGATCACACCCCTTTTGTCCAATCTCACTTCTCCACAAGGATCCACTTCTTCATCAAACTTAACATAAAAATACACAGGTTTCCTTGTCTCCTTGGGTCTTTATTTCTGAAGCCTCCCGTGTCACATAAAACTTATATTAAATAAATTCTTATGCTTTTCTCTTGTTAAGCTGTCTTCTGTGTAGGGCCTCAGCCTTGAATCTTGATGTGATGAAAAGATATTACTTTTCTCCTCTACAGTTTCTGGTGCCCAACGTGGGGCAACGGAGACATCATACTCCCTCTGAAGCCTGCAGAAAAGATCCTGAGACAACCGACAAAAAGGCAGCAGAAGGTAGGAATTCTCATCTAGGTCAGCTCTCTGCATCTCTGTCTATAATGCCCAGTCAAGACAGGAGGTAAGGCCGGGCGCGGTGGCTCACCCGTGTAATCCTAGCACTTTGGGAGGCCAAGGCAAGTGGATCACCTGAGGTCAGGAGTTCAAGACCAGCCTAGCCAACATGGTGAAACCCCGTCTCTACTAGAAATACAAAATTAGCTGGGCATGGTGGCTCACACCTATAATCCCAGCTACCTGGGAGGCTGAGGCATGAGAATCGCCTGAACCTGGGAGGTGGAGGTTGCAGTGAGCCACTGCCCTCCAGCCTGGGTGACAGAGCGAGACTCTGTCTCCAAAAAAAAAAAGATGGGGTAAAAACTTCTAGTGCTTCCTTTCTCAATTCAGGCCAGCGGGAGAAAACATTTGTTTGGGTTGTGGTATTAAATAAATTTGTCTTCTCTTTTTCTTGTTATTCTGTCTTTTGTTATAGGTATGTTAGGGTAAAGGGGTCTGGATCCAGATGCCAAGAGAGGGTTGTTGGATCTTGTGCAAGAAAGAATTCAGGGCAAGTCCATAAAGTGAAAGCAAGTTTATTAAGAAAGTGGAGGAGTAGAAGAATGGCTACTCCATAGACAGAGCAGCCCCAAGGGCTGCTGGTTGCCCATTTTTATGGTTATTTCTTGAAAATATGCTAAACAAGGGGTGGATTATTCATGCCTCCCTTTTTTAGACCATATAGGGTATCTTGCTTATGTTGCCATGGCATTTGTAAACTGTCATGGCGCTGGTGGGAGTGTAGCAGTCAGGACGACCAGAGGTCACTCTCGTCGCCATCTTGGTTTTGGTGGGTCTTGGCTGGCTTCTTTACTGCAACCTACTTTATCAGCAAGGTCTTTATGACCTGTATCTTGTGCTGACCTCATATCTCATCCTGTGACTTAGAATGCCTAATCATCTGGGAATGCAGCCCAGTAGGCCTCAGCCTCATTTTACCCAGCTCCTGTTCAAGACAGAGTTGCTCTAGTGCAAATGCCTCTGATAGGTGCCTCAGCCATGGACCTAGTGATGGGTGAGAAAAAGATTGGGTTTTCTCCCTTACAACCCAATCAGTCAAAAAGATGCAAAATTTTGTTTTTTATGTAGATTATCAGACACAATTCTTTATGTGCCTCACTGAGGCAATATTTTTTAGAAAATATTTGCCTGCATTACAGTAGTCCCCTGTTATCCACAGTTTCACTTTTTGAGGTTCAGTATTCACAATAAGATGTTTTGAGAGAGAGACCACATTCACATAACTTGTATTACAGTCTATTTGTTCTATTTTATTATTGTTGTTGTTAATCTCTTACTATGCCTAATTTATACGTTAGACTTTCTCATGGGTATGTATGTATAAAAAGAAACAGAGTATATGCAGGGTTTGGGCTATCCAGGGTTTCAGACACACACTGTGGGGCTTGGGACATAATCCACCAAGGATAAGGGTGTGAGAGACAGGACTAGCTGGCCGACTAAGAATCCCTAAGCCTAGCTGAGAAGTGACCGCATCCACCTTTAAAAACGGGGCTTGCGGCCGGGCGCGGTGGCTCACGCTTGTAATCCCAGCACTTTGGGAGGCCAAGGCAGGCGGATCACGAGGTCAGGAGATCGAGACCACGGTGAAACCCCGTCTCTACTAAAAATACAAAAAATTAGCCGGGCGTGGTGGCGGGCGCCTGTAGTCCCAGCTACTCGGAGAGGCTGAGGCAGGAGAATGGCGTGAACCCGGGAGGCGGAGCTTGCAGTGAGCCGAGATTGTGCCACTGCACTCCAAACTGGGTGACAGAGCGAGACTCCGTCTCAAAAAAAAAAAACAAAAAAAAAAGAAAAAAAAAAAAAAACGGGGCTTGCAACTTAGCTCACACCTGACCAATCAGGTAGTAAAGAGAGCTCACTAAAATGCTAATTAGGCTAAAACAGGAGGTAAAGAAATAGCCAATCATCTATTGCCTCAGAGCACAGGGGGAGGGACAATGACCGGGATATAAACCCAGGCACTGGAGATGGCAACGGCAACCCCCTTTGGGTCCCTTCCCATTTTATGGGAGCTCTGTTTGCACTCTATTAAATCTTGCAACTGCGCACTCTTCTGGTTCGTGTTTGTTACAGCTTGAGCTGAGCTTTCCCTCGCCGTCCACCACTGCTGTTTGCTGCTGTCACAGACCCGCCGCTGACTTCCACCTCTCTGGATCCAGCAGGGTGTCCCCTGTGCTCCTGATCCAGTGAGGTGCCAATTGTGGCTCCCACTCGGGCTAATGGCTTGCCATTGTTCCCACATGGCTAAGTGCCCAGGTTCGTCCTAATCGAGCTGAACACTAGTTGCTGGGTTCCACGGTTCTCTTCCATGACTCACGTCTTCTAATAGAGCTATAATACTCACCTCATGGCCCAAGATTCCATTCCTTGGAATCCGTGAGGCCATGAGCCCCAGGTCAGAGAATAAGAGGCTTCCGCCATTTTGGAAGCGGCCCGCCACTATCTTGGGAACTCTGGGAGCAAGGACCCCCAGTAACAGGTGGACTACTGTATTTAAACTTTCCCCTCTTCTCCCATAATGTAAACATCTCACAACATGCAGGTACTTCCAAGAAATGAGAACAATTTCCAAATGGAATCATGACACTAAAGAAAATTCAGAAATTTAAGAAATCTTTAGGTTCACATGGATACAATTTGTATTTTAGACAAAAGAAGTTCAGTTTCCCAGGAGTGACCACAGGATGTGCCCATGATGTCTTGGCAGCCTTTACTGGTGGCTTCTTCAGTGAGGGCTGATGAGTATCTGTTTTTACTGGGAACCTTGACAGCTGACTTGGGCCCTCCAGGCTCCAAACTCCTTGTGTGAGGTTATTCAGGCCATCCTTCCACAGGAGAGTATCAGAGAAGAGGCCATGAAGGGCAGGAGACCCCAAGATCTGCTCCACTGTGGGGCCTGCTTTGTAGCAGACCCGTATACTTTCTTGTTCATGTTCCTTTCTCAATGTAGATGGTCCTCAGTGTCCCCTTCGGTAAAATGGAGATAATAATTCCACCTAGCCGGAGCAGTGGCTCACGCCTATAATCCCAGCACTTTGGGAGGCTGAGGTGGGCGGATCACCTGAAGTCAGGAGTTCAAGACCAGCCTGACCAACATGGAGAAACCCTGTCTCTACTAAAAATACAAAATTAGCCGGGCATGGTGGCACATGCCTGTAATCCCAGCTACTCACGAGGCTGAGGCAGGAGAATCGCTTGAACCCAGGAGGCAGAGGTTGCAGTGAGCCGAGATCGTGCCATTGCACTCCAGCCTGGGCAACAAGGGCAAAACTCCGTCTCAAAAAATAATAATAATAATAATAATAATTCCACCTGATGTGATTGTTTTGAAGAATAAAGATGTTCCCATGAGTCAAACGCCTGGCACAGTGTATTGCCGATAGAACGAACTACACAATAGCTAGAAATAATGAAAAAATTTAAATATTATAATCAGGATGTGAGGAAAGAGTTTAGTTAGAAAGTCTGTTCTATATTTCCTACAGGAGATAGACACTCTGTTACAAATCTTGAGTAGAGTTGCGGTTGGTTACAATACATAAATTTATTCTTACTTTGTACACCTAAACCTAGGGGCTCTTGAATTAAGATGAAAGGTTATGCAAAACTATGTTTTATTACCAGGGCCCAGATCCCTTTTTCTTTTTTTAAAGTAGAACTGCAGGATCCAGAAAAAGCTTAAAAAGACAAAGCACCCTATTCACTTCCTCCCACAGACCTTCCCATTTCCTCTGATTCCATCCTACAATAATCGAACAGCTTTTGTGCAAAGAAAGGAACAAGTGAGTCTCCTTCCTTCTTACCTCCATCTTGCCTGGGCTCAGCTCTGAAAGAAGAAAGTTCTTTTCCAGTAGGTTTGATCTCTTTCCTCTCCTTTCCTTCTGCTAACCAAGGCTTAGTCTCACTCATACCTTCCCTGACGTTTTTACAGATTTTATAGTGTTGGGATTTAAACTATCTCATTCTTCAGGAATCATCTTGCTATCAAGGCTGAGTTAGGGTTAAAGTAAATGGATTTTGTATTCACGGTTCTGTGTTTTTAACCTCTTTTGGCTACTTTATTTTCTTCAGAGAAGTATTGTTTGGTTCACTGTCTTGATATTTTACTTTTCATTCAAACTCTCTTGTCAATGGGTTAAACCGCAAAGTGCAATTTACAAAATGTTGAGAAATGAAGTATTATTCACTAATAATACAGATGATAACTGTCATGCACGTCTGTTTGAAGAGACCACTAAACAGGCTTTGTGTGAGCAACGAGGCTGTTTATTTCACCTGGGTGCAGGCGGGATGAGTCTGAAAAGAGAGCCAGCGAAGGGAGATAGGCTTGGGCTCAGAGGCCTGACAATAACTAAGATAAGTTTCTTATTTTGTTGAGCTGGTTCTAGAAGGTAAACAAAAGTTAGTTTAAGTACAGTGTTTCGTCCACATTTATGCAGGGCTCACTCTAGGCAGAGTTCTATTTTGGTGACTGTGGGAAATCACCAAAAATGTGGGAAAAAATGACCCCCACACACGAGTGACTCATGTAAATTAAACGGGGTGGGGACTTTCAAGAGAGTATTTTGTCCAGGTTCCCTATTTCTAAGTATGTCTATAGTTATGTCAATAAATAAGTAATGTCACCCGTGTTCCCATGTCTGTGGATGAGGGATGCTAAAGTGCATGATTGCATAACCACTTAAGATTGTTCTGGAGTGAATGAAGAATGTGTGTGTGTGTGTGTGTGTGTGTGTGTGTGTGTGTGTGTGTGTGTGTGGTGTGTGTGTGTGTGTGTGTGTGTGTGTGTGTGTGTGTGTGTGTGTGAATGATACTTGACCATGTGTCTACATCATTTCCATGTGCTTCAGTGAAGGAGCCTCATTCATTCCATCTCTCCTGCCTCTGGCGTTAGAAACATCTCTGTGCAGGCCTGCCTTGGACAAGGGGTAGACACCGCCTTAGGGAATTAAAAGTATGTTTTCCAGTGCTTGAGATATAGTGAAGAAATGTGTCAGCTGGTGAAAAAAGCTTGGTCTTCTGGCGAGGTCCCGAGTGGGCCCACAGGCCTTAGGAGGGCAGGGCCAGCAGCAGGTCCTTTTCCGGAGAATGCCGGGAGGATACTCCCAGCAAACAAGTGAGGCCTCCGGTAATGCAATCTGACAGTGTTCCCAGTGGTGGGCGGCCAGCGGGGAGGGCCAAGAGAGTGCTGGTAGTTAGGGAAGGATTTGCATAATTATATTCACCTGAGGGACTCCATTTACCCAACAATGCGTCTCATTGTGGTAAAGCCAGCAGCTGGCCATACAGTTAGAACAATGTGAGCTTTGGCCTTATTCTTCCAAAACAAATGCTTGGACTTTGAAAAAAAGTGACAATTAGCATTTCGAATGGTATAGAGTTATGAATAGTACACATGTTAGCATGATGTGTAACACTCTGTATTGTGAGGCGTGCATTTGTATGCAGGACTTCTGTTACTTCGTACTACAGCAGAAGGATTATATACTAGTAACAGTACTACATTCCTATGTGCATGACCTATACTGTATACATTTCATATAATAACATGCCATAATGTATACTTGAGATTTATGCATTAAATGCCCATGAACAAGTGAGATGACTCCTGAAATAGGCATTTTCTCCCGATGTTTGGTAGAGTTAGATATTAAAGGCATTTTCAGTGTAAGGCACTTACTGTTTTAAGCTCAGTACAGTGGCTTTTGTTTTCTGACTGTGACAGATTACAATGGATTTGAGAGATGCGAATCAGGATTTCGAGGAGGCGCTTTATTGAAGAGGCTGCAGGGTTCACATAGGGCTGGCTCTCTGGCTGGGGGCATGTTTACCTAAGACTCCAAATAGACAGAGTGGAGATATGAGGACCTAGTGCAAATATTGTGCCCGGCTCATTTCCTGGTATTGCCCACATTGACATTCAAAAGGGAGGTGTGAGGAGTGAAGGCTGTGTAGGTTTAGAGGCAATTCTTTTTATTATGCCCAGTACTTGTTACATTTTGTCCCTCAAAATGAGAACACAGGATGCATTTCTAAGGGAAGAAAGCCCCTAAAGGGGTTTGTCTATTCTCAATTTTAATGAAGTACACGTTTTAAATATCGCGTTTGTAAGCACAGCAGCATTGGAATTTCTTTTCAGCATTTTATTGAAAAGTAGGGAAATACTGGAGCATTCCAACTGGGGGAGGAAACTAAGCTTCTCCTTTGAAGCTCCAGCTGTACTTAGGTCTAATGCGAAAGGCAGTATTTGCTTTAGCCACTTCCTGATTTTCTCATGCGATGTGGAAACTAGAAGTTAGCCGGATTCCAAAGCTGGGAGTCAAATCCTAGGTCCATGCCCTTGGCTCAGTCCCTGTCTTCCAGAGACGGCATGCTGAGTAAAGACAAACACCGCTGTTTTTTCTCTTCCTCCAGACCGGGTAGTGGAATGACAAGTGACTGTCATTCTGCTGCTATGGAGAATGTGCACTCAGAGAAAGACAGCGGTAAGTAATAATACATCGCTGGATGGCGGGTCTGTGGTACCTTGCACACACAGGAAGCCTCCTCGGGAATGCCCCATACGGCAGGCCCCGTCAGTTCTCAAGACCCAGCCTCCCTCTGTGCCTCATCAGCCTGCCACCACCCTGCCACCAGAGTGAGCATTCTCAAACAAAAACTCTCTCCTTGAAATTCCCGTGGCTCCCATGACTTACGGCAGTGGTCCTCAATCCTGACCGCACATCAGAGCCACCTGGACACAACCGCACCCCAAACCTTCGTAAACAGAATTCTCAGGGACAGACAGGACACAGAAAGAAAATCTGTATTTGTCATTTACTTTTCAAGTCTTTCACCTTTTTGGAATCAGAGATATAATTCCAGCCACACAAAAGAACTCAAGCTTCCATGATGTGTATTTCCAGAGGAATTCCATTTTCCTCCTGAATTGCCTCTGAGGAATCCTGGGTTAAAGGAGGGGAGTGATAGTTCAATTTTCCTTGATTTTTTCTTTCTCCTGTTACACGAGCTGAGACCTCCTGGCCTCAACTTTTTCCTTGATCGGTTTGGAGGTCTCAATATCTGTCTTTGTATCACTTTACCCTCTCCTTTCCCCAGGACATCCCCACCACCAGGCTGTCACTGAGCAGTGGTATAAAGCTTAACAAATAACCTGGTATAAAACTTAACTGAAGACCTTAAGGTATAAAGCTTAACTAACGCTGACACTGAGCAGTGGTATAAAGCTTAACTAATGACCTAATGATGAAAGACAGCAATAGGTAACAACGTAATATTCCATACCAGACACCACTGCTCCTGTGTGACTTGGCCTTTCCCACCATTAGACAAGTTAGTGCCTGGCCATTGCTGTCCCGATGCCCTGACCTTATCCGCCCCCTGCCCCTTCTTCCCCTCTTATCTCCTGTCCTGTACTCCAGTTTCAAGTTCTTTCCCTTTCTCTCTAACCCAAAAATCATCTCCGTCTTCCTCTGGGAACCACCCAGATGATGCCCAAGTTGAAGGCATCTTCCCCGTGTCTGACCACCACCCTTCGTTTTGCAGAGCAGCTTTACACTTTTGGCATCAAGCTCCCCCTCCAGCCAAGCCCCACTGAGCCTTGTATCTAAGACACAGTATCAGCGTGCATTTCCTAAAGAAGCGTTCTCCGAAAACAAATTCTTTCATTTTCTCTACATTGTCAGATTTTTAAAATTGCAAATATCTTTCTTGCTGGAACTGATTCTCAAAAGCTCTCCAGATGATTCTGCTACAGGTGATCCCCTGACGGTGTCTGGGAACCAGGGCCGCCTCCTCTGTGGAAGTGTTACTGGAAAGGGGGTCCCTACCCAGACCCCAAAAGAGAGTTCTTGGATCTTGCGCAAGAGAGAATTCTGGGCGAGTCCACAGAGTAAAGTGAAAGCAGGTGTATTAGAGAAGTAAAGAAACAAAGGATGGCTATTCCATAGGCAGAGCAGCCCCGAAGGCTGCTGGTTGGCTATTTTTATAGTTGTTTTTTGATCATATGCTAAACAAATGATAGATTATTCTTGAGTTTTCTGGGAAAGGGGTGGAGATTCCCCCCCACCTGAGGGTTCCTCCCCTATTTAAGACATATAGACTAAGTTCCAGATGTTGCCATGGCATCTGTAAACTGTGATGGCACTGGTGGGAGTGTCTTTTAGCATGCTAATGCATTATAATTAGCATGTAACGAGCAGTAAGGACGACCCAGGTCACTTTCATGGTATTCTTGGTTTTGGTGGGTTTTGGCCGGCTTCTTTACTGCGTGCTGTTTTTTATCAGTAGGGTCTTTATGACTGACCTGTATCTTGTGATACCAGTCCTGCCAACTTCCCGTCTCATCCTGTGACTAAAAACACTTAAACTCCTGGGAATGTAGCCCAGCAGGTCTCATCTTCATTTTACGCAGCCCCTATTCAAGATGGAGTCACTTTGGTTCAAATACCTCTGGCAGAATATGCTAACGAGAGCCTCGGCCATCTTGTAGATGGACTCCTGCTTATCCCAGAATAATTTTTTCCACCTTTTGCTCCATGTAACACCAATGTAACTTTTCCTTTTGTCACACTGCTATACTTTGTACCTATCAGTCTGGAAGCAGTCATCTTGCAGTAAGGGGATTTGGGTGTTGTCACTTTCAGACTTCCCAACCAGTCCGAGAGCACCTTGAAAGCAAGTCTTGCTCGTTATGATGTCTCTGGCAGTTCAGTATGCTTGGCACAGAGGGGAGTGTTCCACAGTGTTTACTGAATGAAGATGTGGAATGATAATGCATGCTGGAGGAGGCAATAAGGAGGTCATTAGTGACAGTGGTCCCTCTCCAAGAGATGCTCACTGGGGACAGGCTGCTCCCAGAGCTGCTGCTGATGGGACCTGTACACAAGTGTTTAACTGATGGGATCCTCCCCACCTCCACTCTCTAGCCACACCCTCTGATATGGCCTCAGCCCTAAGGAAGGATGTCATTTACTTACTGATCTACCCAGACGGTCATGGTTTTAGTTTGTCAGTGGGGGGAGGCCCCTGTGAACTCACTCAGAGGCACTGCCCCTGTAGCAGAGTCCTTGGCTGCTGTGTTGCTCCCATCTCCTGAGATAGCAGTCATGATTAGAACCCTACTGCATCACTGTATTCCATTTTCTCTGTGAAGGGGATAAACCTATCACAGAATGAAAGGAAGGTACTTTAGGAAGGCCATCATCACCTCACATCTGAAAAATGTTCAAAGAGCCCAAGATGTTCCACAGGCCACTCAAACTCTACATGTGCAAAACTCAAGTCTTCACCTCTCTTGGGCACATCTGCCCTCCTCCTGCGTGTCCTTCATTGGGTACACCTGATTGCCAACCTAGAAGTCCTTTTGCTTCACCACTCCTCTCAGTCTGCCCACAAGTCTTACCGGGTTCACCTCAGAAGGCTAGTTCCCGTTACCACCTCCCCTTCATTCTTCCCTCACGGCCCCGCCTTGGTCCAGCATCCTCCCTTGATTAGATAATGCTTTCCTCACAAGTTTCATTTCCAGATGCCCTCCAGATATCCTCTAAAAACAGGATCTGATTGCCCTGTGGTGTGGTTTGGCTGTGACCCCACCCAAATCTCATCTTGAATTGTAGCTCCCGTAATTCCCATGCATTGCAGGAAGGACCTGGTGGGAGGTTATTGAATCATGGGGGCAGGTCTTTCCCGTGCTGTTCTCACGACAGTGAATAATTCTCATGAGATCTGATGGTTTTATAAATGAGAGTTTCCCTGGACACAACCCCACACCTGCACATGCTCTCACTTGCTGGCTACCCTTTGTAAGACCTCCATTTGCTCTTCCTTCATCTTCCGCCATGATTGTGAGGCCTCCCCAGCCATGTGGAACTGTGAGTCCATTAAACCTCTTTCCTTTATAAATTACCCAGTCTCGGGTATGTCTTTATTAGCAGCCTGAGAATGGACTAATACACCTTGGTTTAAACACTTGCATGTCCCTTCTTTACTCTCAGCCCACTGGACGAGTCCTGACTCTCTAGTTCGGTATACCAGCCCACTGACTTCTGTGCCCACCTACCCCTCTGGGCTTTTCAGCAGCGCCTGCACGGGCACAGTGCTTCAGCCAGGTTCCTGAGCATGACCAGCTCCTGCAGCCTCCTTGGCTTTGCACGCGCTGTTCCCTGTGCCTGCACCCTCCCTCCTGTGTGTTGGACTCATCACCAGATGACTCTGAATCCTCCTCCAAGTTCTCTATGCCTTCGTTGTGCAATTGTGCACACCTCATTGTCACACGTAGTGTCCACATGCAATCATTTATTTTATCTTCCCCACAGGACCTTGGTGTCATGAAAGGTGATGAGTTCTTCATTTTTCTCTCCCCACAATCTGTTGAAGTGTCTAGTATGTATTTGGTACAAAGTAAATCTTTATCAAATTGAAAGTATATCGGGGCTGGGTGCGGTGGCTCACGCCTATAATCCCAGCACTTTGGGAGGCCAAAGTGGGCAGATCACTAGAGGCTGGGAGTTCGAGCCTGGTCAACGTGGTGAAACCCTATCTCTACTAAAAATACAAAAAATTAGCTAGGCATGGTGGCATGTGCCTGTAGTCCCAGCTACTCAGGAGGTTGAGACAGGAGAATCACTTGAACCCAGGAGGTAGAGGTTGCAGTGAGCCAAGATTGCACCACTGCATTCCAGCCTGGGCAACAGAGAGAGACTCTGTCTCAAAAAAAAAAAAAAGTCTATCAGCGGGACCTCAACAGCTGAACACTGGAATAATGGAATAGCAGGCAACTACCAAGAATGAGTTAGCTCCACACATATTGATGATAATTTCAGGGTGATATTCACAGGTACCCTTATTTTTTTTGTAAAAGTAGAAAAATAACTCTTTACATTTGCTTTTGCCTATCTGAATGTAGAGAAACGTACGGAAGCCATGCTTGATTGACCCAGTGAGCGAGATTGGAGGAAGGAGGGGAAGGGTGATTTTCTTTATAACTCTATTGTTTGACTCCTCACAAAAAGCTTTATTGCCTCTGTAAAACCAATTAGGCAAAATCAAGTAAATGGTTGCTGGATGAGTAAATAGTAAACCTCAGGAAAGAAGTTTTCAGAAAAGGAGGAACACTGTTTCTGTTTCCTCTGAAGAAAACCAAAATTGGCAGAACATATAATTACAGTATTATCATTCACTTTGCAAAGGAATTTTCTCTCCCCTAAAAGGATCTTCATGGGCTTCTTTTTAAAACGCAACTCCAGTGAAGCTCTGACGCATTTCATCCTCTTCGTCATGTCATTAACTGCAATACTTGACAGAGGGTGGGGCTGAGAAAGAGAAAGTTTTAAGAGTCGGTGCCAATTGAAGATCAATCTGCAATGAGATAAGCTCCATTGATATTATAATGTAATTATGGGGGGAAATTATTACATTGAAAAAATTCAAAGTTCACCTAGCTTTTCTGGAGGAGAGGCACCAGAGGAGCCTACTGGAAGGAGAAGGAAAGGTGTCCCGCTTCCCAGGGCTGGGGATCACGGGCAAGGCCATGGGCTTGAGGGCACTTCTCCAAACTCTAGCAGATAAATTATGCCCAAATCCCACATCTTACTGAGAAAGCAGGTGTCTGCAGTTAGTCACGGAAGGGAGGTGGGTGGTCGTGGGCAGACAAGAAAAATTTTTTTAATAAAAAAATAAAAGGCAAAATAGAACTTGACAGTCACCATGCAAACAGAAGAAACACTACGAAAGTGACATCATTAGCATGGCTGTGGGCCTGTCTTATCCTTTGGTCTCTAAAGCAGGAGACAATGAGAGCTACTTACTGACTCATTTTTAGTATTTGATAAAAGAAAAAAAGTCAATCAGTCAGGCTTACCTTATTGACTTACTAATGTCCTTGTCACTAAGGGATAATTTTAAAAAGGATTTTTCTACCAAAAGAAGAGAAATCAATTCACAGACCTTTTTGGGCTCCCACCCACAATTCGTATAGGATAAAATCAAGTTTAAAATAGAGAGTGCACCCATAAGGTTGAGAAGACATCTTGCGGTGGATCCTTTGCATAACATGAAACAAAGTTGGTTGGCCTTTCTCTGTAAAGAGCAAGATAGTAAATATTTCAGGCTTTCTGGGCCAAGAAATACAATCAAGGATATTATTGTATAATATATACTTGTATATAATATAATATATACTTGTATAACAAGAGCAAAACCATTTTTTCCCACAACTTTTAAAATTGATCAATTTCAAAACTTCATGACCAGTACAGTTTGCATTTTATATTGCTTTCATGTGTCATGAAATAATATTCTCATTAAATTTTCCTGCAAGCATTTGAAAATGGAAAAAGCATTCTTAGCTTGTGGGTCACACAAAAACAGGTTGTGGCCTAGATTTGGCCCTGGGGCCATCATTTGCTGATCCCCGACATAGAACACTTCTGAGTCATGTCAGGGTCCTTAATCAGTTAGGTCATCCAAGCTCAGATTGAACTGGGACATGGTTTCAGAATCCTTCTCAACACTGCATGCCTGCTAGAGACAACCACAGGATGTGAGGAGGGAGAGGCTCTTGGCTCTGCAGTAGCCATCTGATGGCTGCTTAAAGGACCGTGAACTCAGTTATCACCAGCATTCTCCCTACTCTTTCAGATCTGGGTGCAGTTGGCTCAGTCCTCCATCCCTAGCCTCGGGAAAGTCTCTCTCCCAGATCTCTGCTCCTCCTCAGCAAGCTTGCATGTTGTGCCGAGGAGCAATCGCTTCTGCTGCTACGAATTCACTTGCCCTTGTGAATTCACGTGCCCTTCATCCTTGCCTCATCCAGAACAGGGAATACAATTATTTTAATATTTTAAGTATTTTTTATAAGCCCACAGAATTTTAATGGAAGTTTGGAGAGACAATGGCAGTTTACATGGCAGAAGTAACAGCATCTGCTCAGCGTCATTGTTCAAGTCATCATCATAGCTAACACTTCCAGGAAACTGATTTCTTTTGCCAGGAGGTTTTCACATATTATTTGATCCTGTAATAATCAGTAGAAATAGGCTTTTTCTTTTCAACAGTTATTATCCTGTTTTACAAAAAAGAAATGAAGCTTAAGAGATTGAGCAGCTTGCTAATCACAGAGCAAGTTAATGATAGAGATGAATTTTGATCACAGTCAAGTCAGACAGTGACTTATGCCTGTAATCCCAGCACTTTGAGAGGCCAAGGCAGGCGGATCATTTGAAGTCAGGAGTTCAAGACCAGCCTGGTTAACATAGTGAAACCCCGTATGTCTTAAAAATACAAAAATTAGTCGGGCATGGTGGTACACACCTATAGTCACAGCTACTAGCTAGGCTGAGGTGGGAGGATCGCTCAAACCCGGGAGGTGGAGGTTGCAGTGAGCTGAGATCGCTTCATTTCACTCTAGCCTGGGTGGCAGAGTGAGATTCTGTCTCAAACAAACAAACAAACGCCACAATCAATGACCTAGAACGCAATCAATGACCCAGAGCCCATGCACCTAAACACAACACAGTTCTCCCTCTACAGCACTTTAACTGAACATCAGACTTTTTTGTTGTTGTTGTTGAAAGTTCTTCTATCACCTCCCTGGGAATTCTCACTAGCCTGACCACCTCATAGAGTGTCCTGACTTCTACTCACGCTCCTGGCTCCTCTCCTTGCCCATGTCTTTCTCACCTCTTCTCCCAGATTGTTTTCATGAACTCTTAGTACCTTGATCCAATTCTTTAGAGTAATTTAGCTCTTGCCAGCTCATGTTCCCAAACTGAACTCTAGCAGAAGCCTTCTGAGGGACATAATGTCATTTTACAGGGAGAAAATATTGATTGGCCAATTGCATGTGGAAAACTAGGAGAAGGCCCATAAGGAGAAGGTGGAAGAAATGAAGCACACTAGAAAATCAGAAAATTGAGGGATGTTTTCCTTTCTGAGAGAGAAGAGGGACAGTAAACAAGTGGGAGTGCGTGAAGGCAGAGCAGATGTAAGACTTTTAAAAAAAGAGGTTGCTTTGCCCCAAACTATTTAGTCAGGTCTTCTACACACAAAAACGCCTCGTGAGAAAATGCAGAATGTGAGAAATCAAGAAACGAAGAATTCGCTGGAGATAAATGGTGGGAAATGAATGTAAGCTCCCTGAGCATTTAAAGAAATTCTGTAAACTTTCCATGTTGGATTTTTGACACTGGACTTTCTACAGGGCACACTAATGTTATCTAAATCCTTGGAAACAGGGTGAATCTACATGATAGAGTGGAAGCCACAAGGGAAGAAGAGATTCTATCTGGGTGTGGAGAATGAAAAAAAAAAAAAGGTGTAAAGAGGGTGAGTGTATAGTCATCTGGAAGCCATGTCACAGAGAGGAGGGGAAAGATTAAAGGGGACCTGAATAAGAGCAGGATGGTAGGGCTTGAAAGGATGGGATGAACATGAGAGACGTGATGACTCTGGTCAACAGAGACCTCTCTAGGGATGTCAACCAGAAAGGGATGTAATGTAGGAAATTAGGTGTTTTTACACTTCTTTAGGAGGGCAAGAGAAACGGGCTCTGGGCTGACCTCTAGGAATGAACAACATTGCAGAATGGCCCTCCTGGGAATTGCACCCCTGACTCAACGGTGGTAGGGAATCAAGAGACCACTTTTAGCACAATAGATTTCTGAAAGAACCCACCCTAGCTGTGGCAGGTGCTGCGGTCCTGCAAGTACTAGCTGGAGACCTATGCTAGGCTGCTCCATCTGCAACAGCAAAATGTGTAGAGCCCAGCCCCTGCCTTGCAGCCCCCATTGCAGCAGTGACTGGACGCGGGAGCACCACTGTGCTTGCCAGCAGAAACCAGCAGAGAAAGATCTCTTCCACTTCAACCTGCCCTTCAGATTCCACATGAGTGCTTCTTATGGGGGATCTTAATTCCATTAAGAACCCTGCCCTACCAAGCCGTATTGGAGTCAGAGGCAAAAGGAAATGTCAGCAATACTGCGTTACTTTTTATTTTTTATTTTAATTAATTAATTAATTTATTTATTTATTTATTTTGACAGGGTCTGGCTCTGTCATCCAGGCTGGAGTGCAGTGACTCAATCATGGCTCACTGCAGCCTTAACTTCCGGACCTCAGGTGATTCTCCCACCTCAGCCTGTCAAGTAGCTGGGACTACAGGCACACACCATCATTCCCAGCTAATTATTTTGGTTTTTTTTTTTTATAAAGACAGGGTTTCACCATTTTGCCCAGGCTGGTCTTGAACTCAAGAACTGAGCTCAAGCAATCTGCCTGCCTCCTTCTCCCAGACTGCTGGGACTACAGGTGCAAGCCACTGCACCTGGCTACTTTTTAATTTTTCAAAATACTGCATTAAGAGTATTTATCTTGGCAGGGTGCGGTGGCTCACGCCTATAATCCCAGCACTTTGGGAGCCTGAGGTGGGCGGATCACAAGGTCAGGAGATCGAGACCGTCTTGGCTAACACGGTGAAACCCCGTCTCTACTAAAAAAATACAAAAAAATTGCTGGGCATGGTTGCAGGCGTCTATAGTCCCAGCTACTCGGGAGACTGAGGCAGGAGAATGGTGTGAACCCAGGAGGCAGAGCTTGCAGTGAGCTGAGATCGCGCCACTGCACTCCAGCCTGGGCAGCAGAGTGAGACTCCATCTCAAAAAAAAAAACAAAAAAGTGTGTTTATCTTGATTACTGAGTTTTTTGATGCCCCTTAAATTTTGTGCCTGGGGTGCCTTGCTTGCCTCATCCTAGACCTGGCCCTGTTAAGAACCCCAGTTACAAGGGAGTCTTAGAAATACCGTTTTTAGCTTTTCATCCTCTGTGGTACTGACGGCACCATGGAAGAGGCTGGGAGGAAGGTAGCACCATCTACAAGAGCCATCCCTGTCAACTTGGGTAGGGCTGTGGAATCCAGCTGTTTGGTCAAACACCAGTCCAGATGTTGCTGTGAGGTATTTTAAATAAATATTTTATTTTGTAAGAAAAATAACAAACTTTTTTGGAAACAGTCTCTCTCTGTCACCCAGGCTTGAGTGCCATGTCACTATCATAACTCACTGCAGCCTGGAACTCCTGGGCTCAGGCAATCCTCCTGCCTCACCCTCCCAAGTAGCTAGGACTACAGGTGTGAGTCACCGCAATCACCTAGTTTCTTCATTTTTTGTAGAGACAGGGATCTCGCTATGTTGCCTAGGCTGGTCTTGAACTCCTGGCCTCAAACAATCCTCCAGCCTCGACCTCTCAAAGTGTTGGTATTACAAGTATGAGCTACCATGCCGGCTGGTATTTTTTAGATGTGACTGACATTTAAATCTCTGAGTAAAGCAGATGACCCTCCCTAGTGTGAGTGGCCTCATCTAATCAGTTGAAGCCTTTCATAGAAAAACCAAGGTTCCCCTCACTCCTAAGAGGAAGGAACTCTGCCTCCAGACTGCCTTCTGGCTCAAGACAACATCAGCTCTTGCTGGAATTTCCAGTCTGCCCTGCAAACTGCCGGTTCCCACCATTGGGTGAGCCAATTCCTGAAAGTAAATCTTTATCTCTATTTCTATTTCTGTCTCTGTCTCTATTGCCTCTATCCCTATCTCTATCTCTATCTCTCCTCTTTGGTTCTGTTTCCTGGGAGAACCCTGACCAGTACACTTGGAGGAGGTGACAGAAGTGAAGGGCCAGTCTGCTAGCTCTACCGTGGTGGAGATGGAAGTAACAATACTGGGGTAACAAAACCCTTCATATAGAAGGAGAGAAGGAAGAGGCTAAGTTGGTTCCCAGGTTCCCGTGTGGGTGACCGCGATAAGGACGACAGATAAGTACCAGATATCTCCATGAGAAAACAGAGCACATGCTCATCGTCTTTGGAAGATGCAGTTCCCTGATCTCCCACATGCAGCTCTGTTCCAGTGCATGAGATCCACCCTGTGTATTTCACAAATTGGTTGCCTGGGACAAGTAATTTTGTTATTGCTTGCTTATTCATTCATTAAATGCATGCTTATTAAGTGTGTCCTGTGTCAGGTAGTGTTGCAGGCTTGGGAGAAACAATGGTGAATGAAAGCTGAGATGGCTTCTTTCATGATGTTTTCAATCTAATTCAGAGAGATGTGACAAACAAATACAACACAAACAAAGGGAACAGTCCCAGGTAGTGATGTGTGCGGCCGGAACAGTGAAACAGGGCAGTGTGATGGAGCTGCAGGGAGTAGGTGCTGCCTGACACGGCCACTCACATTGAATATGCCAGGACCCCCATTCCAGCATCACATATGGTCTAAGTGTGGGGGAACATTGACCTGTCCTGTGTGTGACCAGCTGGAATGACCAGCTGAAAGAGCCCTAGGCTTATATGACAAGTTACTAAAGGGGAACCCGAGCCCAGGACAAATGTCTGTGATGAACAGCTTCTTCCTCTCTTAGCCTATTCAGGCTAAAATACCATAGGCTGGGCAACTTAGAAATACAGACTTTTTCTCCTACCCATTCTGGAAGTTGGGTGCCGGCAGATTTGTTGTTTGGTGAGGGCCTGCTTCCTGGTTCCTAGACGGTGTCTTCTAGTGGTGTACAAATGTGGTGGAAGGAGTGAGGGTTCTCTCTTGAGCCTCTTTTATAAGGTCACTCATCCCATTCATGGGAGCTCCACCCTTATGACCTAATCACCTCCTAAAGACCCTGCTCCCTAATGTCATCACCCTGGGGGTTAGGATTTCAACATGTGAATCTGCAGGGGACATAAACGTGCAGGCCATAGCCGTTCTCCATGCTGATGGGTAATGGGCAGTCACTGAATGAGTCTCTGTGAGGCAATGGAGGGGGAGCTGGGTGGCAAGGCCCAGGCCCAGGCTGAGTCTACAAAGAGCAGCATCAGGATCTGCCGGGAGACAGAAGCTCTTTGGGGTGAAGGTGATGCCTATTCATTGTTGTGTTTCCAGCAGTGACACAGTATTTGGCACATGGCAAGTCCTCTGTAAATACTGGTTGATGAATTAAGGAATCCCTTGGCTGAAGGTGGAGGGGCCGGCTACTGTGGGACCAGGGAGCCTTTGCATTGTGGATGATTTCTTCATACTTGGGAGAAGTATTTTCCTCCTTCCATAAGACAAGTCCCAGAGCCTTCCAGGTGGGAAGGGCTGTCTGGTCAAATGACTCTGACTTTGTCTTTTTAATTTCAACACTTGCTGTTCCCTGGGGGACTACGATTCACTTTAATGCTGCCACCAAAGTGAGGCCAGCCAGTCCTTCCCATCTGGGAGGCTTTCCTTAGGTTTGCCACCTTAGCACCGCTGAGATGGCCTGGGAATTTAGGAAGACTTATTTAAATGCGAAGGGAGTGGAAAAGGTGACTAAGCCAAGAGCATGCATGAGGAATAAAAGCTGTCAGGCTTCTGCTGTCTGGTTTTCTCATCTTTCTATAATTTTCTGGCTTTGGTGCTCCATACTATGCAGAAAGAACCCCAAAAGATGAGTACAGTTTTCCACACAACCTGACTCAGCCCTAGGCCCATCTTCACAAATAGGGAACAAATCTTACTTCCCTTCCACACGGAAACAGGTATTTGCCATTAAGAAAAGATCACCGGATTCAACAAATCAAAGTATAGGGCACTCAGTTAAATTTGAATTTCATGTAAATAACACAGAATTCTTTGATATAAGTAGGTCTCAAATATTGCAAGTTCCAAATGTGGCACGAGGCATACGTATCTTGAAAATGATTTGCTATTTATCTGAAATTCAAATTTGACTGGGAGTCTTGTATTTTATCTGGCAACCCAAGGGAAAGATTTGAACCCTGCCACTAGCATAGGGCCTCTCCACTCAGGGCTCATCCCGGGTTCCTGCCTGAGGCCTCCACACCTCCCTCCAGGGTTTGGTGGAACTTTTATAACTGTTCCAATAAGTGGCTTCTCCCTTGACTGGAGACTCTACCTACCTCCATGCCTACATGCGCAGGGGTCCTCGCCTGTCTGGACAGAATCTCAATATCTGAATCATGCATGGAGCATACCAGCCACACAACAGGAATTACACACTTCGCCACTGTTTATCGGTCGGCATAGAAGAGCTTCGCATTTTTCTTTGGGAACACAAAGCTCAGTTCCCCCAATGACCATGCTGAAAAATCCCAAGGACAGTAAGCTTCATGATAGATACAGTGGCTATTCGGAGGAGAACACGTCAATTTCTCTTACATATCAGAGGATTAAATAGTCAGCCAACCCTAAGACATGCCCAGGAGCTATTTTCAGCTCTGTTTTAACCTGTTGAGCTCCAAATAGAAACTTCTATATTTTTATCTTATGTTACGCTTCCTTTGAGGGAGTCAGTCTATAGGGTAGTGAGGTTAAAAAGAAATAACAACTTTCAAGAAAACAATCTAAAATAAGCACCTGTGTGGCGATTATAAAAATATACAAATTTCCTTCGCCTCTAGTGGTCATGTTGAAGCCCACACATTTGTGATGTGCATCGAGCCACACAGTTCTTTTCCATTTGCCCTTTTAGGTCAGATCTGTTAGATTTCCTCCCTCCCCACCACGTGATCAGTGCAGGATTTCTTGCTTTCTCTTGTTGAAGCAGAGTGATAATACTGTTTAACCCTTGATTCAAATATCCTGGGTAATGGTCACATGCCCCGTAATAAAATATGTCCAAAGATTAGCTGGAAGTCCCGGGCCTGCTTCTCTTACTAACTCTGGCTGTCTCAGTAGTGTTTACAAGTGTCTCTAGTTACCTCCCTTTCTCCTTTGCTTAAGTGGGCATGAGATTTTGAATTCCTTAATAGATTTTAAGTTCAGCAAGAATAAGGACCTTGCCTTGTTCACTGTTCTATTGGTTTGCTAGGGCTACCATATAAAATATCATACACTAAGAGGCCTAAGCAACAGAAATTTATTTTCTCATAGTTCTCATAGTTCTGGGGGCTGGAAGGCCAAGATCAAGGTGTTGGCAGGTTTGGTTTGTGCAGAGGCCTCTCTCCTTGGCTTGCAGGTGGCCGCCTTCTTTCTGTGTCCTCACATGGTCTTTCCTCAGTGCACGAGCCCTTGAGTGTTTTTGTCTGTAAAATTTCCTCTTCTTAAAAGGATACCAGTCAGTTGGATTAGGGCCCATGCTAACAACTTTATTTTAACTTAATGGCCTTAAAAATTTTATTATTATTATTATTATTATTTTAGAGACATGGTCTCGTTCTGTCACCCAGACTGGAGTGCAGTGGTGCAATTATGGCTCACTGCAACCTTGAACTCCTGGGCGCAAGTGATCTTCCCACTCCAACCTCCTGAGTAGCTGGGACTACAGGTTTGCACCAGCACATCTGGCTAATTTTTAAATTTTTTGCAGAGACAGGGTCTCACTGTGTTGCCTAGGCTGGTTTTAAACTCCTGGCCTCAAGTGATCCTCTTGCCTTGGCCTCCCTAAGTGCTGAACCACTGCGCCCAGGCCTTAATCACGTTTCTAAAGGTCCTATCTCCAGATACGGTCACATTCGAGGTTCTAAGGGTTAGGGCTTCAATGTATGAATTTCAGAGGACATGTAATTCAGCCCATAACAGTCACCATTAGTCCAATAACTAATGTAGTGCCTGGTACGTGATAGATGATAAATCTTTTTGTACTTATTTGTTGAATGAGTTCGAAAACTTTGATAATGTCATTGGTGAGGCACATTTACTTAGAGTTCCTTGTTAAGCCAGAGCATCAGGTTTTTAAGCTTCTTTCCTTCCTGCACACCTTAGTGGTCATCCGTTGTGTCATGGAAAGTCATCTGGCCATGTATATAACTTGTATGACACCCTCCCTTCCACAGAGGATGCTGTACAGTAAGTGTGTGCCTCACACTCGCAGGCAGAGAGCCTGTCCTGTCCAGGTCATTGCCACCTGCCGTACATGCAGCAGGCTGCGATGGCGACCCAGACTCCCAGCTGTCATTCTCCAGCCCTCCTTTTGGCAAATGCTTGACATGCATCTCCACATTTCCTTTATTTCCTTCAAATTGGGAAGAAAAAAAAATAGAATCTGTCAAAGATCTCCTGCTACTTGTGTAGGGAGAAGGGGAACCTCAACAACTTACCCATTGTCTAGGCGTTGCTCTACCAGTCTTTCAGGAAAAAAAAAAAAGCCCCAAAACTTTGATCCCTGGGGAGGTGAAGCGGAAGTTGATCTTCACCATTAAATTTTTTTATAGATAGCAAAGTCCATGCTTCCACCTGCATCCAAAGCACAGAGGCAGCTGGCAGAACAAAGCACCAGAGAAAAATAGCTGACCAGAATCTCTTAAATTGCCTGTGTACAGGTGCAGCTTGTTTTTCATCTTGGTGGCAGCCACTAGTGATTGACAATGTTTTACCCAGAGGACTTAACCCTTTTTTTGCCTAGATGAGCCAAAGAGACAAGTCTCATGGTTTAGAAAACAGTTCATACCCCTCTGTAGGTTCTAAGCAATTCAGCCCAAAGGCATGGGAACCGTACTTCGAACTAATGCCACCTGCAACAAAAGAAGGAACGACACGATGTCAGAGAAAAAGTTTAAAAAAATATATTGCTATGTCTCTCCAGCTTTGAAGCCAAGGCTGGGGCATGTCTTATTTTTTTAATCAATAGATAGATGGAGACGGCATGTGACAAATGCCTCTGGAATAGGATGCGTTACAAGTTGAAGTCTCTGGGTGTTGAGTAAGTCTTAAGCTACCTGTCCCAGAAAACCCATCCCTTTATGCCCTCAGCTTTTTTTTTTTGGATTACCATTAAACAAGCTATTTTAGATGGTAGACAAGCAGTAGAGAGGAGACAACATCGTGCAGCCTGGTTTAAAAACCTCCAAAGACAGAACTGGGCAGCTTCACTGGTCCTGAGCTGGTTCGGTTGTGTTTCCCCCAGGACTCCCGTTGCATCTCACCTGGGTTACTTTTCATAGTTGTGTGCAGGGACATTTGCCACTGGGGAGCCCCCCACCCAAGTGGTTGCATTTGTGTGGAGACCAGACAGACAGGACTATAGGTAGAATGCTGTCTCTCTGGCAGTCTTGTGGGAGCGTTGATGGAAGAATGAATTGGGTGATTACACTGGGATGTGGGCAATCTTTATCTAAGGAAGAAGCAAAAACTGTGAGTACTGCAGGAATAGCTCTCAGGACCATTACAAGAGTTAACCATTTGGAAAGAAGCTAAGCACAAGGGAGGAATAACCTCCTAAACACTGAGCCTTCCTAGGGAGAGAAGGGAAGTTGGTAACTGGTGATTATAAGCTAGCACTTCAAGGGAAGCCCCCAGAGCTGTTTGGGGTGGGGGGTGGGGGGCGCTCCTCAGCAGAGCCCTGAGGCAAGGCAAAGAGCTTGCTTTAAAAATATATATATTACTTTTTTTAGAGACAGGGTCTTGCTGTGTTGCCCAGGCTAGACTGCAGTGATGCAATCAGGGCTCACTGTAGCCCTGACCTCCCGAGCTCAAGTGACCCTCCCACCTCAGCCCCCCGAGTAGCTGGGACTACAGGCATGTACCACCATGCCCAGCTAATTTACTTTATTTGTAATTTAATTTTTGTAGGGATGAGGGGGTCTCTGTATATTGCCCAGGCTGGCTTCGAACTCCTGACCTCAAGCGATCCTCCTGTCTTGGCTTCTCAATATGTTGGGATTACACGTGTGAGCCACAGTGCCCAACCAAGAGCTTGTTAATGAAGTGTTAGTATTGTGGATCCCATGGCTTCTCATTCTGGTAGCTGCATTGTAAATCACCTTCTCTCAGCACAAGGAACACTACAGATGACCATTCTCGATGATGAACATGCCCGAAACATACCATAACACAAGCACAGAGCATGAGCTCAATAACTCACAGCCATGGAGCAGTGTCTTGGCTTCTGAATGGAAGAAATGACATGTACACAACTCTGATACTTCCTTAGAGAGGCTTAGTAAAATCATCACACTTGCCCAGCCAGGGAGCTCCCCATTCTGTGTCTTTGGCTTTGACATGGCCTTTGAAATGAGTACATGCTAGGTTGAAGGCATTTGTCTGGATGTTCAGGTCTCCATCCTCACACCTGTTAACTTGGCAGTAAAATAATCAAAGGAACTCTGTGGCCTGGAAAGCAATCCATCTCATTGATAAATCAAACCTTTTGTGTGAATCTTGATGAAACTGTGTGGCCAAAAGTGATTGAATTTAAAAATTTTGAATTTTCATGAATTGTTTTGATCTTAGACATAGATTACACCTGTTAGTGATTGTGCATGAAATAAACTACCAAGATTATGTGGGAATCATAGCCTTGGCACCATGGTGGTAATCCAAATGAGGCAGACGCTTGGATGCAGGTCAACTTCATCAGAACAAAAGATGCCGTCAACCAGACAGAGATACTATAAGGAGTAGCCTCAGACATGCTACAAGCCGAGGTCAGGAGATGCACCTCCTCCCCTTTGGAGTCTAGGGTAGGCGTATCTGCACCGTGCCTCTGCTTCCATCCAATTCACAGAAGCTGCATGAATGGTAAGAAGATCTCTTTAAGTTCTGCTTCAATATTTATCCCTTTCACTTGTACTGCTGTCACCACTACAAGCTGGAAGCAGAGAACTCCCAGGTCCAGAGAGGCCCATGGGGACACTGAGAGCTGCCGATTTTCTTTTCCCTTTGGCCATTTTATGAGGGAGACACCGTGCACATTCTAACAGATTTGTGCACAAGGGATTATAGCATGCTCTATATTCTTGGCCTTGAAAATTTTTTTTTTAAGTTTGTAAAGGTAATTATGACTGTTTACAGTACTGAGGGCAAAGCCCCACCCTGGGCTTCAGGCCAGGGGCTCTGGGAGTTGAGTGTAGTGGGCTGAGCCAAGTCCAAGACAAAAGCACAATTATGCTCACCTAAAAACCCACGCTGGTGGTAGGGGGATGAAGGAAACACCCACACAAATGGGAGGTGTGTGGAGGGAGGGGCTTCCTTTGAAGTTTTGCATAAATCGTGGAAATTTTTTTCCTATAGAGCTGGGAATGAAGATTCTTGGTTTTTATCCTGGATCTCTTATTGAGTATTGAGCTGTGCCATAAGGAAATGGGCTTCCTTCTTACTTGATTTACCAATGTTTAAAACTGAACTTTAAAGACAAGAATTTTGGAAGAATTAAGAGGAAAACGGGACACCTTGTACAAGGTTTCATAAAGCTTTCTTAATTTTTTTGGCAGAAAGAAACTGAAGTCAGCCCCGGTGCAGTGGCTGACACCTGTAATCCCAGCACTTTGGGAGGCCGAGGCGGGCAGACCACCTGAGGTCAGGAGTTTGAGACTAGCCTGACCAACATAGTGAAACCCCGTCTCTACTAAAAATACAAAACAAAAACAAAAACAAAAACAATTAGCTGGGCGTGGTGGTGTGCACCTGTAATCCCAGCTACTCAGGAGGCTGAGGCAGGAGAATTGCTGAAACCCAGGAGGCGGAGATTGCAGTGAGCCGAGATCGCACCACTGTATTGCAGTCTGGGCAACAGAGCGAGACTCCGACTCAAAAAAAAAAAAAAAAAAAAAAGATACTCAATTCAGACACCAAAAGACTCTCTTTTTAAAGCCCATCTCCCTTCTTTCTGATCCAGGTCCATTTTCTACTTATGAAAGTTTAAACACCACGGGGTGAAAAATTGTTGCTACAGCCTATTGGGTTCTCTGGGTCAGGAAATAATTAGCAAATACTCAACTACTTGCATACATTACCTTCCTGTTAACTCTGCTGTACTTTTTCTGCCTGCCAGGATTAAGGCCAGATGATTATTTGTCCTAATGTTATGAATCATTGACAAGAAAAGCGTGTAATGGCAGTGTTGACATGCCTTTACATCCATTGGCACCACAAGGTAACCAGGAGCAATCAGTGACAGGGAAAACTGGAACATATTGTGGGGGAAGTGGAGGGGGGGCCCTCCCTGGCCTCAGAATGGCTGGAGCAGGAATTCCTCACCACCTGCTTCAGTTCCCAAAAGGCAGGCTCTAGAGATTTGGTACCATAGTTCAGGAGAAAAACCACAGGGAGAAGAATTTTCCCATTTAGTCCAGGAGGAATATGATTTTTAGGAAACAGATGCAGAAACCTGACGTTGGCTCACAGTGGCCTTGGTGAAGCCAAGGGCTAAGTTTCGGGGCATTGGCCTGCCCTTCATTGCTGCACACACCCAGATGCACACACCTGACAGAACTCGAGCAATTGGCTCTGTGTGCCCAGCTCTCCACTGCCTGGCAGCAAAGAGGAAAGGGGAATTACAGGCAGGCTTGACTTGAAACACTGCTCTGGCCCCACCTGAATTCCAGGTGCCCGAGGGAGTCCCTTCAACCACCTGGAATTGAGGCTGTTTCAAGGTACAGATGCGGTGTGTGTTTGTCTTGCTTTTGTTTGCACCTTCTACCAGCTGGAAGCCAGAAGGTGTGGGGCTCTGCAAACAATTTTGATGTAAATAAAGAGAATGTAAGAATTAAAAAGACACCTTGCAGCTGAGCCCAGGGCGGAGGGGCGGGGGTACAAGCTAAGAGAGGAGGGAGGTGGAAAGCGAGGAGGAGTGGAAATAGATTTCCTCTAGGAAATAGAAATAGACACAGGGCCAATGTGGGATGATGTGATCCTGTTGCATATTTTCCATATGTTAATATCCCTCCATAAGATTCCTCCTCAGACCGGTTATTGATAGATAGAAAATAAGCCTGTGGGCCTAGATCTGCCTCTGCTCTTTATTTATTGAATGTGCCTACTATGTGCCAGCACTAAGGTAAGCACTGGTAATAAATGTGAAAACACATTATCATGTGACAGACAGCAAATTAACACCTACAATGAGGCTGTTTATGGTGCAACAAGGGCTGCAAGTGATAAAGGGCCATCTCTGTCTCCTTAGGGCAGTGTGGGAACACACCAAGAAGGAAGATCTTCCACAAGGACCTCTCCTTTCATCCCAAAGCAACCCTAATAGTCATAATTCTCACAAGGGTGTGGAATGCATTGGGGATGGTCTTTTATTCATCATTCTTTTTGGACTAGGATAACTTCCCCGTATCACATAAATTTTGAAAAAAAAAGTTTACTCAAACGTTAAAAGTTTTTTTGTTTTTGTTTTTTTCTTGGTTACCCAGGCTGGAGTACAGTAGCAAAATCACAGCTCACGGCAGCCTCAACTTTCTAGGCTCCAAGCGATCCTCCCATTTCAGCCTCCCAAGTAGCTGGGACCACAGTCACATGCCACTATGCCTGGCTAATTTTTTTGTATTTTTTTGTAGAGAGGGGGTTTCACCATGTTGCCCAGGCTGGTCTCAAAACTCCTGGGCTTAAGTGATCAGCCCGCTTTGGCCTCCTAAACTGTTAGGATTACAGGCGTGAGCCACTGTGCCTGGCCTAAATGTTAAAGGTTGATGTAAATATGCAAATATTTCCAGAGCAATATGCAACCTTGAGATCATTTTGATCAACCTATTTTGTTGGAGATTGTTTTGTAAAAGGTATTAGAAATTTGGAAAATATTAAATGTTTAGCTTTCTTCCCTTTTTTTCTTTTTCTTTTCCTTTTTTTTTTTTTTTTTTTAGAGACAGGGTCTCACTGTTACCCAGGCTGGGGTGCAGTGGTGCGATCATGGTTCACTTCAGTCTCATTCTCTTGGGCTCAAGCAATCTTTCCACCTCAGCCTCCCGAGAATCTGGAACTACAGGTGTGTGCCACCACGCCTGGCTATTTTATTTCTTATTTTTTGTGGAGACGAGGTCTCACTATGTTGTGTAGGCTGGTCTGGATCTTACACATTTTTTAATAATAAAAAGTTACTTTTTGTCAACTGTGAGTGGAAGAAGCATTTAAAAGAAGCTAGTTCATTTTAAAAGAAATACAGTGTATAGTTTGGCACACTCAAGGGCAGTAACCTAATGATTAAGAGGGGAATTTTGGAGTCAGACATCCCAGAAATCTGATCCTGACACCCCCAACTTAAAAGCTGTGTGATCTCAGACACATTGTTTAACCTTTCTGAGCTTTAGGGTTTTTGTTTTGTTTTTAAATGGAAGTAGTAATATCTACCTTGTAAGTTTATTCTGAACATTAAATGAGATAGTGCACATAACTTTCCTAACAAGAATCCTAGTTTACCTAGTGTGTGCTCAGCAGATGCTAGCTATTATTAAAATTAGTCTATAATTATGAATAATTATAACAATAAACACTTTTTCTTTTCCTGATAAATTATGACTATAGGACAAAGTAAATTGGAATAATGGCAATTATTTTGTGAACTTAATAGCTGCAGCCTACTAAAGTGGTTAAATAAATTTTTGAGCAGAGTGATGTGGTATCACTAAGAGTAATTTATTTATTTTATTTTATTTTATTATATATATTTTTTGAGACAGAGTCTCCCTCTGTTGCCCAGGCTGGAATGCAGTGGTGCGGTCTCGGCTCACTGCAACCTCCACCTCCTGGGTTTAAGCAATTCTCCTGCCTCAGCCTCCTGAGTAGCTGGGATGACAGATGCTCGCCACTGCACCTGGCTGATTTTTGTATTTTTAGTAGAGATGGGGTTTTGCCATGTTGGCCAGGCTGGTCTCGAATTCCTAGCCTCAAGTAATCCACCTGCCTCGGCCTCCCAAAGTGCTGGGATTACAGGCGAGAGCCACCACACTTGGCTAAGAGTGATTTATTTAATATGATAAATGCCAAAATTACATTTCTCTAGCTGTGTAGACAGAGTGGGTGCCATAGTGAGGTTACTCACAATGGCCTCCATTCTTAAGGAGCTGACCAGACTAACATTTCTACTTAGAAGTATAGTTACACAAATCCTCAGAAGGAGTATAAACTCAAAAGTTGAAAGCACATCAAGAGTAAATTAAAGGTGTTCAGCAGCATTGCTGTCAGTCACATAGAAACCTGAGTGACAGTGCCCTGACCATGCGCAGATGCAGCTGAACTGAACCACTGCCAGAGGACGTTGAGCTCCATGTCTTTCCTCCAGCCAGTCAGTGTGAGTGTGACTTCTATACCCCTGCCTCGTGGTCATCAGGGTGCTCTTGAAACTTTTTTTTTTTTAGATGGAGTCTCGCTCTGTTGCCCAGGCTGGAGTGCAGTGGCGTGATCTCACTGTAACCTCTGCCTCCTGGGTTCAAGTGATTCTCCTGCCTCAGCCTCCTCACCTGCAGCTGGGACTACAGGTGCGCGCCACCATGACTGGCTAATTTTTGTATTTTTGGTAGAGATGGGGTTTCACCATGTTGTTCAGGCTGGTCTCGAACTCCTGACCTCATGATCTGCCTGCCTCGGCCTCCCAAAGTGTTGGGATTACAGGCGTGAGCCACTATATCTGGCCAAAACTTTTAATGTCAACACTGCTGGGCTGGATATTGGGCTTGCTTGTTGAACAAATAGTTGTTCGAAGCTGTTAGATTTTTTTTTCAGGTGATAAAAATATGGGTGATGCAAAGGACTAGGTTCACTTAATGGCATGAAGACTCATCCAAGGAACTGTGAATCCTTATCATTGGATGATCAGACTCAGCCACAGTGATGCTCTGGACTTTTGTTTATGAATCTAGGAATCTTTTCTCTCAGATAACTATTGAAATTGTAAAGAAAAAAGTGACCAAGATATCAGATTCACAGGCAACAATGTTTAGATATACAAATTTTTAGAAGTCTTTTGAAGGCTATTTACCCACAGATGAATGAGAATGCAAAATATGATGCAAAGCAGATTTAACCTTCTGGCTAATTTGCCTCAATAAAAAAAGTTAAAGACATAAAAGGAAGATTACATCCACATTTTAAGATTGTGTCTTTATGTAAATAACAAGTTACTCAGCATGCACTTCAGGCATGAGTAAAGGTCTCCAAGTTCACAGTGTGGAAGGGACTTCCATCTAGGATTCCCCAGCATCAGGAGCAGACTGAGACGGTGATCAGTAGTCGTGTTAATGGTTAAATTTTGAGTTCAGTGAATGCTACTGGCTGAAGTCAGGCAGAGAAGAAAAAAGGGAGCCAGAAATGAGAAAAAAAGAGAGTGTGATATAGGGAAGAGAGAATGAAAAAAGAAAGAAGACAGCTGTGACCACGGGAAGCTATGGTAGAATGACTAATGAAATATTTTTAGATTTCTCCATAAATTCCCTATTCTTGCTGGGCATTTAGCATTTTAAAAAGATTATATTCCATTTGAGAACATTCTGTGATACTGAGCAATTATAAGAATTGTCTCAGGCAGAAAAGATATATTGAATAATACATGTTGATTGATAGATGGAGAATATTAGTAGATTGTTATTTCAACCTTTCTATTGTGATCCACACCCAGGTCCGAACAGCATTTTCAGCCTCCTACTGTGTGCCAAGTCAGTGGCTGCTGTCATGCATACAAAGATGTGCATGATAGCATTTCTTTTTTTTTTTTTTTTTTTTTTTGAGATGGTCTCGCTGCCACCCAGGCTGGAGTGCAGTGGCGCGATCTCGGCTCACTGCAGGCTCCGCTCCCCAGGGTTCATGCCATTCTCCTGCCTCAGCCTCCCGAGTAGCTGGGACTACAGGCGCCCGCCACCTCGCCCGGCTGATTTTTTGTATTTTTAGTAGAGATGGGGTTTCACCATGTTAGCCAGGATGGTCTCTTGACCTCGTGATCCGCCCGTCTCAAAATGCTGGGATTACAAGCGTGAGCCACCGTGCCCGGCCGCATGATAGCATTTCTAACTTTCGTGAGCTCACAATCTATAGGTATGTCAGTTTCAATGTTCTGTGCTAATGTCTTGATAGGCATTAGGTGTAGGGCATAATGAGAACACTGGGAGGTAACTCACCCAACGTTAACAGATCAGGAAAGGAATCTTAGTGCATGTGGCATTTGAGATGAAACCAGAATGGCAATACCCAGGAAAGGCACTGGGAAAAAACTGTTTTCAAGTAGCAAGAACTCAAGGGCTTGGAGTGTCAATGGTCATCGGAGGGAAGTAGTATGGTCCTGCTGCCATGTGAGCAGAGGACTTCCACAGCAAGCCAATGAACCTGGAAAAGCCACAGGAGCGGATCCTGGAGGCTTTTGTCCACCCTGCTGAGCTGCTTGCACTTTTTCAGCTGAGATCGGGCGCATTCAGGGTGGTATGGCTGTAAACAATACTTGGACTTTTACAGGTATCAACCAAGTTTCTTAATTTTTCTGTCACTTCCAAGGTGACTGAATTTCATTTGTGGTATCAGAGGGCACAAAAATAGATGTATAGGAATTATTCTAGGCAAACAGGAAGATCTCAATTGATTTAGGATAATGGATGGGGCTTCAGTGTGGAGTTTTAAGGAAGCCGTGGTGTGGTCAGGCTTGCATTTCATGAAGTGGTCTGTGGTACTTCCAAGGTGGTGAGTTGATCTAATGAAGCTTTAGGTCAAATGGAAATATATTGCCCCTTAATAGAAAACACAATTTATTTGCATTTGAACAATAACTATTGGATTTGAATATACAATGCATTAAATGACTGTGTTTTGTTTGGCTCATAAAAAGGTTTTGAAAAAGGAATTCTGGTCTTTTCTGCATATTTCTTTTTCCCATCTACAAAACATAATTTAAAAAAATTTAAATGCTCTTATTTGATACAAAAACATAAACTGTGGAAAGGACACCCTATTTCATAAATGGTACTAGAAAAACTGGATAGCCACGTGTAGAAGAATGAAACTGGATCCATATCTCTCATCTTATACAAAAATCTACTCAAGGTGGATCAAAGATTTAAATCTAAGACCTGAAACCATAAAAATTATAGAAGATAATCTTGAAAAACTCTTCTGGACATCAGCCTAGGCAAATAATTCATGACTCAAACCCTGAAAGCAAATGCAGCAAAACAAAAATAAATAGGACCTGATTAAATTAAAAAGCTTCTGCACAGCAAAAGAAATAATCATCAGAGTAAACAAAAAACGCACAGAATGGGAGGAAATATTTGCAAATTATGCACCTAACAAAGGACTAGTATCCAGAATCTACAAGGAACTCAAACAAATCAGCAAGAAAAAAAACATCCCATCAAGAAGTAGGTAAATGACATAAATAGACATTTCTCAAAAGAAGATATACAAATTGCCAGCAAACATAAATAAATGCTCAACATCACTAAACATCAGGGAAATGTAAGTTAAAACCACAATGAGATATCACCTTACTCCGCCAGAATGGCCATTATTACACTTGATCTTAGCCAAAAGGCTGAGAAGCGATAAGAATGGCCATCATTAAAGTCAGAAAACAATAGATGTTGGTGTGGATGTGGTGAAAAGGTAACAGTTTTACACTGCTGGTGGGAATGTAAATTAGTACAACCTCTGTGGATAACAATATGGAGATTCCTTAAAGAACTAAACGTAGATCTACCAGCAACCCCATTACTGGCTATCTACCCAAAGGAAAATAAGTCATTAAATGTAAAAACACATGCACACATGTTTATTGCAGCACAATTCACAGCTTCAAAGATATAGAACCAACCTAAGTGGCCATCAACCAATGAGTGGATAAAGAAAATGTGGCATGTTGGGCTGGGTGCGGTGGCTCACACCTGTAATCTCAGCACTTTGGGAGGCCAAGGTGGGCGAATCACCTGAGGTCAAGAGTTTGAGACCAGCTTGGCCAACATGGTGAAACCTCGTCTCTACTAAAAATACAAAAAAAAAAAAAAAAGAAAAAAATTAGCCAGGCATGGTGGCAGGTGCCTGTAATCCCAGCTACTCTGGAGGCTGAGGTAGAAGAAATCGCTTGAATCAGGGAGGCGGAGGTTGCAGTGAGCCAAGATCGTGCCATTGCATTCCAGCTTGGGGAACAAGAGCGAAACTCTGTCTCAAAAACAAAACAAAACAAACAACAAAAAAAGAAAATGTGGCATGTATGCACCATGGAATACTACTCAGTCATAAAAAGGGACAAAATAATGTCTTTTGCAGCAAACTTGGATAGTGCTGAAGGCCATGACTCTAAGTGAAGTAACTCAGGGATGGGAAACCAAATACCATACGTTCTCACTTATAAGTGGGAGCTAAGCTATGAGGACATAAGGACATACAGTGATATATTGTCTTTGGAGACTCAGAAGGGGGAAGGTGGGAGGAGGGGTGTGGGATAAAAAACTATATATGGGGTACAACATACACTACTTGGGTGATGGGTACACTAAAATCTCAGACTTCACCACTATATAATTAATCCATGTAACCAAAAACCACTTGTACACTAAAAGCTATTGAAATAAAAAATATTTTTAAAAATTCCCTTATTTGACCTGTGTTGGGATTTCATATTTTAGGTTCTTGCATAAAAATAAAATAACACAGAGAGAATTGCAGCAAAAACACAAATAAAAATGACTACAGGAAGAGACCATAAGTTGATTCCAAAAAACATATATCTAAATTAGCCTTACTAATTCATAGTTGCGTCTTACACAGGGAACACAGATTGGCTTGTCTTATAATTTATTTCCACATTTCTCAGATGTCAGTAAAGAATTTTCCTGTTTGGAAAAACACACCACTGGGCAGAGGGCACCTGGGTTCTGATCAATGGTTGTTGGTCTAGTCATTTGACTTCTTTGTAACTGGCTTTTAAAAGTGGGAGAATAATGCTTTTTTTGTCTACTAAAGATTGTTACGAGGCTCAAGTTTGGTAGAGTATGGAGTTCCTCTGATAGCCACTGTAGGGTGACAGCAGCCATAATAAATATGTGACAATTTCAAGGTGAAACAGAGTAGAAGAGCCAAGGCTCCTGGTTCAAGTGTCTGTCAACAAAATGGGCATTCAGCAATTAAGCTGTTGAGTAAGTGAATGTGTACACATTCACATTTTGACATACACATACATTAAAACACATATTTAAGTGTTAAAATTATTGAGGATCCTAAATTATAAAAATATATTTAGGAAAGTAGTCCTTAATTCCAGCTACTGGTAGGGAAATAGAATTAGTCACACTATCTGTATCCAGTTGTCAATATAGTCAAAAAATGAAAATAAATGGTGGGGAGGGCGAGAGCAGGGAGAGCATCAGGGCAAATAGCTAATGCATGCGGGGCTTAAAACCTAGATGACAGGTTGATGTGTGCCACAAACCACCATGGCACACATATACCTATGTAACAAACCTGCACGTTCTGCACGTGTATCCCGGAACTTAAAGTAAAATAAAAATAAAAATAAAAACCTAACGTCCTCCTGCCATGTGTGCATAGAAATGTCATTTTTCCTGACTCTCTGATGCCACCTTGCTTACATTTTTTACCTACTTTTACCCTCATTTTTTCAAACTCATCATTTGTAATAACCTGGTTTTATTATTATTTTTTAATTTCTTTTTTTTCTTTTTTTTGAGACGGAGTCTCATTCTGCCGCCCAGGCTGGAGTGCAGTGGCAGGATCTTGGCTCACTGCAACCTCTGCCTCCTGGGTTCACGCGATTCTCCTGCCTCAGCCTCCCGAGTAGCAGGGATTACAGGCACACACCACCACGCCCGGCTAATTTTTTGTGTATTTTTAGTAGAGACGGGGTTTCACTATGTTGGCCAGACTGGTCTCGAACTCCTGACCTCGTGATCCGCCCGCCTCGGCCTCCCAAAGTGCTGAGATTACAGGCGTGAGCCATCGTGCCCGGCCTATAATAACCTGGTTTTAAAGGGGGATTTATCAGAACATAGACCGTATTCTATGAGGGATATTCAGTTTTAGTTGTGTAGGAGGTTGAGAAAATACAGGACTTTTCAGCATTAGGATTTGATGATGCTGCTTTGGGTGAGAATGTTCCCTAAACAGCGGGAGTTGGCAGAAGGAGGCAGGGTGCTGCCACTGGTGTCTGTGGTCCTGGACAAGTCAATTGTGTGAAAGAAGGGTCTTCGTTCTCATGTTTTTGGGCACACCCTCCACCTGATTTCCCAACTGTGACATGGAATAGCTCTGGAGGGGGTCCTTCTGGTGGAGGAAGCGGGAGTGCACACAAGCTTCTCCATGGTCTCTCATTCACGTTTCCCTTGAGCTACTCAGTTTGGGGATCTGCTGGATGCTTTTCTTTTAAAACTTAAGCCCAAGCAACAAACCTCTTAGGTCTTCGAGACAGGATCCATTTCCAATAGTAAGGATAAAGAAGGAAAATACAAAGAACACACAACTAGTCAAGTGTTTACGGTTAACCTGCAGTAAGCAGGCTGGGACCACTTGAGACCCCTTGCCCAGCTTCTCACCTCTTTCCCACTGAGCAGGACTCATTCTCCATCACCTGGGACCTTTCCCCAACATCTTTTCCCTCTCACTGAAATGTCCAGATTTAAGGTTCTCAGACCCCCTTGACTCCACTTGTTTGTAGACTGAGAAACTGATCTTCCCTAGGAAATGGGCAAGGCCGTGGACCGTCATACAATATAGGTCTCACTTTTCATGGGAAGTATCACTTCACTTCTGGAGCAAGAAGTCTCGTTTACTACACAGCTCCATCCTTAGCGTCAGTCACTATTTCACCTGCATCCAATTACACACATCAAGTAAAGAGCGGCTCTTTCTTTCACACTGATATGAACCAACAAATAACATATTGTTAGATAGGATCTACTTTGGCCCAAAACCCCACAAGCTTTACATTTTCTTCTTTCTCTGGACTGGATGGGGTTGGAGCAGGAATAATTTCTGTATTGTTTGTACTTTAAGTTTGCAAATGGCAAGACTGCAGCTTCCAGAAGAGGCTGGCACACAGAAGCTGGTCTTGTGAGCTTGGCTTACAGGAAAAGAATGTGTTCGAGAGAGAGCCAAGAGAGAACTGATCTTCAAATCTTCCAGGAGAGAATCCATCCTATCTAGCCCGAGGGACACATGCATGGGAAGCGCTGACCAAATTGTATCGTTCCCCTTCCCAGTACTGTCCCTTTTTAGAAGACCACACATGGCAGAGAAAAGACTGAACTCATGATTTAAGTCTGGGATATTTTCCATATTCTATATATTGTTATTTTGAAATTCAAAAATTAAAATCTGTCCATGGCTACAGGGTACTCTAAATATAACAGCTCTATATTCATGTATGAAGGCAAAAAAAAAAAAAATCTACCTTCACTTAATGTGACTACAGGATCTCTAACAACTATAGTATAACAGTCTGTCGCAAGTGTATTGGATGTTTCAGTTTGCCAGACCTGTCATGATAAATTAATTACAGGATGTTGCAGAAATGGCAAAGCTCCAGCAGCATCTTGCATAGTTTAATATAGACCCATTTCCCCATTTCAATGTATTTGTGGTTAGATAAATCCTCAGAAATTTACAGCTGCTATAGACTAGTTTATTATGTACTCTGCCTGCACACATGATAAGTATAAGAATTCAATGTGCTTAAAGTGCATAGATTTTACTGATATTCCTTTACCACCATGGAAATATTTAGTTGCTAAAAGTAGCTTCAGTAGACACTTCTGAACATTAACTTTTGTATAATAGGCAGGGATGGTTAAACACATTACTGTGCTTAGCTTTTATTAAAGAATCATAGTTCAGGAAAAGTTATGTGGAGCATTTATACAGAATGGCCCTGTGAACAAATTTAAGACAAAAAAAAAAAAAAAAACCTTAACTACTGATTCTCAGCTGAAAACATCGAAAAACCAAACTGAAGCTACCAAACTTTTCTCCAGGGAACCTTCTTCCTTTAGTCTTGTGACCACTTTGCGCAAGCTTCAGTTGCTTATTTTTGCTCTGGCAGCAAGTTATGTTCCTCAACTTCTTGCTTTTTCCTCCTTTCAGACTATTTTTTTCTTATCTTCACTAACATCTCCACTCCAAGCAATGTTAAGAAATCATCCTTTGATTGGCAATGAGTTTACTTATATAAATGTTTTATAAGGAAGCCATTCTTAAATTTCCTTCTATTCTTTCATTGGGCTCAAATGATTTTTATGAAGAAATGAACTACAATGAGTAAAAATCATATTGTTTAGTATTTAGAAGTAACACTGAAGTATATATTGGGCCATTTTGACCTAAGTGATAAGAGGTAGAACATGAATTATGTGTGATGTACATACCCCCTTTTTTTTAGATCGAGGAGAAACTAAAATTGTTGATTGTTAGCAGCACTAGCCTCCCTAGCTTTTTGAGACAAAAATAACCCATCTATAATCAATATGAATTTGAGGTGTTAGGAGAGCAACTTCAGAGAACAGACTGCTCACAACATATGCTTGATGGAGATTTGAAGGGGATCATTAGAAAAATAGCATTCTTTGTGTTTACAAAACAAATGTTTTTGTTATACAGTTCCCGCCTTAGCTTAAAGTATTTCCTATTCACCTTAATAATTAGAGCAGAAGGATATGAAGAATGAAGTGCCTCATTACCAAGTTTGCTTCCTGGGTCTCGGCAGAGAGTAGCTGTCTGCTTTCGCCTAGTCAGGCCATTGTTAACCCTAAATGATGCTGACATTTAATTCTCCTGCATATAATTGTGTCCATCCATAGAATGAGTTCTCCAGTCAACACAGCCTTTTGATTGACATGCTTCTTGATGTTTTTATTATCTCATATATGACTGGAATGGCGCCTTTTTGGTTTCTTGAATAAAATGTTACTGTACACGTAATTAGTTTGATTCTATAGAATCTGTTTCTTAAGGAAACATAATTATAGTATGGAGTAAAGATTTACTAAAATAATTATCTGATAAACAAATGATCAGTTTTTTAAAAGAAATGTTCACTCAGATATATTTTATTTTATTTAGGTCACTGTTGAATGACAAACATTTGAGATGTTTCTAGTCCCTGAGTGTGGTCACAGGCCCATGCCAACTGCTTCCTTACTCTTGTGTGTGCTGTCATGTCCAAATATCAGCATTTTCCTCTCCACAGCAACTGAGATCCAGTACTTTACAGATCACCCAGTGGAGTCTGAGATCTCCATTTGCAACTAGCAGTGGCTGGAGTTGTGCAGTTGGAGAAGTTACTTAACCTTCAGAACTTGGTTTCCTTAGTTGTAGAGCAGGGAAGATTATATCTCATGGATTTGATGTGAAGAGTAAATAAGGTCATGTACATAATAAAGTGAAGATTTGGGGACTATTTTTGGTACAGTTCAATTAAATAGAAACGAACAAATATATAGTTTAAAACATTTGGATTGCTTAAAAGTGTTTCCATAATTCACTAAACAGACATGGCCATCAGATGGAAATCATTTGAATACATACAAAAGTGTAAGGTCACTAACTTTTGTTATAGTTTCTAGAACTTCCTCTTAAAAATGTTTGTGGCTAAATATATGACTAAAGTGACAACAAGTCACATGAAGCTATAAAATGGTAAGTTATTTCTCAAATACAGTCTTGCTGAGCTTCCTAAAGAAATCTTTCTTTAATTAAATTCTTCTATAATTTAAAGATAATATTAAGGTCAAGTATTCATTTGTATGTGACAGAAACCCTGCACAAGATTTCAGAAGTACCAAACGTTAGCCATTTAAAAGCACTGATTTCAATTAAAATATGCATTTTAAACATAAACTTGCATTCACTGTGTAAAATATTTCATGTTTTAAATCTTTTAAAAACTTCATTTTTATTCTAGCTTTCCAAGTCCTATACATAGTATCATTTCAATATTGAAGAAACATTAATCTTCAAGACAGAGTTGGATCAATAATTGGGCAGTGCATTTCTAACAAAGGTTTAAAAATATTATTTAGATATAGAAGAAGATAGCGTCAAATTGTTACTTGTTTGGAGAAAAGAGATGACATGGGATAAAATTCAACACTTTCAGAATAAAGATAACACAAACCCAATTTGTTATAAGGAAATGTTTAATGCCATACATCATCAATTGGATTCTGGTGTCTGATTTTCTGCTTGATTATCAGCTGGATCTATTGCTTGGAGGGCACTGTCATGATCTCCCCCACTCCATCTCATCTCAGATTGTGTGGTAAAGACCTTTTATTAATCTATTCATGAACATAACCCTAGTCTTACTTTGTCAGCAAGACAAACGGGAAAAGGACCAGGCTTTCAGTAGAGCCAAATTTTCCTGGTGTTTGCTTCAACTGCTATTTTTGTCTTTAGTAGTTGCAATATAAAAATAACCCTTTATTTTTCATATAAACATCAAGATCTTAGCAAATGCTTAGCTCCCCCTGACATATTTTTCATTCATCTTAAATTATTTCTAAACCTGTTGAAATTCTTGGTGATTCAATCAGAAAATCAACATATATCTCAAAATTATTAGCTGAAACTGCAGAGAAACAGATATTTTTATTTTTAAATTATCAAGTGCATTCACACGACAGAAAAAAACAAGCTTGTACAAGAGTGACTCAAGCTGGCTGGGCCCAGCTCTACCTGACGCACAGACTTATGCATTCAGAACAATGAAAATTCAGTGCCATCAGAACAGACTTTTGGACTGATATGGCTATAAGCTTCACCAGTTATCAGTGCCACTCAACACTTTCAAAAATGCCTTTTTTTAAAAGTTCTACACAGCGGGACATGTTTACCAATTTTTATGCCTCTACATGTGCAGGGATAAGAGCCAAATATATTTTTATTAGAAGGTATTTCACACTGGGTATACATCTGGGCAAAATTTACACCTCAATGCCCAACATTGTTTTTCTCACTTCTTATTTTAATGGAATTGACTGTCTAATTTGGGTAAGTCTTTCTAATTTTATATTAGTTTTCACTTTCTTGGGGCTAAATATTTTATCAGCAGAGCTTATCATACAGTTGAGAAAGGAGTCAAGAAAAGAACAAAAAATGAATACCCCATTATAATATCAAACTTCAAAACATATAGTCTATAATAATGACACTATTATTCTGGAACTTAAAAATAAATAATACAATATGATAATGTAAAAATATTAAGATTAAAATAAATATTAAACAATGTAAGTCTACAAAATAGGTATGTGCTTAAATATGAAATGCCTTTTTTAAAAAGACATTTGGAACACTGTTGCCAGTCCAGCCAAAAATCACTTTTAGTTTAGGTCTATGAAGTTACCTATATGATTTGTTTTTAAGAAACACAAAATTTTAATTAGAAAGTAAATTGTTTTCTTTTAATGTCTTTGTTACTGAGACCGTTTTGAATACGCCATATTCTAAAGCTGCTTATCTTTTTTGTTTTTTGGAGACAGAGTCTTGCTGTCGCCCAGGCTGGAGTGCAATGGCGTGATCTTGGCTCACTGCAACCTCCGCCTCCCGGGTCAAGCGATTCTCCTGCCTCAGTAGATGGGATTACAGGTGCCTGCCATGACACCTGGCTGATTTTTGTATTTTTAGTAGAGATGGGGTTTCACCATGTTGGTCAGGCTGGTGTTGAACTCCTGACCTTAGGTGATTCACCTGCCTCAGCCTCCCAAAGTGCTAGGATTACAGGCGTGAGGCACCGTGCCTGGTCAGTTGCTTATCTTTTAAATAAAGTGAATTTCAAAAACAGATACTTCATATTCTGGGCATAACATCACACATACAACCACATTACCAATATAATAATATTAAATGATTACTTAACAGACATCCTAACAATGCAAACACCTTTTATTCACATTTGCTGAGTAGCAATTACAGTGTTTTCTTCATTAGTTTTCCAACACTGGTAATGTAATTATGATGCAATTACTAACAATATAAGTACCAATACTTTGACCAACAACAATCACAATGGTTTATAACAACTGAACTCAAAGGCCACATTGACTTTTCCACCCACAACTTGATTCTGATTTTTCTAGAGTCATTCATAAGAAGAAGAAGTGGATCCTTTCTTCCTCCTTAGTATCTGAAAATTCTGAACTCTGAAGAGAAATTCCATTTGGTTTAATTTGTCATTTTCACCTCTGTGCATTTGGGCATCTCTTAACTTTTCTTCAATTCTTTACTGGAAAGAAAAATACACAAAATGTACTAAATAAACTTGAATAATGTCTTCTGACTACAACCAAATCTTAGTGTGCTCAGGCAACAGCACAGGTAATAAAGGACACTGTGTAAAACACAAACACATACAAACACAACCGAAAAAGACCAAAATACTAATTTCCTATCTTCTAGTTTGCCTCTCAAACATTGTTAGCATCTTTTTGTATCATTAGCAATTGTTTAAGGCGTGCTCCTGCATTGATAGGTTATATAAGCAAGAAAGAAATATAGTTCCCAAATGTAGACACTGAAAACTCCAAACCATAAGTAACTTACAGAAATGAAGAGCAGGCAATCAGAGTATATGAAATTCTTCATTCAATGGGAAAAAAAGTCCTCACGGATGATATTCAGGGTTAGTGATTCGGAAGGATATAGATAATTTTATTAAATAGCATTCTTTCATTTAGTCTATGGTTATGCCTAGTTTTATATAATTAGGTTATTACATTTTTCAAATCAATTAAAAAATGGGTTGTCTCATTTTTGATCAAGATAGCAATAATTAAGCATCTAGATGTGGCTTTGATGTAAAACAAATTATACAATTCATAAAAATCAAGAACCAATATGCAGATGAAACGAAGTTGCTTCCTTAGAGAGCATGTAGTATTTGCACTACAACTAGTGTGAGATAAACTAGTGGGGCTAAACCTAACATTTTTTAATGCAATCATTCATACAGCATTGGTAAGTTCTGGACTTAAACAAAAAGGTTACTGTCCTTCTTCTAAAGAGAAAGGCTTAACACCTGGTCATCCTTAGAAAACACATGGCAGTTTCAGAACGATGGCAAATCTGGTTAAGGTAGCAGTCAACTCCATTGACCACTTCTGAGAAAAGTGACAGCTGGCACACTGTGGCAAGAAAGGGCAATGGCTAACCATTCCTGAAGGGCTTTCCCTGGGGGCAGAGGAGGGGTAGGGGACACCTGTGCTTTAAGGAACAGGCCCAATCTTAAATTAATGGTCGCACTATCTTTTCATATAAAACACATTTACACATGAGGGGCAAAAAATTCTTTATCACTTGATGTTTCTTGATTTTAAATCTGTTAAGCAGAGCTACTCCAGGTAAACTTGTATCATATATAGAAGCCCAAAAATATGTTCCAGTGAAGCTCATGAATGCACATGAAGTTGAGTATAAAAATGGTACAGATATGGCATGCCAAGGTATAATACCACTAGGGGCAAAAAAAGTCTCCCTGTACATATACAGAAAAAGTACGTAAAACTTTCACCAAATTAGGATCTGATAAAAATGGAAAAGAAAGTAGTTTCAATGAAGGCTGGGCTAAACTCACACAGAGACATATAAACTTCTGCAACAGGCAGTGAGGAGGGTAAAGGATCTTACAGGAAGAATAAGGCAAAACAAAGTGAGAGGAAGAGTTCATGGTAGTGGGAGGACAAAAAAGAAGAAAAACAGAAAAGGGAAGGGGGAGAAGAGGAGAAGAACAGCTGGAAATTAGTGAGATGGATCCTGCACATGCAGAAGATGTAGGACAAGTGAAATCAATCAGGTGGTGACTGCACTGTAAGAAGTAAACAGAGAAGCCAGAAGGACCTTCAGGAGCAGAACCCAAAGAGAAATTCAACTCGAAAAATCTAAAGTAGGCAGCAAAGGTAACATCTTTGAGGGAAATGACTCAGACTCAGAGGAGGAAGAAACACACTGGATAGAGAATGACAAAGATGGCACATAAACGGGAGAAAAGAGACAGAATAAAGATGGTCAAGTGCACCCTTCGGACATTGGCGGCTCCCTCCTGACGATGGGAGGAAAATCATGAGTGGCACACTGGCTTGATGAATGCTAACAGCAAAGGGACCTGAAAGCTAGGAGACAGCAGGGATGTGCTGAAAGAGGGAGGAGAAGACATCTAACCAAAAGACAAGAATAAATGCAAAGCCATTCCTTCTCTATCTTCTCGTAAAGTATCTCTGTAATCTAACAGAGGAAGAAAGTAACGAAGCAAAGGCCTTTTTAAAGGCTCTTGTGATGAAAAGAGAAAGAAACATTCTTCTTCTTTTTTTGTTTGAGACAGAGTCTCGCTCTGTTGCCCAGGCAGGAGTACAGTGGCCCAATCTCGGCTCACTGCAAGCTCCGCCTCCCAGGTTCACGCCATTCTCCTGCCTCAGCCTCCTGAGTAGCTGGGACTACAGGCGCCCGCCACCATGCCCGGCTAATTTTTTGTACTTTTAGCAGAGATGGGGTTTCACCGTGTTAGCCAGGATGGTCTCCATCTCCTGACCTTGTGATCCACCCGCCTCAGCCTCCCAAAGTGTTGGGATTACAGGCGTGAGCCACCGCGCCCGGCCTAGAAAGAAACCTTCTTAGCAAGCTTATGAAAACAAGTATGAAACTAGGTTAGTGTTTGTGTGTATGTTATGTCTGGGGAATAAGATTCATAAAAATACTGGGCAGTGGCCAGGCATTGTGGCTCATGCCTGTCATCCCAGCATTTTGGGAGGCTGAGGCAGGCGATCACTTGAGGTCAGGAGTTTGAAACCAGCCTGGCCAACATGGTGAAACCCCATCTCTACTAAAATACAAAAATTAGCCAGGTGTGGTGGTGGGTGCCTGTAATCCCAGCTACTCGGGAGGCTGAGGCAGGAGAATCACTTGAATCCAGGAGGTGGAGGTTACAGTGAGCCGAGATCGCACCATTGCAGTCCAGCCTGGGCAACACAGCAAGATTCCCTCTCAAAAAAACAAAAACAAAACACAACAAAAAAACTTGGACCTTACCCCACAAGACATTCAATCCAATAGATCTTCCCTGAAGGTTTACTTCTGTGGCAAGACACCAGGCTAAGGGGGAGGAAAAAAATGTGAGTATGTATTAAATAATAGCCCCTGACTGGAAGCACTGGCCATCTAATCAGAGTTAATATACAAAGCAATGTGTAAGAGAAACAGCCCTGAACTTGGGGCAAGAAGATTAATTTCTAGTTCAGGTACTTTGTAGCTGTAACTTTGAAACCTTGGTTTCTTTAAATGTAGAAACAACAGGCTGTATTAGAAAATTTCTAAAAATTACATTCATTTTGAAAGAAATGATCAAGTAGTAAATATACACTAAGATAAATTAGAAAATGCACAAAGTTAAAATAGAAGAAAAAAACTACTATAATCTTACTCAGATAATTATTGATGTCCTTTGATGTATATTACATAAACTATTTTATAATCTTTTTTACTTAAAAATCATAAACATCTTTTCATGTCCATAAAAATACTTCCATAATATGATGAATAACCATACAATATTCTGTTATACAAATACTTCATATTTTAATCAACTCTTTATTTTAAAAACACTGCTCGAAAGAGTAGCCTTTTAACTAAATCTCTCCATGTATACTTGAATACTTTCCTATAAGAGATTCCTTGAAGTTGAACTGTCAGGTCAAATAGATGCACATTTTGAAAACAAAACAAAACAAAACCCCTAACATATTACCTAATTATACTCCACAAAGAATAGATCAATCTTATAGCATTACCAGCAGTGTAAGCGGGAATCCACATCCCATTTTCTCATCAGTACTAGGTATGTATCGTAAGTTTGAAACTTGTCATTTTGAAAGGGTAAAATACCATCTCATTTTATAGTTTCAATTTTCATTAATTTGATAAATGGATGGTAAACATTTTTCATATGTCTGTTGCCATTTATATTTATCCCTTTAAGAATCCTTTAAGAATGTCCTGTGTATACCTTTGTCCTGTTTTTCTACTGGTGTATTTTTTTTTCTTGTTGAAAAACCTCCTCTTAGAGCTTTTTATTTGTTAAGGGTATTACTCCTGGCCAGGCGCGGTGGCTCACCCCTGTAATCCCAGCACTTTGGGAGGCTGAGGCAGGCAGATGGCTTGAGGTCAGGAGTTCAAGACCAGCCTGGGCAACATGGCAAAACCCTGTCTCTACTAAAATACAAAAATTAGCTGGGTGTGGTGATGCGTGCCTGTAGTCCCAGCTACTCGGGAGGCTGAGGCAGGAGAATCACTTGAACCTGGGAGGTGGAGATTGCAGTGAGCTGAGATTGCACCACTGCATTCTAGGCTGGGTGACAGAGCAAGACGTCAAAAAAAAAAAAAAAAAAAAAAAGCGTATTACTCTTCTATGGGTAAATCTCTTCCATTGCAGGTTATTGTTCATTTAAAAATTCTATGACTTTTTTTCTTTTTGACCTGCATAATTTTAAAGTTTCCATTATTTAAAAATCTGTTTTATAATGTTTTCCAATTCTGGTATCAAGATTAAAAATCATTCCTTAGCCCATGATTATATAACTATTCATCTATACGCTTCTGTACAATTAGATTTTAGTTTTCTACAATGGAAAAATAAAAATATGAAAATTTTGCATCTAGTTCCTACAAAATGACAAATTCATAAACGTGAACATGAACAGCTTTGTAACATTTCACTTTCAACAGAAACTTCACTTCTACTTAATAGAGAAAAGGCCTTCTGGCAGGCCTTTCCTATACCCCAACCCCTACCATCCAAACACATTTTCCCACTGGCGTGTCTCGGTGGAAAAACTGGCCCACTCTTGAGCTGTAATCCTCTGGAGTTCCTTAGGCCCCCAGGGACTATCACTCTGCTCTGACACCGCAGATGGCTCCTTCTCAAGTGGCTCTTTCCTCTCAGTTTGTAAATATTCTTGTCATTCCCCTCTTTATAAAGATCTTGTCTATACCCAGTGTTTTCCACTAGTTACTGCCTAGCTTTTTCTTACCTTTAAATTCCAGATTCTAAAGAGAGTAAGACTATCTTACAGTCTTTTTCCCTTTGGGCTGGAGACAATCTGATTTATGCTTCCGGGTTTCTCCATCAAAACTATCTTCTCCAAGGTCGCAAATGGCCTCCCGGTTACAGATCCCAAATGGGACTTGTCAGTCCTTATTTTACTTGCCTCTCTCTGGTATTTGTCCTTGCTGACCATGCTTTCCTAAATCTTTTCCAGTTGACAACATAGCGCAACTTTCTATTGGTTTTCCCCTCACCTCTATTAGAGTGACTTTTCGGCCTGCTTGCTTGTTCTTCCTCATCTGTGTATCCATTATGTGTCCTTGGTCCTCATGGCTCTGTTCTTTGCTCATTTCAGAACTATAGGAGGGAAAGATCAGAAACAAAGAGCCAGTAAAAGAGAGCTGAGCTAAAAGCTCAGACGAGGCTTTGATCTAGGGACGTGGCAGTGGAAATAAAAACGGGGATAAATGTGAGGATATGACAGAGAAAAACATCTGGCAGAACTAATGAGTATACACGGGGGTGACAGACAGGGAATTGCTTAAAATAACATAAACAGACAAACCTTTGGCTGGTTGGGCTCCTTCTTAGCCATGATAAAGGGACAAGAATAAAATAAATGTCAAAATCTTAAACTATTATCTGTGGACTTACAGAATAAAATAAATTTCATCTGTCTCAGAAAAATATTAGAGGCTTGGGAAAAATCAGAAAGTTCTATCAACTTAGGTAGAAACACACACACATACACACGTAAAAGTATAGGACATTCATTCATGACAAGAAAAGAAATGAAGGAAGATTATATATAAGAAAGCTGTAATATTCTGATCTGTGGAATGAGCAATGTAGCTTTTCAAATGATTCAATGGCAATAGCAAAATATAAAACAAATGTTTTGTGGATGAGTGTGTAGTAATGCACTTTATATTAGGAGAAAGAAAACACAAAAACAATGAAAAAAAAAGGAAAACTGAAGAATGGAACAGAGTATCTTCTCTCTAAGTTGTCTAGGAATGGTGAGAAACACCACAGAGGAGCTTGAAAAAGATGCAAGAATTTCAAAATCAGCTATTAAATAGGACTGAATAGGGATTCTTGTGAACCAAATGATATTTCCCCAAAATTCATATGTTGACGCCTGAACTCTTAATGTAACTGTATTTGGAGATAGGGGCTTCTAGGGAGATAACTAAGGTTAAATGGGGTCAGAAGAGTGGGGTTCTAATCTAATAAGACTACAGTCCTTAGAAGATAGAAAGATGAAACCAGGCCGGGCGCAGTGGCTCACGCTTGTAATCCCAGCACTTTGGGAGGCCGAGGTGGGCGGATCACGAGGTCAGGAGATCGAGACCACGGTGAAGTATTTTTTGACAGAGAGGGCCAGTGAGGACACAAAGAAGGCAGCCATCTCAAGTCAGAAGAGGCCTCAGAAACCAATCCTGTGACAGCCCCCAGAACTGTGTGAAAATAAGTTTCTGTAGTTTAAGCAATGAAGTCTGTGGTATTCTCTGTGGCACCCTGAATAGACTAATAAAGAAATGTATAAGTAAGTGAAATGAAGTCACATGACTGAGAATGAAAAGGTCAGAAATTACAAAGAAGAAAGGACAGTAAATTTAGATAGAATGATAAAAGAACAAAGGAAAGGTTAAGTTCTGAAAAAAAGCACTGATAACACAATCTTAATCTTTCTGAAGTGTACCCCTTTGGCCTTATTTCCAAGGAATCTATATTCTAGACTGATAAGGTGAATAAGGGAAGCAAGCCAAAGATAATACAGCAGAGACAATGACACAATGGACTGTGGCAAACTGGAGAATGGATGACTCATCTAAAGGAGGCAGTCCATCTCAGCTCACTGATGGATGTCATCAAAGAATGTAGAGCTGTGGTCCAGAACTCTGGATTATTTTCAAGAAGTCAGAAATCTGTATTTCTTTTAGGTGAAATTTTTTTTTTTTTTTTTTTTTGAGATGGAGTCTCGCTCTGTCGCCAAGGCTGGAGTGCAGTGGCACGATCTCAGCTCACTGCAAGCTCCGCCTCCTGGGTTCACGCCATTCTCCTCCCTTAGCCTCCCGAGTAGCTTGGACCACAGGCGCCCGCCACCTCGCCCGGCTAATTTTTTGTATTTTTTAGTAGAGACGGGGTTTCACCGTGTTAGCCAGGATGGTCTCGATCTCCTGACCTCGTGATCCACCCGCCTCAGCCTCCCAAAGTGCTGGGATTACAGGCCCGAGCCACCGCGCCTGGCCTTAGGTGAAATATTTAAATATCTGGGCAGCTAATTACACACACACACACACACACACACACACATACACACGAGACCCCATGCACACTTGCTGGTCTGAGAGTATCCCAGGCACTGCCATACTTTTGTGCCTTAGCTCCTGACTTCTAGGCCCTATTCTTCTTGTTTACCCTGTCGTGTCTATATGGTCTTTAATTCTGTCTTCATCTTTGGCTTTCTCTGACCACTAAAGCCCACTCTAGGAAAATCAGACTGTAGTGATCCTCTTTCTTCTTTTATCTCTCACAATCTATACACAATCTATCAAAAAGCTACCTTGAAAATACATAGAACATCTAGATCTTTGCTTGTAGCCCAGATAGAGTAGGAGGAACCAGATTTACCTCTTGTCTAAAACAACAACAACAACAACAAACCTGAACAAAATACACGAAACAACAATTTTCAAGATACTGAGCCACAGACGATGAAGATCTGCAAAAGGTCCCCCTCAAGTATCCAGCAGTGAACTGATGAGTGCACACATCTGGGAAAATTACTTGAGGCCCAGAACAGTGTTTATTCCCACTAGCAATGAACAGAACTGTTCCCGAGGAAGCCCAGACACTGGCCTTACTAGACAAAGACTTAAAATCCGTAATTAAAAATGTGTTCAAAGAACTAAAGGAAACATGTATGAAGAACTAACATATGAGCAATGTCTCATTAAATAGAGAATATGAATAAATAAATAGAAATTACACAAGGAGGAATACTAAATCTACACAAACTATTCTAGAAAATTGAAGAGGTGGGAATTCTTCCCAAATTGTTCCATGAAGCCAGCATTATCTTCTTATCAAAATCTGCTTAAGATGTTACAAAAAAAAATTACAGACCCATATTTCTCATGAACGAAATACAAGAAGTTCTAAAGGAAATTTTAGCAAATCAAATTCAACAAGCGTTATCCTTTATAAAAAGGATAACACGCCACTAAGTAGGGTTTATCCGAGGAACGCGAAGTTGGTTTAACATTTCAATATCAATGTAACTCACCATATTAAGAAATTTAAAAACAAAAACCATAGATTACTTAACCAATGCAAAAACATGTTTGAGAAATCAAACATCTATTCCTGACAAAAACTCTTAGGAGTTTTTGCCCTAATAAAGGGCATTTATAAAAAACCTAGAATAACATCATACTTCATGGTAAAAGATCAAATGCTCCTATTCATTTCCCACATGATCAGGAACGTGACAAGAATGTCTATTCTAACTAGTTTTATTCAACATTGTATTAAAGGTTCTACCCAGTGTAACAGGGCAAAAAAAAAAAAAAAGAAAGAAAAAAAAAGAAACAAAAGGCACCCAGATTGTGAAGAAAGAAAACTGTTTTTTATTTGCATGCTTGTCTGTCTACATAGAATATCTCATGGAATCTACTAAAAGCTATTACAACTAACAAGTGAGTTTAGTAGGTTGGCATAAAACAAGATCGACATACAATAATCAGTAGTATTTCTATCAACTAGCGACAGATACCTGTAAATTGAAACTTAAAAACAATACCATTTACATATGAAATATGTAGGAATAAATCAACCAAAGACCTATACACTGTATGTCCAAGACCTATACATTGAAAACTAAAAAACATTACCAAGAGAAATTAAACAAGTTGTAAATAAATGCAAAGATATATCATGTTAATGACTCAGATGATTGAATACTGTTAAAATGTCAATTCTCCCCAAATTAATATCTGGATTAAATGCAATATCAACTGGAATATGCTATAGAAATTGATAAGCTAATTCTAAAATTCATGTGGAAATGGAAAGAACCCTAAATATTAAATAGCCAAGCCAACTTTGAAAAGGACAAAGTTGGAGGACTAATACTACCTGATTACAAAACTACTCAGTAACTAAAATAATGTGGTAGTAGCATAAAGATAGAGGAATAGAAAAATAATTGGCTGGGTGCCTTGGCTCACACCTGTAATCCCAGCACTTGGGGAGGCTGAGGCGGGTGGATCACTTGAGGCCAGAAGTTTGAGACCAGCCTGGCTAACATAGTGAAACCCCATCTCTACTAAAAATACAATAAATTAGCTGGGTGTGGTGGTGTGCACCTGTAATCCCAGCTACTCACGAGGCTGAGGCAGGAGAATCACCTGAACCCAGGAGGCGGAGTTTGCAGTGAGCCGAGATTGTGCCACTGCACTCCAGCCCGGGCGACAGTGCAAGACTCCATCTCAAAAAAACAAAACAAAACAAAACAAAACACCCAACATTAGCTTGTGTAGTGGTGTACGCTACTCGGGTGGCTGAGGCAGGAGAAGTGCTTGAACCCTGGAGGCAGAGGTTGCAGTGAGCCAAGATCACGCCATTGCACTCCAGCCTGGATGACAAAGGGAGATTCTGCCTCAAAACAAACAAACAACCCTCCCCCGCCAAAAAAAAACCCAAAAGAGAAATAGAAAAAAGATAGACCATAAACAGACCCACATTTATATGAAGAGCTGATTTCAACAAAGGTGCAAAGGCCATTCAGTTGAGACAGAGTTGTTTTTCAAAAAATGATGCTGGAACAACTGGATATCCAAATGCAAAAAAAAAAAAAAAAGAAAAAAGTAAACTCTGATCCAAAACTCACACCACATATTACACATACAAACTAACTGAAAACAGTTCATAGTCTTAAATAAAAAATTATAAAACTTCTACAAGAAAATATAAGAGAAAACTTTAGTGGCTTTGGGTTGGCAGAGGTTTCTTAGATATTATACTACAGCATGATTTGGTAAAAGAAAAAATTTGATAAATGGGACTTCAACAAAGTAAAAAACAGTTTGCTCTTCAAAAGTCAATGCCAAAAGAATAAAAAGGCAAAACACAGATTAGGAAAAATATTTGAAAATCACATAGTTGATAAAGAACATATTTAGAATATATAAATGACTCTTAAAACTTAATAAAACAAATAATCTATTACAAATGAGCAAAAGATCTGAACAGAAATTTCACCAAAGAAGATGTATGCATGGAAGGTAAGCACATCAAAGGATGCTTAACATCATTAGTTGTTGGGGATATGCAAAATCAAACCACAATGATATATCTCTACATGTATTAGAATGACTAAATTAGAAAGACTGACCATATCAACTATTGGTGAGGAAGCAGAACTCATACATGTTGGTAGGACTGTAAAAAGGTACAATCATATGGAAAACAATTTGGCAGTTTCTTAAAAAGTTAAGCATAAACCAACTATATAATCCAGCCATTCTACTCCAAGGTGTCACCCAAGAAAAATGAAAGCATAACCTTCTTCAATGCCTCTTTCAGTGATATGATGTTAAACAAACAAAAAACCCCCTATGTTCATACAAAGACTTGTACATAAATGTTGATATTAGCTTTATTTGTAGTAGCCACAAAAACTTGTACATAAATGTTGACATTAACTTTATTTGTAGTAGCCGCAAAGTGGAAATGATTCAAAGGTCCATCAACAAAGGTACATGAATAAACAAACTGTGGTATTTAAAACTCTAGACAGTGAGAGAAAGTAGATCAGTGATTATCAGGGGATGCGGCTCAGGAAGAAAGATGTAGGAGGGCAAAAATTACAAAAGAGCATCAGAAGTCTTGGAGAGATGGGTATGCTCATTACCTTAATTGTGGTGATGATGGTTCATGGGTATTTACCCATGTCGAAACTTAAACTGTTTTATTTTATTTTATTATTTTATTTTTTTGAGATGGAGTCTCACTCTGTCTCCCAGGCTGGAGTGCAGCGGCACGATCTTGGCTCACTGCAATCTCCACCTCCCAGGTTCAAGCGATTCTCCTGCCTCAGCCTCCTGAGGAGCTGGGATTACAGGCACCTGCCACCATGTCCGGCTAATTTTTTTGCATTTTTAATAGAGACGAGGTTTCACCATGTTGGCCAGGCTGGTCTCGAACTCCTGACCTCAGATGATCTGTTTGCCTCGGCCTCCCAAAGTGCTAGGATTACAGGCGTGAGCCACTGTGCCCAGCCGCAATTTATTTTATATCAAGTGTATCTCTTTATAAGTTAGAAATATATATGCATACACAAAATCTGACCTCTTTTCACTAACTTCATTGCTCCCACTTTTTTCCAAGGCACCACTGCCAAGTCTCACCTGGATAATTCCAGTATTATTTTAACTGGTCTTTCTGATTCAACCCTTGTCCGTTAATGTCTATTATTATCTTAAATGTCAGAAGGATTCTGTTAAATTGTTAAGTCACTTCCTGTGTTTAATGGCTTCCTACTTCACTTGGTGTAAAAGCCAGAAGTCTTATAATAGTATATAAGATCTTGTTACTGTCTCTGATTTTATCCAATCTCTCCCACTTGCTTACTCTACTCTAAAAAGCCTAATTTCCTTACTTTTCTTTGAGGGTAACAGGTATGCTTCTGCTTCAGGGCCCACTGCACTTGTCTTCTACATACTCACATGACTCAATTCCCTGCCTCCTTACACTTTTCTCAGGCCTTCTCTCACGCCCTGATTTACAACTGCAACCTTCATGTCTCCTTTCCTTTCCCCTACCCATGCTTTATTTTTCTCCACAGTGTAGCACACATCTGGTATAATTAGACATTTTACTTATTTTGCATATACGTAAATAAAATGTTAGCTCCTTATAGCAGGGATTTTTATCTGTTTACTGCTGTATCCTCAGTGCCTAGAATACTGTGTGTGACATTGTACGTGCTCAGCAAATCTATATTTAGCAAATGACTATTACATGTCTGTCTTCCTTGCTACACTGGGCACTTCCACAATGTACAAGTTGTGTATCATATCATTCGTCACTGCATTTCAGTGCCTAGTATAGCACCTGGAACAGAGAGCAGATGATCACATTTTCCCAATTGGACTGATGCTCACAAATGAACTACTGACACCTTGAAAGGCTAATCCTGATCCTTCCTCTTTACGGCAGTAGCATCGAGGTCTAGGACAAGACCAAATTCTTGATACAGACAAATAATGTTTGCTCAGGCTCATGTAAAATGCTGGGCAAATACAGCAAGACATGTCTCCTAGCCCCACCTTCCAATCATCAGATGCCCTCAAAACACTCACACTGCATTCTTCTAGAGCCACAATCTCTATCCCGTTTTTTTCTCCCACTGCAATTCCCCAACTCCAAGACACTAATCAGTCAGTCTCCTCCCACTCTCTCCCCTCTCTTCATAGCCGTATGCTCCTTTAGACTAGTTCTTTCCCACACCACATCCAAATGCCCTCCCATGAGGCAGACAAAAGCTCAATTGAAGCCTTACCTTCATCTAGAGGCCTTCTCTAGCTATGCATATTCCTCCTGCCTTCTCATTCAGCTCTCTTCTGTAATTACAATTTGCATCACATCATTTTGCACCTAATTATATAATTGGTTGCCTTCTAAATGCTTCTTATTTCTATTTCCTCATCTGACCTGTAATGCTTCTTTAATATCTCTCAATGCATCTAGCTCACTGCTGAGCACACTGTGAGGTCACACACACGACAATAAATGCCTTTAATTTTAGAAATTGGGGGTGGGATGAGGGTTAAAAAAAGGCAGAAAATGGATAATAAAAGTAAAAATTTAGAAGAAAAGTGGCGAGTAGCAGGATTATTTTAGAAAAAAAATGTGGACTATAAACTACCTCTTCATAAATGAAAGAGCCTGGAATGGTTATTTTAAAGATGGAAAAAAATATACAGTGGAGTGACAGGATGCTTGGAATTGACATTTATAGCTGCACCATATTAAGAAGAGATTTCATTCATTTAGTTCAGATTTCAGGGTTTATAAATAAAAGACTTTAATATGATTAACTATATGAATTAACCTCTCTCTGAACAAAGCTGTTAATGAAATAAAGGATGCTATGTTAAAAAAAACCCAACAAAATTAAATACAGGCTATATTAGTAACGACGGACCATTAATACTACTTGTTAAGGATGACAGTATATTTATAGCAGCCTCATTACCAACTCTGACTTAGGCAGTAGATAACATATGAAGAACATCATGGGGCATGCACTACATGTACAAAATGTAGAAGTTTAAGATTTTCAGGAAAATACCTTTGTTAAATTAACCTATAGAAGTTTCTTCTAGATACCTTAAAAAAAGAGAATGTAACTTTACTAAAATGTGTATAAATTGCTTGCACAGAAGTGACTGACATTTCTCAAAAAAAAAAAAAATTCAAGTGGAAAGTAATAAGAGGCTGTCTATGTGGCTCATTTACATATATTGGTCAACCAACTAATAAGCAAAAGTTACAAACTGAAAGGCAGGGCTGCAAAGAAACAAGAAATTAGCCTCTGTCCATTTACTTGGGTACAAGAAACTCATTTAGGTAAATCAAAGAAATGACTTCTTTGTACGTGCTGGGCTCTAGTGTTTCCACCATCAACTCGCCTACAGTTTTCAAGTCATGAGAAATCTATCTTAATTCATCCTTACTTCTAAGAAATTGTAAGTAGGGAAAGTCCAAAAGCTTTAGATGAACTTGGGCATTTAGACATATCTGAACTTCTCATGAAAATTTTTATTTTCAGAAGCATCTTCAAAAAGAGAAGTTAAGCTATACTGACATCCTTTAGAAGCCGAGATGTTTGTGAGGTTTTATTGAACTTTAATCTGGAGGGCATGACATGGATCTCTGTATCTCGTGAAAACTGGTATAAAATGTAGACTGAGTGAGGAGTATGTAGCAGACATTTTTTCATTTGCATAATATTAAGTAAAAAGTTCTAAAAATTTTTATGAAACATGTTCAAAGACACCAAGATCACTGTTCCCACGATGTGTTAAACATGGTCATTTTTTTTGGTTGTTGAAACAGTCTGTCCTTATTGTTTCTAGTGTATTTTGTTGTTAAGTATACGCTCCTTAGGGTCAGTGACTGTTTATCTACTATTATGTAAAATTTTAAATGTCCAGAGACTGGAACTAAAAACATATCTGACTGATAACAGTAAAACAAGAAACTATAAAAGCTGGAGAGATTATAGAAAGAATTTCTAAGGTATCTTCTAGATCATGATTCTGCGATTCTTAAAAATTACATTTGTCTTTCATCTGTACAATGAAATATGTCTTGTTAAATGCTGCATGATTTTATTAGACAATTCCTGTAAATAACTGTCATCTGAATCAGAATTTTTGTACTGGAAGAGACATATTATTCTTCAAATTGCCAAAGCATATAGCAGGGTTAACTTGAACAAATATTTTCCCCAAGGAAGCTCAGCAGGGATTGTCTGTGCGCATGTGTGAGTAAGCAAGCACCCAGCAATGTATGTGGGGGTGGTGGTGATGGGATGCGAGGGTATGATAGCTAAGCTGTTCAAGGCTGTCACACTTCTGTTATATTTTGTTAGTAATGTAATTTGAATATAAAATTTGGACATAATGTTAGGTCCAAAAGATAATCTAAAATGATAAAAATTGAGAAATATTTTGGGAATGCTTTGATGTAAAAATTTTTTTTGAGGTAAAAGAGTGACTTTTGATGGGTACATTAAGTGACACAGCAAGTACTAATTAAAAATCTAAAAACTTTCCAGAGTTCTTTTAAAATAAATACTTCAAAATAAATTACCCAAATACATTAAGCATTTATAGAAAATATATAATGACAATGTTCCGCTTATTAGCTTTTTTCTTAATGCTTCAAAAAAGGCATTCATAATTTTACTTTTAACAAATCATTCACTTGTTTTCAGTTAATGTTATTTCAAAATAGTACTCAAATAAAAATAAATGACAAAATAGGTCCTCTAAAGTTTTGTGTGATACTAGTTTAATAGGATTTCTTATAACTTTGTAATAGTGCACATTCTCAGAGTCCAACTATTAAAATATTCATAGTTTAAACAGCCGGGCGCGGTGGCTCATGCCTGTAATTCCAGTACTTTGGGAAGCCGAGGCAGGTGGTTCACCTGAGGTCAGGAGTTCAAGACCAGCCTGGCCAACATGGTGAAACCCTGTCTCTACTAAAAATACAAAAATTAGCCGGCGGTAGTGGCACATGCCTGTAATCCCAGCTACTTGGGAGGCTGAGGCAGGAGAACTGCTTGAGCCCAGGAGGTGGAGGTTGCAGTGAGCTGAGAATGCGCCACTGCACTCCAGCCTGGGTGACAGAGCAAGACTCTGTCTCCAAAAAAAAAAAAAGAAAAGAAAAAAAAATTCATAAACAAGCTAAACTCCTTTAAAATCAACTATCTGAAATTTAACTTATAGTTTGATAATGTTATAAAAATGAGAAATGGAGAAATTGTCCTTAAAAGAAAACCCCAACCATTTATCACTGCAAATTATTTTGAAGAAGTTGCTTACTGTGTTATAGATTCTGAGCCTAGTTTGAAGTCCTGGGACTTGTTCTTATTGATTGATTGCTGTGGAAAAAAAGGAAAAACAAGTAGTCAGTAAAAAATGAGAAAAGACAACACAGTCAATATTCACATGCTGAAAACCCACCAACTTCCTGAATGGGGAGAGAATATGCCTGTTCTGAACAGGAATATCTATGCCCATCCTGAACATATACTGTCTATCAGGACAATAAATTTGCTCCCATGAAAAACCAAGGAAGTAGTTCTCCAGAGAGTTTAAGCACTCTTTATAAGTAAAGTCAGCTTTCAGGTATATGTGCCAAAAAAAAAAAAAAAAAAAAAAAAATCAGTTGTGATCGGTTTAAATTAATCTCCCAATACAATGTAGTATATTACTTAAGCTCTAAATATATCTTTCAGCCTGCATCTTTCCTTCATATTCTTTATCATACACTCTACATTTTCATAGTGATACGCATTGAACTGTATGCAAGAGTTTGAATTTGAAAGCTCTTTAAATCTACAAAATGTGTTCAGTATATCTTGTTTTATTAATGGCACCTTTGTGAGAAAAACAATAAGCACTTTCAAGGGTACCAAATTATACCCTGAGCATTGGATACTTCCTTTAGAATCTGAAACATTAACTTCAAATTAAAGTATACTGTGGGAAATTGAGTTTGATATGATATATAATATTCTATAAATCAACCTAATGTTGCTATAAAATGAATTGCAATTTTTTTTTAGAGATAATCACGTTATGGAAAGGATCCGTTTAACACTCACAAAGAAAATATGAATTGTTACTATGTTGAAGTTCAATAATATACAAATGAAAGAGATATACCATATGTTCCTAATTATTTCAGTAATCCAGAAAACATAAAAACAAAATGAAATGAAAGAAAAGGAATAGAACCTTCTCTTTCAGTCTTGTTTGAGTAACTGCTTTCCCAGTGTTATCTCTACTGAAGCTTGTTTGGCCTTTTTAGATTTCCTTCTTCACAATCAGATTTCTGCAAGATCATTCTTCGGCAAGATTTGGCACTATCTTTAAACAAGCATTACTTTTCTTACAGATTTCAAGAGGACATTATGCTTTTCTGGTAATTATATGATTATTACTGCTAGCTGTATAGCTTTAAGTCAAGCATAGTAAAAACAAGAATTAAAGAGCAAGGAGACTTTGTGGTGAAAGGTGAGTGTTATAACAGGTGACCCATTTGGTAGAACAACAAAAGAACCCATGACATCTTAATTTTTCTCCACCAGTGGAATTGCTCTGACTCAGTTAAAACGTGTTTGGGAAAAAAGTACATACACACGGGAAATTTCAGATTCAACTACTAATTCAGACTGCCCTCATCCAATAGAGCAATAAGCAAAGAAAATCATCAGAACCTCAGAAAGCACCATCATAACAGAAATTATCTTGTTTCTTCCCAGACTTGTGAAATAAATTCTAAACACAGCAATCAAATTAAATGTGAAATGTTTTATTCTTTTCTTTTTTTTAAGAGATGGGGTCATGCTTTGTTGCTCAGGCTGGAGTACAGTGGCATGATCATAGCTCACTGCAGCCTTGAACTCCTGGGCTCAAGCAATCCTCCTGCCTCAGCCTTCTGAGTTGCTGGGATTACAGGTGTGCACCTCCATGTCCAGCTATTCTTTACAAGGTCTCAGTATCATTTTTATCTCTTTGCCCATGGTAAGACCAGCATCTTATCATCAATATAGGTATGTATGAAACTTGATAAAACTTTTCAAAAAATAACTCAACATAAGGGCTCTAATCAGAAATTCTCATCAATTTGAACCTATTCCAGAGGTTGAGGGGAGAGAAGTCATACTGAACTGTATACCGGTGTTAAGCCAATGTTACTTTTAATTATTTTTTGTTATCCTGAAAAATGAATAACAATATGTTGCCATGTGCAGGTCTTGCCAATTCTGCTAAGTCTGTTCATGTGAAATGGATACTGTGATATCCTCAGAAAGTTTGTTTTAGGTATGTTAAACATGGTCCCTGCCATCTTTTCTACTGTGTATTCCTATCACTGGCATACCCAAATCCTTTTTAATGATGCAGAGGCAGCTTAGCCTGTGTTCAAATTATATGATTCCTAAGTTAATAGGGGTTCCACATTACAAAGTTTACCACTTACTTGAAAAGGACACTTACTTAACTAGGACCAATATTTGACTTCTAAACACCTTTACTCACTCATTTCTTGGTCTCAGCAGCAGTACGTCATATAGGTAGTTACTCATGGAGGCAGAAGCAGGGGGAAGAAGGAGGTGTCTCTGTGAGCTGTTTTGTTTTATTTTACCTTTAAACAAAAAAGCCCCCAAGGCTGGTGTGCAATCAGCCCGCAAATACCCCCCACCATCGACAAGGCCAAAGAACATGACTGCCCTTCTTTCCACACACACTTCTCAGAAAGTTGTTTTACGACTTTGTTTCCTCTTCATGGATATCATTGATTTAGAGAGGAGGGGATGAAGAGAGGAAAAATGAGCAAAGCAAAAGTGATGAGCGAAAGGACCAGAATCTAGAGACTTGTGCTTTCCAAACCCCCACAACTTGTTAGTGATGCTTTTAAATTTAAATGCAATGAGAGTTAACATAAAATAAATCATTAATGGAATGATTAAATGCTTCCACTGATTATGTGGAAATTTATAAGGAAGAAAACAACTCATAGATAGCTTTGTAAAAGAGAAATGGGCTATGCAAACAATTCCCCCAAATATTTTTATAAACTTGAAGAATGAATAAAAAATTAGGTTAATGTTCAATCAATGTATGTTACATCTAGCACACGAGATTTAAATAAGGCAAATTTATGATACAGTATAGTTCTATTTTTACATGCGGCTTATATACCTCATGATAGATATACCTTTTCCATATAATTTCATAGTTTGTTTATATCTACTTTGTAGGAGTTTTTAAAAAAAGGATGCAAGAGAGGAAAAACAACTAAGGTTGGTGGTTCCATTCGTGTCTTGGTTCTGTCATTAACTCTATGTGGCCTGAGTAAACCACTTAGCCTCTCTTGGGGTCTCTTTTTTTTTTTTTTCACTTGAAAGTAGATGAGGGTTCAAAATAAAAACATAAGCATCATAGCACCATTCTCTTATTTTACAGACCAGGAATTGGAGGCCCAGAGTTACCAAGGTTATAGAAGTAGTCTGAAGGTTATACTAGTGTTTTTCAAACTGATTTAATGGCAAAACTATTTTTAATACAATTTTATTCAAAAGGCTCATGTATAAATATGTGAAAGAAGAATTACTCTGGGTGAAACTAGGTTTGCATGGCCTGGCACCCCCTACTTCCCAATCCTATGCCCCCAGATCCCTGAGGAATAGGGCTCTATAAATGACAGTTTACAAACTATTGGAGTATACAAGCTCTAAACAAGACTAGAAAGGTTTCTTTCATTGCTACAACTCTGTTTCCAGGAGCACAATTTTAGGATTTTAAATATTCACATAAGTTTGAAGTTTTCTTTGACTTTAGAATGTATGTATGTATATATTTGTTTATTCACTTACTTTCTAATTTGAGACAGGATCTCGCTGTCACTCAGGCTGGAGTGCAGTGGCGTGATCATAGCTTACTATGGCCTTGACCTCCTGGGCTCAGGCCAACCTGTGGCCTCAGTCTCTTGAGTAGCTGGGACTACAGGTGTAGGCCATCATGTCTAATTTTTTTTGATTTTTTAGTAGAGATGAGGTTTCACTATATCATCCAGGTTAGCCTTCAACTCCTGGCCTCAAGCAATCCTCCTGCCCCAGCTTCCCAAAGTGCTAGAATTATGGGCATGAGCCACCAGGCCCGGCCTGATTTCAGAATTACTGATAATGTATCTGGTTTACTTGATGTTAAATCCTCCAATTATAATGCTCTTCTTTAAGGGAAAAAATTCTTCTGTATTAAGATGCAGTTTCTAGAAGCATACTGTAACAAAAAGTGAAGACTGCTGGGTGTGGTGGCTCACACCTGTAATCCCAGCACTTTGGGAGGCCAAGGCAGGGAGATCACAAGGTCAGGAGTCCAAGACCAGCCTGGCCAACATAGTGAAACCCCGGTTGCTACTAAAAATGCAAAAATTAGCCGGGTGTGGTGGCGGGCACCTGTAATCCCAGTTACTCGGGAGGCTGAGGCAGGAGAATTGCTTGAACCCAGGAGGCGGAGGTTGCAGTGAGTCAAGATTGTGCCATGGCACTCCAATCTGTGAGACAGAGCGAGATTCCATCTCCAAAAAGTGAAGACCATCCTGATCACGATTTGTAGTTTTGGATACTAATTGTGCCAATTAAAAACAGTAACAAATACTTATCTGTGGGGCAGCATAATTAGGAGGGTGTTTTGGAAGATAAAACAAAATAGGTGAGAAAGTCTATTTAATCTTTGAGGGGTGAGACCTAGATAAAAACTTATGAGATTTGGACTTTATAGACAAATATGGAGCCAACTAAGATTTATGCACTGGTAAGTCACATGATTTGTTTTCTGTTTTAGGAAAGTATCTTCAGGAGGCAGGTAAAAGGTGCAATGAAGACTGAAGAATGAAAGAATGGATACTGTTATCAGCAGAGACCAGAAGGCTGTATACCAGGCAGTGGCTGTTACACGTAAATATCCTTCCCAAGTTCGTTCCCTTCAATTCACTCTAAAAAAAAAATGGCATTCCTTAAGGCCCCGTCTTCTACCCTTTGTCATTTTCATTCTTGACACTCCTCTATTCCCATGGATTCAGATATCAAGTTTTCTTCAGAATGTAACAACTTAGCAATGGTTAGTTTTCAGCAAAGCAAGTTTAAATATAGCAATTTTTCTGAAAATATACTTGGATTCATAAACTTTAATCAAAACTATCTTGCAAATATGAGTTTTCAGCAAATCTCTCTTAAGCCTCATAGATGCCTGCAAGGTATCTGCAATTGGCTGTTGCAGGTGCTATGAACTTTACAGGTCTCAAATTGAAGTCCTTCCTATATTCTTACACACTGAGATGTTTCAATTAGAAAGTCAGAAATCTTTTCCTTCACATGGATTTAGTCATCAATTCCTAGCTCCTTATTATTTTTGGCTTGAATTATTGCAACAGCCCCTTCTGGTCTTACTTCTTTCAGTAGGCTTTTCCCAGTCTTTCAGAGCTTCTAGAAGGAGCTTTTGAAACAACCAATATGATCAGGTCATCCCCTTGCTTTAAATATTTGATGGCTCCTTACCACCTTCAGGATAAAATTCACCTCCTTAACCTGCCAGCCAAGGACCTCCTCAATCCAGTCCACTTGTTAAGTCCAGCTTTTTCTGCTTTCTACCTTGCATCCTAAGCTGCAGCCATTATGAAACATTTCTGGCCACAGTAGGCTTTTGCACATGCTGTTTCTAATGCCTCAAATGAATCCTCCCACCCACCCAGCTCCTCTTAAAACCTAATTCATCCACTTCTCACCACACGGTCTCATAGTTTCCCTTCACCGTCCTTTTATTGCTTTTATGTTTCATTTTGTAACTCTCTGATTAAAGTTACTTTCACCTGTTAGACGTACGTTCCACAAGTGCAAGGACTATTTTTGTTTTATTGACCATTATACCATCAAGACTGTCTTCTACTACAGTGCACGGAAAACCAGCAGGCACTCAAAGTATGTGTTAAATGAATAAATAAAAATGCCAATGCTGGTAGGTGAGTGGGGATGGGGATCACTGATTGAATAAGGACCAGAAGAATGTGAGAAAGGAAAATGACCAAAAGCACAACTGGAGAGGTCTGCCATAGAAAGGAAAAGCAGTTCCTTCTCTGATACCTGAAAACAGCTGCAGGAGGGTAAAATTACAGAAATATAGAGAAAGTAGGGATGAAAATGTGAGGGGATTCATATTATATGGCCTCTCTTCAAGAAAGCAGAAGACCAAGTCAACTTGGAGTAAGAAATCAGCAGCTTGAGTGAGAAATGTGGACATTCTTTTCTGACCTGCTGCTGTAGAGAATGGGGTAGAGTCAGTAGGGAAGAACAAAAAAGATGACCAAGACCACAGGCCTCATGAGGTAGGTAATCACAAATCTCATGAAGAAACAGTGTCAATACAATACTATAATTTTTACAAAAGCTATGATTTAATACCAGAGTAGAAGTGAGAAAAATGGGCAACTTGTTGTGCCCCCACCAATCCTGGGCACTAGTGAAAGAAATGGACAACTAAATGTCCCCCCACCAGGCGTGAGGGTTGGTGAGACAAGTGAAACACTCCAAGTGCTACTGATGCATCTGGCATCATATTGCTAAATAACCCTGCTTTATTTCCTAGTGGTCTGAGAGGCCTGGTTTGAGAAGAATGAAAACTGATGGCCCACAACCACGGAGGCAAGAAGCACCAGAATGCACTCCCTTTCTTAGAATTCCTGCAAATTGAAGGGTCATTTGGGTTACCCACTTCCTCTTTTGGGACTAAACTATTTCCTAATCTCTCATCACTAGGGAATAGTTCTTCCCAAACCAGGTCACCAAAATACAGTGGTGTGTAAGAGGTGGCTGCTTAAAAACGCCTATAGCAATGGGGAAGCGGTAAGAGAGGTAAAAAGAGAACAGACTCATTAAGTACAAAAAAATTCAAATAAAAGAGTAATAAAAGCAAATTTGTTCCAACATGTTGAAACATCTTTTATTTTATGCATGGCTTGTCTGAATAAAAGACACACTTAAACAAGAAAAAGTTCTTCCCTTTTTATGTACCTAAAGGGGAACCATATTAAAATGAGAGACCAATATGACCCATTATTGTGATTGCTAAGTAATTATAAAAATATTAGCATACAGTTGATTTTCCATAGTTTATGAAAAGGTTAGCGTATGGTTAACTTCTGAAGCAAAGGAAATTAACATTAGTCAATAGATATCTAAATTTAATCATTAGACATTTTATATATACTCATCACTTTGAGTCTCACAAAGCTGGATATATCTTTATGTAAAATTCTTGTTTTTAAGTAGGGTAGTCTACAGCTCATATACCACTACTCATACACTGGCAGTTAATGGAATAATGTAAGCAAAATTACTTTACAGGATCTTAAAATGAAAAGTTTTTTATTTTACACTTATAAGTGTTTTTTCCTTTAATTACAATATTTATATTGTAATTTATATATCTTATACATAAAAATTAAAATAGAGCAGTGGTTCTCAACTGGAGAGTGAGGGGTGATTTTGACCCCTGGAGAAATCTGGCCGTGTCTGAAAGACATTTTTGATGTCACAAGTGGGAAGAGGTGCATCTAGTGGACAGAGGCCAACAATGGCACTAACCATGTTATAATGCACAGCATATTCCCAACAACAAAGAATTATCCAGCCCCAAATGCCAACAGTGCCGAGGTTGAGAAACCCTGGAATAGAATGGTTGACAAAACAAAGAGGATAGCAGAGTTAGGATGATGGAGAACTTCCAAAAAAAGGTCATGCTGCTTGTCGAGTCAGAAGACACAACGACTGATACTAGTCAATTTGGCCACTGTCTAAAGGACAATTTATGACTAGGAATGATTGGTGGGAAGTTCTCTCAATAACATCTTTCACATTTTAGATTTGTAATAGACTTTTAGAGGGATGTTACTGATATTTAGGTTAATCCTCTGCTTTTTTTTGTGACACAGAGTCTTGCTCTGTTGCCCAGACTTGAGTGCAGTAGCACGATCACTGTTCACTGCAGCCTCATCCTCTCAGGCTAAAGTGATCCTCCCACCTCAGCCTCCCAAGCAGCTGGGACTACAGATGCACACTACCATGCCTGGATAATTTTTGTATGTTTTATAGAGATGGGGTTTCACCATGTTGCCCAGGCTGGTCTCGAACTCCTGAGCTCAAGTGATCCATCCACCTTGGCCTCCCAAAATGCTAGGATTAAAAGCACGAGCCACTGTGCCCTGCCGAACCTTTGAAAAAACATCATGAAGAGCAAATATGTTACTTGATAAAAACAAGCCTTAGAATTTGAGAATTTATAGTATTCTCTAAATTAAGTTTTAACGGAAGATCTGTGTAAGAAAATGAGATGTGGCAGAGGCTGAGCTCAGAGACTCAAATCAGCTATATAAGGAGTGGGGTGCTAAACAGAAAAGCAGTTCATCCCTAGGTTATTCTGTCAAACTTTCAATTAACGAGAATTTAGGAAGATATCAAGGAAATGACACATTCCCTAAACCTTGTTTTGTAGTTAAACTACAGGGAGATTTTCTTATGTTTCCTTCATTTCAGAACCACTGGCAATTATCTAGGTACTGCCTTCAGGCTGGATAAACTACGAAGATAAGCAGCCTGCAGGGTCTCACCTTGTAGAGAGTTAAGAGGGTCCTGGAAACACGGAGAGCACTTGCCCAAAGTGGCAAGAAACAGGGCTGTTGCGGGAGAAGAGACAAAGCAGGGGCTGAGGTACATATATCAAATACAATGGCAGAGGCACAGGTGGAAAAGAAGCAGTCAGATGAGTTGCCAGACCTTCAAGAGAATCAAGGCCTTATAAGTTCCTTTCAGAGTAGGAGAGAGTCCCTATTAACTTCTCGAGGCTTTGAGATTCCTCTGTGTAGGTCATTTCGGGACTCTATTGTTGGGAGTAGAATCTGTGGGTGTGAGGTAAAGGTAACTCACACAGCCTTTGCTGTTACATCACTGGGATACCACCCACCTTCTTTATGGGACACTTATCTCTCTAGACTCCAGAGTAACACGTATTTTTCAAATGTAAATAACATTTATATGAAATTAATACTTTTTATTCAAAACAGGTGTTATAAGTTATTGAAACAAATTATGGGGAAAGAAAAAACAATTAGTGCTATCTGCATTGAAATTCTTCAAGGGACACAAATAAGCACTTTAGTTTTTTTTTTTTTTTTTGAGACGGAGTTTCACTCTTGTTGCCCAGCCTCGAGTGCAATGGCGTGATCTCGGCTCACTGCAATCTATGCCTCCTGAGATCAAGCGATTCTCCTGCCTCAGCCTCCCGAGTAGCTGAGATTACAGGCATGTGCCACCACACCCAGCTAATTTTGTATTTTTAGTAGAGACGGGGTTTCTCCATGTTGGTCAGGATGGTATCGAACTCCCGACCTCAGGTGATCCACCTGCCTTGGCCTCCCAAAGTGCTGGGATTACAGACGTGAGCCACCGTGCCTGGCCGCATGTTAGTTTTAACCTACTTATAAGGTAAGACTTCAGGACAGTTTCATCACTATCCTTGAAATATATAAAGTTAGTTTTGATTCAGTTCTCTTCAGATAAAGAAAGAAAACTTCAAATACTATGAAAAGTTTAAAGCAAATCCAAGCATAAATTAATTTTATTAAATATAATGGAGATAAATCACTGTATTTTCTTTGATGAACAGAATTACTAAAGTAAAAAAATGCAAATTGATATTATTCTTTAGCAATAGAAAAGAAGCAACAATTACGACCATATTTCCAATGATTTAGTGTATATTAACCAACTACTGGCTATTTGGAAAACCTGTTTCACCATAACAAAAATCTGCACTGTCTATTATAAATTTGTTGTTGGACTTAACATAATAATAAATCATATTATTCCTATGATTAACAATAATTCAGATTCATTCCTGTTACAGGGATCAGTAAATGGAAAAAAATTTTCTCTATAAAGTGATATTTGAAAATAGTGTTATACAGCACAATTATTAGATACGCTGAAGACTAAGAAAAACACATGCACATTGAGGGCAATATATTTATTGCCTACCATTTTTCTGAGAGGCTGACAGATTCACCAATGTAAAATTTTGCGTGTGTGTGTGTTTGGCTGGAAGAGGAACTACCATGAAGTTATCTAATGCTTTTGGGTTCTCTGTTCTTGTTTTGAACTAGGCAAGAAAGCAGCTGTTCCTGAAAATAACTAGAGTGTACACTTTGGTTTAGAATAGTCTGTCCTTTGGAATTAAGCCAGCATGCTCTTATTGACTCTACGTGCTTAATAAAATAACGAAAATTATTAAGACATTCCTCTGCTCATGTGAAGATTAGCTATAATAGATATTTTTGTAATTATCTTGAATAGCAAAACCAATAACCATTATTCATTTAATGAATTTTTAGAGAAGAATATAAGCAAAAATAACAGTAGTTTCTCCCCATCTTCAAAAATAATCTAACATTTCTGTGCATACTTATTACCGTACATCTAGCATTTATATAAAAACACACTTGACTGTATTAATGTTGAAACACTAATAGAAGGTAAATAGTACTTTCCTACTTTGGGTTTTGTTTTTTAGAAATAACAAAGAACAAAGAAAACAGCATTTTCTGGAATTAAAAAAACAGATTTTAGGAATTAAAAAAAGAAAACTGGGTATTTTGGTACCTAAAAATGGTTAAAAAATAGGATTGTCTCTGCTAATTAGAAAAGAGGCCAGGAGTGGTGGCTCACACTTGTAATTGCAGCACTTTGGGAGGCCGAGGCACGCAGATCACTTGAGGCTAGGAGTTTGAGATCAGCCTCGCCAACATGGTGAAACCCCATCTCTACTAAAAGTACAAACATTAGCAGGGCGTGGTGGCCCACACCTGTAGTCCGAGCTACTCGGGAGACTGAGGCAGGAGAATCACTTGAACTGGGGAGGCAGAGGTTGCAGTGAGCTGGGATCCCATCACTGCACTCCAACCTGGGTGACAGGGTGAGACCCCGCCTCAAAAAAAAAAAAAAAAAAAAAAAGATGTCAAAGATATATTGAAAAAAGAAAAAGCAGAATCTTAAGTATGATCCTAGTTTCATAAACATAAAAAAATAGAAAAAGACATGTATTTATATATGCAAGAACATTTTTGTAAGCATATGCAAGAAACAGAATGAGCATAAATATTAGCAGGACAGAAGACTCATTTTTCATTTTATACTATTCTTTACTGGTTAAAATTTTAAAACTATGAACATATATTATTTTTTATAGTAGAACAACTCTAGTAATTAAAAAAAATTTTAGTAGTAACTTTCCTCCCCAAATAAATGGATCATAAAGGTTAATGCTTAGGCTAGCAAAAATAAAAAGGCTAAAACCAAAAAAAGTCCAAAATACAAAAAATAGAATAAAGTTTGTCAGCACTACTCGTTTTCAAAGCTTCTGAGTTTCTCTCCTTCCTGGTAACACTTATATTCTCTTTTCTGTTAGATGCAATTTGTAGCACACCTTGGTGAAAATGTTATGGAATGAATTTGGAGGAAAACATTTTCCTGCTCCCACTCCCCTGTGGTATAAGTTGTTACTGATTTGTTTCGGGATGATTAACTCATCTCGTCCCCTCCTCCTCCAGTGAAGAGTCAGCAACAAATGCTGCCATCACCCACTAATATTTCAATGAACCAGATGAAATGCTGGAAGGTACCTGGCACAATTAGCAACAGAGCAGGTGTGTTCCACTTGGAAGAACATGTAAGATGCAGCAGCTGCCAAGCTATTAAGAGGTATAATTTTACTTCTTATTCTATAGTTTGAAAAGAAATAATTTTAAAAAGGAAAGAAAATGATTGAGGTTTGTTTCCTTTTTTCATTAAAAATATAGAGTACAATTCTTAAAACTTACACATGAAGAAGGGTACAATGAAACAAACACCAAACAGGGATGTGGGCTGGGCACGGTGGCTCATGCCTATAATCCCAGCAGTTTGGGAGGCTGAGGCAGGTGGATCACTTGAGGTCAGGAGTTCGAGGCCAGCCTGACCAAACTAGCGAAACGCTGTCTCTACTAAAAATACAAAAATTAGCCAGGCATGGTGGTGCACGCCTGTAATCTCAGCTACTTGGGAGGCTGAGGCATGAGAACTGCTTGAACTTGGGAGATGGAGGTTGCAGTGAGCTGAGATCTCACCACTGTACTTCAGCTTGGCAATAGAGCAAGACTGTCTCAAAAAAAAAAAAACAACAACAACAACAACAAAAAACCAACCAACCAACCAAACAAAGAAAACAAAAACAAACAAACCAAAAAACCAGGGACGTAAAAAACCAATGTGATACAGAACCTGGCTAACTGTGCAGGTACCAACTGTATGTGTGTGTTGCTAACTAGGTGGTGGAGGAAAATGGGCACTGGCCTGAGAATATGGAGGCCATGCTCCTAATTAGCAGCATCATTTTAAACGAACTTCTTATAGCTTCCCGGATCTCAATTTCCTGTAGAATGAAGGAGTTGATTAGAATCACTAAGGATGATCTCTAAGGTCCTTTCCATGTCACTAGTTCTGTAATTCTATGAACTTAGATGCCCCAAAATTTTAGTCACTTTATCAGAGACTACTTTTCATGTTCTTTCTTAAAAAAAATGTGATAATAAAAATAAGACTTGCACATGAAATTAAATATCTGATAGACTCTGTGGGAGGTTTATAAGGTAAGGTCTTGATAAAATCAAACCATATATATTTTAATAAAGGAGCTAAATTTAAGAAATGCAACTAGCCAGGTGCTAAGAAGCTCAGTTACACATTTCTCAAAAGTTGGCTGTTAGTTCCATGACTCAGAGTGCACCCAAAGCATTTTAATTACTTGAGGCAACATTATATTTCTTAGGGGCTTCTTTTTACATAAACATAGATCATTTGTTATACCTTCTCTCATTGGGAAGTAAAATACTGTCTTACACACATAGCACATTCCTAAGGGAAAAAAATATATGCAGGATTCTATTCTAACACATGGATTCAGATAGAGAAGATCAAATCATGTTCTTCAACAAAAGAAATCCACACATCTTAAGCTTTAAAGCCTAATTTGAGTTCCATATCCGCCATGAGAACATTCCCACTCCCTTGCCCAAATGGAGTTTTATCCTCTGCAACTCCTTTACATGACTGTAAATTCCTTAAATCTATTAGAATTAAGGTTTGGGCATCAGTGGGATTAGCCTGAAGTAGACCTCAAGGGTGACTCACGATGGTATCTGAAGAACTGGTCTGCTGCAATATGAATATGAAGGTATGTTTGAAGCATGGAGATCAGTTTGGGAGGGGCAAAAGTCATAGGGAATTTAAAAAATCAACTACAGTCTAAACTAAGACTATGATGCACTGAGTCCACCTAAGTAGAAGAGTGGCACAGGCAGTGAGAACTGGGAAGTTTTGGAAACAAGTAGGAGGTCCCTATCCATAAGAACACAGGCACATCAGGAAGAGGAAGGGGCAATACCAACTTCACAGGTAAGACACTGACAGAGTTCTTTTTATTTCCTCTGGCAGAGTCAGTGTTAACTCAAGGGTAATAGAAACATACTAAGTGGGGGGGTGGTCAGGTCACCTCAGTTTCAAAGGTTAGCATTGTTGCAGAGTCAGGGACATGAGAAAATCACAAAAAGTCAAGGCTGTATCTTTCATATCATCACGCAGTTTTTAATATGGACTAAAAGTATTGTTAGCTGTCACAGCAACCGTTTATACCAATGTTATAAATGCTTCCACTGCATTAAAGGTTTTTATGTTGTAAATTTAAACCTCAGGTTTGTGTTATGTTTGTGTAACCCCCAAATTCATGTGTTAAAATCCTAAGGTGCTTTTATAATGAGAGACACAAAAAAGCTTGCTTCCTCTCTCTGCTCTCTGCCCAGTGAGGATAAGTGAGGCTGCAAACCAGGGAGGAGACTTTCACCAGACCCTGGATCTGCCAGCACACTGATCATGAACTTCCCAGCTTCCAGAAGTGTAAGAAAAAAATTTTGTTAAGCCACCCAGTCTACATTTGTTACAGCAGACACAACTAAAACAAGCATTTTCCTAAATTCTTAAATCTGCTGCTGAATTACAAACAATGGGTAATATTACACATGTAATATTTGCCCATAATCAAATTCCTGCCAATCCTCAACTGTATCCCTCAACAGTCCTTACATTGTTGTAGGCAACCATCACCATATATCCTTGCTTATTTGAAACTGATGTTTTACCAAGAAACCATTTTTCTTTCAGTTCCTTACAGCACAGGCTACTCATTCTCACATACCCATTCTCACATAGTTCATGGTTCTCTCATGAACCATGAGAGCTGGGAGTTAACAATGGCCTCCTCTTAGTTCCCTACTGCTGATTTTAGGGTATTGCAATGCCAAAGCACTTTTCCTTGAGTGCTCTGACACCTGGCTATTACATCTCCTGCTTATCTTTGCATCTGTGATCTGCAGACCTTGTGGTCACTCTAACACAATGGCTGTCAATATTGGCTGCACATTAGAACTACCTGGAAAGCTTTTGAAATCTGCCCTTGCCTAGGTCCTATTTTACCAACTAAATGTATCTGAAGGGGTGGAGATTGTTATCCATATCTAGTTTTTTAACTGGTTTGGTGATTTCAATGTGAAGCCAAAGTTGAGACCTTTGTTCTAACCTAAGAATTAAGGATGTCAGCTCTTTGTTCATCAGTTTCCTCTTCATCCTAACTCTTGCTATCGTCTTGGAATCTTAATGTTCAAGAGTACAACCTGTCCAACACTCTGGGTCCTAGTTCCTTGACCAGTTCAACTCTAATAACATGTTCCTCAATTTCACTTCAGCTTTTATACATACTTTATGAATTTATCATAACCTAAGCTGCTTGACATCTGAGATACTAAATAAGCAAAAGAGTTTATGGCCTTGAACACTATAGTTCCAGCTTGCTGACTCCTTTTCCATGTGACACTATGCGTCTACCTGGTCCCCGGTAGCTTGCTGTAACCTTGTAGAGGAGAATGTGCTTTCTAACTCTGCCAATCTTCTGATTCTATGTCCTTTCCAACTGGATAATCCTCTATGGTGCATCACTCTGGTAATTCTTACCAATGGCTATCAAGTCTCTTAACCTCTTGTGTTCCTTTCACATTCACAACTCCAATTATATATTAAACCAAATCTGCCTTCTCTACTGCTATACCCTAGATGCTGAGAAGAGACTACTGAAGAAAAAAAATCCAACTGTACAGATTTATGCCACCTCCATTCTTATGGTATGCAAAACAGCAGCTCCCAGAACTACTAAGAAATTTTTTTATATATCCTAAATGAGCCCCTATTTTCCTTACTCAGATGGTTATTATTCTTCTTGTGCTCCTATCTCACTCCTTTGCCACTCGCATTAGAAATGAACCTTCCTTTTTGTTTTGGAGAACATAGAAATATCTTTAATTTCTAGACTTCAACCTTTTATTAACTTATCTGCATCCCTATCCACACTTACCTGTTTAGAGGGGCACTGCTCTAAGCTCCATACTGTTGACATTTTTGGCCAGAGAATTCTTTGTTGAGGGGAGCTGTCCTCTGCATTCTAGGAAACTGAGAAACATCCATGACCTCTACCCACCAGTATTATCCCCCACCTTGTAGTTGAGAAAACAAAAAACATCTCCAAACATTGCCAAATGACTCCTGGAAGGCACAATCACTCTCAGTTGAGAACCCTCTGCTTGGAGCAAGACTAATCTGTCAATCTGTCTTTCCAATAAAGTACTTCCTGCTTCCTCCAAGATTCACTGTGTCCTTGGTGTCCTTTCTTTGTCTATCTTCAACCTGAACCTGTCTATTGGCTTTGTCTCCTTAATATATAATTTTACGTCTGTCCATTATTTAAAAAATCATTCATGGACACCAGACCTCTCTTTAGCCACTGAGGAATATTTTTTTATTCTTCAAAGTGAAGCTTTGAGAATGGCTTCCATGAGAGTTCACATGCTGAGGCCTCATTCTACCTTTACTCTGCTCTTCAATCCTTGCCACTCTATTGATACTGGTATAAAGCTACCAGGGTCCTCTTGATGACCAAATGCTTCGACAACCTAACTGCTTGGCTGTTTCCAACTATACTCTTCTTGAACCTCTCTACCTCTTCTGGCTTCCAGGGCACTTTTTTTCTTTTTATTATTTTTTCTTTTTTTCCTTTTCCTTTATTCTTTCTTAATCTTCTCTTCCTTTGACTGTCCCTTAATACTAGTGTTTAATTAGGTTCTGTCCTTGGCCTTCTGCTCTTATAGCTCTATGACATACTTTCTGGGCTCTGCCTTCATTACAAGCTTCCACTTACTGATATAATAGAACTAACACACTAATTCTCATTTGATTTTGAAGCTCTACATTCTCTCAAATTACAATCCTGCATTTCTGGCTCCCAGTGAATATTTCTATCTGGGAGCACTACAGATACTACTAAATTGAGATATCTAAAACCGAGCTTATCATATCTTACTCTGCAAGGAATGGTGATTGCTTTTCCCTGTCTTCCCAAATCTTTCTTATTTATTTCATTACTTCTATGGCACCACTATTTATTCAGTTGTATAAGTCAAGACCCTTAGCAAAATCCTAGATTCCAGTTCACTAATAAAATCCAATTAATCATAAAATCCTGTCAATTACAGCTTATGTCCCCTGCCCTCCATCCCCACTAGTTCAGGTTTTTGTATTTTATTTCCATAGATTCCTAATTTCCTTGTGCTAAGTCCTTAGCTACCTCAAATTCAGCAACTATTCTGCTGCACTAGAATGACCTTTCTAACATGCAAATCTGTTCATGTCATTCCCTGAATTACGTCCTTCAGGGGATCCCCTTCGTCAGGAGTATAAAATTTAAGTGTTTTAGCAGAGTATGCTATGCTGTTCTGTGGCCTGGTTCCTGCATTTCTCCTGTTCTTCTATTAGAACTTATGCCCAGACATAATCATACCATCCCATAACTTACTCATGTTATTCCCTCTGCTGGAAAGTTTTTTCTAACTTCATTGACCTAACACATATTTTTGCATCCTAGATGCCTCAGGTCAAGTATTTCCTCCTTGGGAACTCTTCATGGACTACCCCAGGGTATATTTAAGAGGGTTTCTTTGTATGTGTTCCCAATATACTGTGTACATATCTGCATTATAGTTTCTACCAGAGTCTACTGGACTTGCTTGCTTGCAGGTGTACGCACCAGCCTGTAAGCAACTTAAGGGCAAGTGCCTTGCCTACTCCTGAAACTCCTGTTTCAGTGGGGATTAATACAGTGCACGGATGAAGGCATTCAATAAATACATGCTGAATGACTGAACGATATACGTCAGGTTCAACTGTCAAAAAACTTTATTTTGACACTGTAATGATATGTACATGAAATGTATTTGTAAAAAAAACCTATGTTAGTTCATGGAATCAAGAAGTAGTGAGGTTATTCAGTCTAAGGGAAGAGCTAATGTAATATAATAAAACAAGTTTAGTAAGCAATATACATGATAGTACAGTGCTTATTAAACCTTTCTACCAAAGTACTGCTAACATCAGAAGAATACTGATTAATATCCCTGAAGGGTCTGATGACACACACTAAAATACATGACATTTCTCTGGCTGCTCTGGCTGATAATACATCCACATTCATTTTAATGTAAAAACATTTTAAATTATCTGCAAGTAAAAGGAATGCTCCAAAAAGATAGAACATCTTAATTTTGTGAACTCCAGTGATCTCCAGCATAAATGTTTACCTCCCAGGTGGGGCTGATGACACCGTCAATATCACAGTTAAAGAAATAAGTGCAGAGTAGAAATAGCACACCTAAAGCCACAAGTTCTACTTTGGGTCCTTGTCCCATCACTTAGGCTGTGACTTGGAGTCTACTTTAACCTCTCTGGGCCTCCTCAGTTTCCTTATCTGGAAAATGGCTATAACATGTGCCTTATATATTTCATAATGATGTTTGTACCAAGACATAAAAAATAATGTGAACAATGAAGGATAATAAGCATAAAAAATAAAGTAATATTTTATCCAGAGAGAGTGAAAATCAAAGTACATATGCAATACATATTCTTAAAAACATTTACCTTTTGAGGAGCTGGAGATTTTTCTATTTTAGTTTTTTCCTCAGGGCTTAAAGGAGGGGATCGCTCCTTTATCTCAGGAGGCAGTTCTTGATACAGTGCTGAAATTGGAAAAAGGAATTCATGTAATCAAACTGAGGAGCATTGCTCCATGGGGGAAAAACAATGATGGTAGGGGCAAATATGAAATTAAAGAAATTGATATTCAATTCCTTGGTGTACCAATAAGATACCTAAAACTTACTTGTTATGGCAATTTGCAATTTTACTCATTAGTTATCAAAAGAACTATGATTGGAAAATTTTAATCATCTGGATTTCAGAAATGCAGAAGGTGTCATTTTCACTTATTATGTGGTCAGACAGATGCTTATTTTATTTTATCTCAATACACATTTACCAGGAACCTGCTAAATGCCAGGATATCTGCTAGGAACTGCTGAAGAACATATGGAGATCATCAAAAGATAGTCTTCATTAGCAAGGAGCTTACAATCTGGTCAGAGAAAGACATGTTTACAAGTAACCATAAAATAAATGTGACATTATTTGAAAGTGAAATAATTACAAACTCTGATGTGGGGATGGAAAATGCTTAATGGAAGAAGTGGTAGGTGTATCAGACTCTGAAGACTAGGTAGGATTTTACCAGTCAGAGGTATGCAGAAAAAATAATTTGGGGGCAGGGCGCGGTGGCTCATGCCAGTACTTTGGGAGGCCGAGGTGGGCGGATCCCTTGAGGCCAAGAGTTTGAGACCAGCCTGGCCAACATGGTGAAACCCCATCCCTACCCAAAAATATAATAATTAGCTGGGCATGGTGGCGTGCACCTGTAGTTCCAGCTTTGGGAGGCTGAGGCATTGGAATTGTCTGAACCTGAGAGGTGGAGGTTGCAGTGAGCCAAGACAGCACCACTGCACTCCAGCCTGGGAGACAGGGCGAGCCTCTGTCTCAAAAAAAAAAAAGAAAGGATAATTTGGGAAGATGATATGAAATCAATAGCATGGAGTTAGGACTATATATGATATTGAATCTATATACAGTGTTGAATTTAAGATTCTTATAATCCAGTATTCTATATCATCTATTGAATCTATACAGGGTATTGAATCTAAAGAGCTATGTGCAAATTTTAAAGGGTTAAAACAAAAATATATTTTGGTTAAGAACATCTCTGAATTGAAAGAAATTGCTGAAATATACTTGATCAAAATTGTACAACTAAGATTATGAGATATACTAATTGTCTTTGTATGTGGAGTGATTTTATTATTGGGTTTATCTCGTATTTTAAGGGTGTTAGATGTGATGGGGGGAAGCTGATCATGTTGTTCTTTTCAGTGCCTTAAGATACAAAGAGAGTAAGTTCTTTATAACAGTGGGAGTACGAACTTCTTTTATTGTGTTGTTCTCTTAGAGGACAGGCTCTCTTAGAGTATCTGCATGTATACTTCCTTAGATTCTGCTCTTATACTCCCTTAGATAATTTACTTTGCATAGTTGGCTTCAGATAAAGATCAAGGACAATTCTTCCTACTATTTTTAGACTAGAATATGCTACTGACAGTCATTTTTTTCTCTAATGTTAAAACTGGGCAATTGAGTTTTTTGTTAAATTCAGGTAAAAAAAGGATAAAAGGGAAAGGGAAATAACCCCTAATGAAGTGTGAGAGTTCAATCATTACAGTTTCAGATTTTCTAAGTTTTTTTTTTTGTTGTTGTTCTGGTCTATACAAGGCTTTTTAAAGAAGCAGTGACTGATGCTAAAAGAAAACATAAATTATTCTGGGTTACAATAAGGAATTATGGCAGTTGAAGGATGGTCATTATTGAGACAAAGAATTAATTTCTGTATGTAGCCATCAACTCATCACTGCAATATGCTTCAGAGGTCTGGCTTTGATCATCATGGAAGAAGAACAAATTTCATTAGCTTTTTAAAAAAATTTATTTTTTGTGGAGATGGAGTCTTGTTATATTGCCCAGGCTGGTCTCAATCTCTTGGCATCAAGTGATCCTCCCTCTTCAGCCTCCTGAAGTGTTGGGATTACAGGCATGAGCTGCTGCATCTGGCCTCATTAGCTTTTAATTCACTGTAGCTCAAATATCTATATCCTCTCAAGATCTGCAAGCCTAAGAGGTTATTTTTGTAAACTAGATTCTCAAATTAAAGCACTTAATCCACCCCGCCTAGAGATACACAAGTGAGAAAATTTAAAAAATATTTCCATTTGTATACGAAAAGAGTAATGGATTGTAATATTTCGTTAAAATGAGGCATACTCCAGAGTGACTACCATTGTGCCAGCAGATCTTGATTTAAAAAGTTTGATTTAAACAGAAGCTACCCCTGTTTAACCTCAGCTGTTAACCCTGTGGGAGACCCAACGATGAGAAGAAGGAACTTGGCTATTTTAGATGATCTGGAAGTTAGAAGTGCTGAGCTTATAGAACTTATATGCTGTCTTATACCTACATGGGAATTAACTTGCCCTAAAATTTCTTCCTTTCATACGGCCTTCTGTTTTTTCCATTACACAATCTCTTCTAAACACAAAAATATACCTCTAACAGAGTTTAAGAGTCATATGTCAAAATTAGCTGGGCATGGTAGCATGCGCCTGTAGTTCCAGCTACTCAGGAGGCTGAGATGGGAGGACTGATTGAGCCTGGGAGGTCAAGGCTGCAGTGAGCCATGACTGCATCACTGCACTCTAGCCTGGGTGACAAAGTGAGACCCTGTCTCAGAAAAAAAAAAAAAAGAAAAAAAAAAGAGTTATATGTCATTTACTACTTACAAGAAGGTAACTAAAACAGCTACACAGAAGAAATGAAGAATTTTATGAGAGTGAGAAGTAGTACAATTTTTGAGACACATAGCACTTTTTAGGGGAGGAGTCTGCTGACTGTGGCAGATAAGCTGAAGAAGGGAGCTGCAATGGGACTTAGGGCACTTGAGAGACTGGGGAGGGGAGCAATGGGAAGGATCTGGCTGAAGACAAGGTCGTGGGAAGGTGCCAAAGACAGATAATTTTATCTAGGCTTAGCCCAGCATCCGGTAATCACGAAGGAAATTCTTCTTCGATTCCTTCATCTCTTTGGCTGTCAAAATTGAAAACTTAAGTTAGAATCAATAATATTTTGGTTTAGTCGTAGTTTTGGGTTAAACAGTTTCATGGACTAGCCTGAAAACAAATTATTATTTATAATAATTATTTCTTTGCAGAAACAAAAGACTTAAATATTCAAAACACAGATTGTTCTCAATTTCAAGGCCGCCTATACTACAATTTTTTTTTTTTTTTTGAGACAGAGTTTTGTTCTGTTGCTAGGCTGGAGTGCAGTGGCACGATCCTGGCTCACTGTAACCTCCGCCTCCTGGGTTCAAGCGATTCTCCCGCCTCAGCCTCCCAAGTAGCTGGGATTATAGATGCCCACCACCACGCCTGGCTAATTTTTTGTATTGTTAGTAGAGACAAGGTTTTGCCATGTTGGCCAGGCTGGTCTCGAACTCCTGACCTCAAGTGATCTGCCTGCCTCGGCCTCCCAAAGTGCTGGGATTACAGGCGTGAGCCACAGTGCCTGGCCTGCCTATACTACATTTTGAATCAGAACCAGAATTTTTGTGCTTACAGAAGAAAAGCTTACAGATGATATCATTTAATTCCTTCATTTTACAGCAGGTAACTGGGGCATATGAGTGTAAGATGTTGAGCTGAGGTTAGAAGTCAGTTTTCCTGACCCCTGAGTGTTGTGCTTTTCCTAGCATGCTATCAGGTTAATTGTGGATAGGATGTATTCTTCTGAAGAAGCACTGCTATACTTCTCCCCTTTAATGATAGTTTTAAAGTTATTATTATTTTTGTTTTCAGGCTCTTTGCGTTAGTTCTGTTTTCAACTCTCAAGGCCTAGTGGTGAATCTACAGCTTTCGGAAACTCATATTTAGATTTTCTTCTCTAGCTCTTTTTTTTGCATTTTTAAGCTATCATTTATTGAACAAAAACCATTATTAAAACACAAAGTAGAAATTAAAATACAAGAAAGGTTCATACAGTCTTGTCACATCACATGGTAAGTTCCAGGCTTTGTCAACACGTGCACATAACTTTTAAATAATTGTCATTTATCAACTTTGTGCTTACATATTTTCAGCTCTAGCTCATTTTTTTCCCCCATAAATGAGGGCTAAATTTACTTGAGAATGAAACAACTTATTGTAGTTTTTTTTTTTTTTTTTTTTTTTTGAGACGGAGTCTCGCTCTGTCGCCCAGGCTGGAGTGCAGTGGCGCAATCTCGGCTCACTGCAAGCTCCGCCTCCCGGGTTCACGCCATTCTCCTGCCTCAGCCTCTCCGAGTAGCTGGGACTACAGGCGCCCGCCACCACGCCCGGCTAATTTTTTTGTATTTTTAGTAGAGATGGGGTTTCACCGTGGTCTCGATCTCCTGACCTCGTGATCTGCCCGCCTCGGCCTCCCAAAGTGCTGGGATTACAAGCGTGAGCCACCGCGCCCGGCCAACTTATTGTAGTTTTGTTTTCACAGGTAACCAGCCAGGACTGAGGTATACAAAGTAAAAGAATGCAGTTGGGGAACTAGAAGCTCTTAAGATGCCAGTCAGCTGAGGAGTCACTGTGGCAAGAGAAGAACTGACAGAACTGTGCATGAGGCAGGTGGCAGGGTCAAATGAGTTGAATAAGAAAGCTGGTAGCTAGAGGGGCAGGGTCCCTGAGGATAAGAAGTCCATGAAACAAACATTCCAATCTCAGAATGTAGCAGCTTTCTAACGTATTAGTGCCTCCTCTTTTTATTTTTTTACATCACGAGAATGAAAAGCAATACCCGTTGGTAAACATATGCAAAGGTTACAAAGACAGTAAATTAAAGACTAGAAAATGATAAAATCTTGGACTATCAGTTATACCATACTAGTAAACCAGGAAGGGAGCATAAAACTTACTTTCACTAGCCACATGATTAGCTGGAAAATAACCTTCCTGTCCCTCTCCTATGCTGCCATACCACCAGTCTTCATTATCTTTGAAAAACACTCGGATAATGTCTCCGCGATGGATGGTTAGTTCATCTGATCGATTCGCTGTGTAGTCATAAAGAGCCACTACCTAAAAGAGAGATAAGACCACCACAGCTTTATCACAACTGTACCACAGAGAAAACCCCCAACATTCACTTCCTCTTGCAGAAGAGCAGCTGAAACCAAAGCAGTACTTTGGTAAGTGTGAGGCTGTCTCAAGGTTTGCTAATGGGATGAGGGGTGGTGGGAACACAGCAGGAGAAGCAAGATAAAAGACTGCGGGATTGAGAAATGGTTACGAGCATTCAATACACTAAGATTAGCTTCAAAATAGCAGATGTTAATTTTTTAAAGTAAATTACTTGTGAAGCAAAGCAATTCTTTTTTAGAATTGTTTTATACTACCTTTATGTCTCATTCTCTGTGCTAAGCAGATGCATCTGAAAAAAATTCTTCAGAAGGTTTACAGTTTTACAAAAAGGAAAAACTCCGTGGAACAATCTGATTGCATTGCTTGGTTTACTGTTAATGTCTTTTTTTGAGATAAATTTCTCTACACACGTACATATATATGTTTTATATCGACAACTTAAGCCTTCTATCTTTAAAAAGTATCCTTATAAGTTATTTTTACTTGATACGAATTTAAGAGGAAAAGCCTTTTCATGAGAATCCTCTTCTTTGTGTTACAGTAATCATTATATTTGATTTCCTTTTCTTTTGAAAACCCAAGTCAAAATGATATGGCAGTGGCTGCACAGGCATTTAAAAATCCTTGGCAGGGCATGGTGGCTCATGCCTGTAATCTCAGCACTTTGGGAGGCTGAGGCAGGAGGATTGCTTGAAGCCAAGAGTTCGAGATCAACCTGAGCAACAAAGCCAGACCTCCATCCCTATACAAAAAATAAAAAAAATCAGTTGGCTGTGGTAGTGTGTGTCTGCAGTCCTAGCACTCAGGAGGCTGGGGTGGGAGGATCACTTGAGCCCCGGGGTTTGGAGGCTGCAGTGAGCTATGACTGCACCACTACACTTCAGCTTGCGTGATACAGAAAGACCTTGTCTCAAAAAAAAAAGGAAAAGAAGAAAAAAATCCCTTATAGTAGTTAAAGGCAGAAAGAACTCAATTCATTTTAGATTTAGATCTGATACACTGTATAAAGTAGGACATAATAACATCTATATTAAATAATACATTTATGCTGTTTTCCCCTCTACTTAAACAGTATCTGAAAATGTATAGGTTATACAACTACATATGTAATGGAAAATTACATATATAGTTATATATATATATTTATAGCATGTCTCAGTGTGCACAGCACGTGAGAGTCCAGGGAAGAGAAACCTAAGAGTCCCACGTGGTGGGAACCCGGCATTAGACGTGAGAGCTGAGATAGAAGGCTAGGAGAAGCTGAGGCTCATGGAGTAAGCAGGGCTCGGATCATGCATGTTGAAAAAGTTCAGACTTAATAATATGGCCAATGGAAAGGCACAGAAGGGTTTGAACCAGAGGATTCCATTACAGTTCACATAACTGTTTCTGATACCTTTTAATCCATTTAACAATATTTATTAACACATCAGGCAATTCTAACGAATGAGTTTGGACTTAACTGCTGTCACCATATAACGGCAGTAATGATAATTTAATTCAACTGGCTCAAATGCAATGCCTATTGTACAGCTTAGCATAGTATCTAATTTACAACATGCGATACAGGGTGTTATTTAAGATTTACAACTTTTTTTTTTTTTTTTTTTTTTTGAGATGGAGTCTGGCTCTGTCACCCAGGCTGGAGTGCACTGGTGCGATCTCGGCTCACTGCAACCTCCGCCACCTGGGTTCAAGCGATTCTCCTGCCTCAGCCTCCTGAGTAGTTGGGATTACAGGCGCCCACCACCATGCCTGGCTAATTTTTGTATTTTTAGTAGAGATGGGGTTTCGCCATGTTGGTCAGGCTGGTTTTGAACTCCTGACCTCAGGTGATCCGCTTGCCGTGGCCTCCCAAAGTGTTGGGATTACAGGCATGAGCCACTGCGTCCGGCCACAAGTTATAACTTTAGTATACTGATGTTAAGTCACTTACATACAAGCGGAACTTTTAACTTTTCTCTTTGTTCTCCAGATTTCTCTTTCATTCTCTTACCTGGTACTATCATAGGAGAGGAAAGCTAATCAAAATGTGCTGAGTGCGCACCATGTTCTCGATACCATGCTAGTTGTTTAGGTGTCATTCTGCTTAATCCTTATGACAACTTGGTCAGGCCATGTATCCTTATTTCCATTTTACAAAAGAGGAATTTGATGTCCAGAGAAATTTAGGAACTTCTCTAAAGTCAAGTAAACTAGTAAGTGATAGAACCAAGACTTAAACCCAGTCTCAACCTCTTTCCTTCCTTCCCTTCTTTCTTTCTTTTCCCCTAGTTCCAGGAAACTCTGTGATGGTTTGTTCCTGTTGTTCCTTATCCTGGCTGTGGTACAAAACACAACTTTAATGAGTCTCATGCAAAGATGAGGTTAATGTATGCTTATTTGTTTGGAGCCCTAGGTGGCTGCTGGGAAGGAGAGCAGGCGAATTCAGCTTAGGCAACAGAATCACTTACGAAATCCTACATCAGGCTGTGTCACTGTGTGAACCTTGGAAAGTCTGAAGCTTATCAAGTGAAGTCTGAAAAATTTTCTTGAATTTTACACACAGGGAAGTCTTGATAAAAGAATCCCTTCAGAGGCACAGGGGTCCAAAAAGCCTATGAGAGCCCACATTACACCTTTTCTATTACTGTACCTACTGATTACTCTCTTCTTACAGAACCAAATACACACATCAATTTTGCATGGCCCACTAGTACCTGTAAACATGTTCTGCACTCTGTGACTGTTATGGACTGAATTGTGTCACTCAAAATTCATAGGTTGAAGCCCTATCCCCCAGTGTGAATGTATTTGGAAACATGGCCTTTATGGAGGTAATTCATGTTAAATGAAATCATAGGGGTGGGGCCTGGATTAACAGGACTGGCATTTTTATAAGAGGAAGATACAGTGAGAAAGTGGCCATCTGCAAGCCAACCAGAGAGGCAGTAGGAGAAACCGACTGTGCTAGCACCTTGATCTTGGTCTTCTAGCCTCCAGAATTGTGAGAAAATAAATTTCTTCTTCTTTTTTTAAAAAATTATTTCAATAGCTCTAGGGGTACAAGTGGTTTCTGGTTACATGGATGAATTGTACAGTGGTGAAGTCTGGGCTTTCAGTGTACCTGTCATGTAAATAGTATACACTGTACCCCACAGGTAATTTTTTTTTTTTTTTTTTTTTTGAGATAGAGTCTTCGTCTCTCGCCCAGGCTGGAGTACAGTGGCGCCATCTCATCTCACTGCAAACTCTGCCTCCCGGGTTCAAGCTATTCTCCTGCCTTGGCCTCCCGAGTAGCTGGGATTACGGGTGCCCGCCACCATGCTCAGCCAATTTTTGTATTTGTAGTAGAGATGGGGTTTCACCATGTTGGCCAGGCTGGTCTCAAACTCCTGACCTCAGGTGATCCGCCTGCCTTGGCCTCCCAAAGTGCTGGGATTACAGACGTGAACCACTGCACCTGGCCCCCGACAGGTAATTTTTCATTCTTCATCCCTCTCCCACCCTCCTTCCACTCTTCTGACTCTCCAATGTCCATTATACCTCTCTGTATGCCTTTGTGTAGCTTAGCTCCTACTTTTAAGTGAGAACACGTAGTATGTGGTTTTTTGTTCCTGAATTACTTCACTTAGGATAATGGTCCCAGTCCCATACAAGTTGCTGCAAAATACATTATTTCATACTTTTTAAAATGGATGAGTAGCAGTCGACATACATATACATATCACACTGAGAAAATAAATTTCTGCAAAACCACCCAGTCTGTGGTATTTTGTTAGGGCAGCCCTAGCAGGCTAGTACATTTGTAAACCTGATGGTGTCAGATGAACCACTTACTACTACCCCAGCCTAAAACTACAAATGTGTAATGCCTCACTTGTATCCATTTCAGGTCCTCAGCAACTTACAGAACCGTGTTCCACACTATTAAGCTGTCATCTCCAGATGTAGAAATGTCTTTGTCATAAAACTCTACAACCAGCATCCTTGGGAGGGTGATGACTGGTGAGGCTACGTTCTTTAAAGCAAAGAAATTGGAGCATGACATCATAATACCATTGCTGACATTCAAGTACAGGCGGACCTCATTTTATTGTATTTCACAGCGTGGTGTTATAATATGTATTATGTTTCTGTTTGCAAGTCCTGGTTCATAACTCCTATATCCCTTGTTACAGTTTTTTGGTTTAATGGTGGGTATGTTAGGCTTTAGGGGCAGGCCTCAGAAAACAGAATGTCTCTGATCTCCTTCTGCTCTCCTTTTACCTGCCCCAAGGTAGGGCTCTAATCACCACCCCCTACCTTTCTGACTGTAGGTCTTATGAACAATCAGAGGGTCCTTCCCCGCTCTACCATGGAGGAAGGAATGCTGATGTCACGGAGCTTCCACAAAAACCTAAGAGGACTGGGTTAACAGAGCTTCCAGATAGCTGAACAAATGGAGGTTCCAGGACAGTCGCGTCCCAGGGAGGTCATGGAAGCCTCCCCTCCTTGCCTCATAGGTCGCTCTATGTATCTCTTCATCTGTTTTCTTTGTAACATGCCTTGTAATAAACTAGTACATATAAGTAAGTGTTTCTCTGAGTTCCATGAGTTACTCCAGCAAATTAAGTGAACTGGAAGAGGAGGTTGTAGGAACCCCAACTTGAAGCCGGTTGGTCAAGAGTTCTGGAAGCTTGTACTTGTGAATGGTGCCGGGGGGGGGGGGGCGGGGGTGCAATCTTGGGGACTGAGCCCTCAACCTGTGGGATCTGACACTGTCTTCAAGTAGAGGGTACTAGAATTGAATTGGAGTACATCTAGCTGGCCATGGAAGCCTTCTATGTTAATTGTGGTGTGAGAGCACAGTGAAAACGTGGTGGGAAAGTTTTTCCCAAACATGCAGATACTGCAATTTTTTTGCCAACTGAAGGTTTGTGGCACTCCTGCATTGAGCAAGTCTATCAAGGCCATTTTTTTCCAACAGCATGTGCTTACTTGTGTCTGTGTATCATATTCTGATAATTCTTACAATAGTTCAAATTTTTCCATTATTGTTATATCTGTTATGGTGATCTACGATGGGTGACCTTTGATGTTACCAATGTAATTGTTTTGGGGTGCCATAAACCATAGCCATAGAAGACAATAACTTAATTGATAAATGTTGTGCATGTTTTGATTGCTTCACCAACCAACCTCCACCCTCTTACCCCCTACCACCAGGTCTCTCTCCCCTTCTCCTTGGGCTTCCTATTCCCTGAGATATAATGGTATTGAAATTAGGCCAATTAATAACTCTATAATGGCCCCTAAGTGTTCAAACCAAAAGAGCTGCAAGTCCTTCATTTTAAATAAAAAACTAGAAATGATTAAGTTTAGTGAGGAAGGGATGTAGAAAGCTGATAGAAGCAAAAAACTGGCCTTTTGTGCCAAACAGTAAAGTTATGAATACAAAGGAAAAGTTCTTGAAGGAAATTAAAAGTGCTATTCCAGTGAACACATGAATGATAAGAAAGCAAAACAGCCTTATTGCTGATATGGAAGTTTTAGTGGTCTGGATAGAAGATCAAACAAGCCACAACATTCTCTTAAGCCAAAGTCCAATTCAGAGCAAAGTCTTAACTCTCTTCAATTCTATGAAGGCTGAGAAAGGTGAGGAGGCTGCAGAAGAAAAGTTGGAAGCTAGCAGAGGTTGCTTCATGAAGTGTGAAGAAAGAAGCCATCTCCATAACATAAAAGTGCAAGGTGAAGCTGCAAGTGCTGAGGTACAAGCTGCAGCAAGTTATCCAGATCTAGGTAAGATCACTAATGAAGGTGGCTATACTAAAGAATAGATTTTCTCCATGGAGATTTAAACAGACTTATATTGGAAGAAGATGCCATCTAGGACTTTCATAGCTAGAGAGGAGAAGTCAATGACTGGTTTAAAAGCTTCAAAGAACAGGCTGACTCTCCTGTTAGGAACTAATATAGCTGGTGACTTCAAGTTGAAGCCAGTGTTCATTTGCCATTTCAAAAATCCCAGAGCCCTTAAGAATTATGTTAAATCTACTCTGTCTCTCCTCTATAAATAGAAGAACAAATCTAGATGATAGCCCATCCATCTACAGCACAGTTTACTGAATATTTTAAGCCCTACTGCTTTGTGACCTTCTGCTCAGAAAAAAAAGATTCCTTTCAAAATATTACTTCTCACTGGTCTACCAAAGAGCTCTGATGGAGATGCACAAGGAGATAAATGTTGTTTTCATGCCAGCTACCACAACATCCATTCTGTAGCCCATGGATCAAGGAGTAGTTTTGACTTTCAAGTTTTGTTATTTAAGAAATATATTTCTTAAGTCCATAGCTGACATAGACAGTGATTCCTCTGATGAATATGAGCAAGTAAGTTGAAAACCTTCTGGAAAGGATGCACTATTCTAGATGACATTAAGAAGATTTGTGATTCACAGGAGGACATCCGATTGTCAACATTAACAAGAGTGTGGAAGGTTTATTCTGACCCTCATGGATGACTCTGAGGGTTTTAAGACTTCAGTGGAGGAAGTAACTGGAGATTTGGTGGAAACAGAAGTGGAGCCTGAACACGTGATTGAATTGCTGCAATCTCATGATAAAACGAATGGATAAAGAGTTGTTTCTTATGGATGAACAAAGAAAGTGGTTTCTTCAGATGGAATCTAATCCTGGTGAAGATGCTGTGACTCTTGCTGAAATAACAGAGGATGTAGAATATCACATAAATTTAGTTGATAAAGCAGCAGCAGGGTTTGAGAGTACTGAATCCAATTCTCAACGTTTTACTTCGGGTAAAATGCTATCAGACAGCACTGCATGCTACAGAGAAATCTTTTGTGAAAGGAAGAGTCAATCGATGTGGCAAATTTCATTTTTGTCTCATTTTAAGAAATTGCCACAGTCACCACAACCTTCAGCAACCACCAGTCTGATCAGTCAGCTGCCATCAACACTGAGGCAAGACCTGCCTCCAGTAAAAAGATGACTTGCTGAAGGCTGAGACGATCATTGGTATTTTTTAGCAATCAAGTAGTTTTTTCATTAACATATGTACACTGATCATTTAGACATGGTGGTGCTACTACATACTTAATAGACTACAGTAAACATAGTTTTAAACATAGTTTTCTATGTACTGAGAAACCCCCGAATTTGTGTGACTTGTTTCACTGTGATATTCACCTTATTGCAGTGGTCTGGAACCAAATCGGCAATATCTTCAAGGTGTAACTGTACAGAATTGCTATGCAACGAGGAATCAGGGTGGTTTCACATGCTATCATCTGTCCACATGACAGCAGCCAAATCTAACCATTCAGTTAGGATTATTCCCTTAACATACTGAAGGACAAAAACAACGTGGCTCATGGGAATCTGCTTGTATTTCAGCGTTTTTATCCAATGTGCTGTGAACTTCTCATATGAAGATCACTTACTGTCTTCTGATCATCATATTGTATGTAGTAAACTTCTTTGCTTGTTTTAATTTGGCAGTGGGTTCTGAGTAAATCATAACTTCCCTATGTCCAATTAGATATTATTATTTCAATATTTTATAATAAATTAAAGTTCTATAAGGAGGTTAGGTGGCACAGTCCTATCCAGAGGTTTGTTCTGAAGTAACAGTCTATTTTCTCCTTGTTCAGTCAGGCATCACTATAGAAATATCTTTCTTGACCATTCTTTTGATGAATGTCTTTTATAACACACCATTTTTTGCACCCTGTGGTTTGGCATGTAGGAGAGTATCTTCAGCAATATGACTCAAATCTTGAGCTGACAGAGTAATTAAGAAATCTTTCTGTGACAGAAGTTTAAAGACACGAGCTAATATGTCCATCTTGGTAATGACAGGACTAGAAAATGAGATGTTTCACAAAATCCACGTGGTCAAATTTTGACCACTGTTCACATATTTGAAACAGAGTTCTTCTTTTTCTCAAAGCTTGAGGGGTTGCTTGGGCATAATCATGGTCTCAGTGTCACTGGACTGGCAAGTTTTGCTTTTTGACACACTATTTTCAGTCTTTTCCAGCACTGCTGGAAAGCAGTGCTTTCCAAACACCATTTCTTGATTTAGGCAGAGTCTGCCAGGCTATTCTAAGACATTAGGGGAATTCCTTTCTGTATTTTCTTTCAAGGGATTAAATATTATTATAGTGGTCTCTGAAGAATTCTCACTGATGCCTGGTCAATGAAACCAGTGTACTGAGGGAACACCAACCAGCAGAGTTCAGCAGCATAGCTGTTCCTTACAGTTTTATCCACAATGCAATCCGATAACTGATGTTCGTAATACCTCCAAGTCATTCGACAAGCTAAGCACTGAATAAATTCACATGCTTGAGCACTTTTTCCTTCAGCACTACTTCAACTGGGCCCATAATCATTTGGGAACTTCTCTGTGCCAGTCTAATAAGGCAATGTGGCATCTGGATCCCACCACCTTCTTTATGCTTTCTCCTTGACTAACCTGATTTCAGACTTTGGGCTTCCAGAACTGTGAGTGAATAAATGTCTTAGGTTTTAAGCCACCAAGTTTGTGGTAGTTTGCTCCAACAGCCCTAGAAAACTAATAGACATGATTTTTACTTTGGTGAGTGCTGGATTTTATTCTATTTCTTTAAAGAGTGTTGGATCTTGTTCTGGCATGCAATTACTTGATACCAGTTTTCAGGTTTAGGTTTTTTTTTTTTTTGAGACAGAGTCTCACTCTGTCACCCAGACTGGAGTGCAGTGGTGCAATCTTGGCTCAGTGCAACCTCTGTCTCCCGGGTTCAAGTGATTTTCCTGTCTCAGCCTCCTGAGTAGCTGGGATTACAGGCGTGCGCCATTACGCCCAGCTAATTTTTGTATTTTTAGTAGAGATGGGGTTTCACCATGTTGGTTAGGCTGGTCTCGATCTCCTGACCTCATGATCTTCCTGCCTCGGCCTCCAAAGTGTTGGGATTACAGGCGTAAGCCACCGCTCCTGGCCCAGGTTTAGGTTTTGATAGAGCATATTCAGAGAAGACTTTACTCTAGGGCTAAATTAACCCTACTGCCAAGGTGTGACCTTCCTGATGATTCTACCTGATGCCCCAGGTATATTGCATATTGAATAAAAATTACAAGCCATTGGACTAAGCTCCTGAACTAGGCCCCAACAGACCAGACTAACAATCAAAATGAAGTCACTCGTGCCGAAGTTCTATGTCATCAAACCAAAACTAACTTGTTAATTCACCTTCTAAGAAATTGGGAGAGAAAGAGAGCCAATTTCCCAAACAGGCCAGTTTAAATTTCCAACCAGTATGGTAATGAAGCGCCCTCTGTTTTAATCCTGACAACAAAAAGTAGCCTGAAGTTAACCAGTTATTTTTCTATTATTCTGTTTTCCTTTTTCTGATATACAAAGAAAGTAACTTTAAAAAACCAATCTGCTCTTTATTCTTTGTTTCTCCCCCCATTCCTTCTGTCTATAAAACCAACTTCTTTTGCTCAGCTCATTGGAACATATATTCTATTTTATGGAATGAAATGCTGCCCCATTCTGGCAAATAAGCCAATTAAGATCTTTAAATTTATTATAATTTTGTCTTCTGACAGAAGGTTTATCATTCTGGCTATCAGAAATGTGAATTTTTGCCATCCTGTTGTTGTGTTTTCTACTCTCTGATGGTCCTTTTCTTACGAAGTTTTGCTCCACACATGTGCAGATCAGCACTCAGCCAAAGACTTCAGGGTACTCCTTAGGATTACTGGTACAATTATTACCGTTTAATATAGAGCCAAATATAAAGTAACATTTTAGTAATTACTTAAAAAGTGAAATAAAATAGGCTTTAAGAAAGTCCCATTTCTCAATAATGTCAAAGATAAAAAATATTTGTAGAAAATCAAATTTAACAATAAATCCTGAATTGTATAGAAGCACATTATTAAATATTCAAATGATTCCTTTACTAATAGTGACACTAGGACTATATTTTATTTCATAAGAGGAATAAAGAAACATATAGCCCTATTTCTAGCATCATGTAGTAGAAACATACAGTCCCTTACCATTATATCCAGGGACAACCCTAAAGATATTTATAAAAAAGAAATCAAGGTCCTATTATTTTTAACTGATCTTATCTGGATAATAATAGATTAAGAAAACAGAGATAAAGAAAGTAAATAATTGCACACAGTTTATTGCCTCTGTATCAGATAAATGATCTATTCCTATCTTGCTGTACAATGCAATGACATGTGAAACTTAAACACTTCAAACAAGCATTTGAAAGTATTTAATTCCAAATATCTTCTGATAAAATAATGACTAAAGGTATTGGAAAGAATGCCAAACTATAAATCATGAGAAGTAGTTTCCAGTCCTGTGTAGGCCTCCAAGGTTTAAGTACTCAGATCATATATCTGTAAAATAAGAGGTCTAGACAAGATGATATGTGGTATACCTTCCAGCTTTAAAATTTTACCAAACTAAGTACTCAAATAATTATATCAAAAGAACAGCATTCATACATTTTAAGGTAAATTGAAAATATTAATTTATTGGACAAAATCATAGCTTTATTGTTTGTGATCATACATTAACTGGAAAAGCTTTTGTCTGATTGCTGCAATAGTATACAGGAAAAGCCTCTTAGTAATATTAGACAACAATAACGATAAAGCATTTCCTCTGAATTCACCATTTGGAAATACTTTTCTTATTCTTTGACAAATAGGGATGACTTTCCAAGTTAGACTGAACTTGACCTTTGGGCTTCAAAAATAAAGCCACTTTACATGTGAAAGCTCATTTTTATATGATGGTGCTATCATCTGAATGTTTGTGCCCCTCAAATTCATATGTTGAAACTTAATCATCAATGTGATGATGGGGCCTTTGGGAGGTGATTAGGTCGTGAAGGCAGGAATGGAATTAAAGCCCTTACAAAAGAAACCCCAGAGAGCTTCCCTGCCCTTTCCACTTGTGAGGACACAGCACGACGATGTCATCTATGAACAAATGAGCCCTCATCAGACATCAAATCTGCCAGTCCCTTGAGCTTGGACTTCCCAGTCTCCAGAAATGTGAGAAATAAACTTCAGTCATTTATAAGTCACTCAGTCTATGGTATTTTGTTATGGCAGCCCAAACAGACTAAGACAATTGGTATGAATTAAACCTTTTCTTACTGCGAATCGCAACTCACATACTTTATTATAAGAAATAATCGGTGTTACATTGAAAAAGTTTCTAAAATACATCATTTTATCGGCTATTCCCTAAAAATAAATCAAGAGAATTCTGCAGACCTTTATACATTGGACTACAGATTTGTTAAGAGAAGAAAAAATCACAGTGTATTTTCATTTTCTTTCTTGGGAGGGATAATCTGCTCGCTATAAAAAGAAAATTATGAATCACTGATTAGGGTTATCGAAATGTACTCCCCAGACCTGCAGCAGCAACATCACCTGGAAACTTGTTAGAAATGTAAATTCTTGGGCCCTATTCCAAATCAAGTGCATCATAAATTCCGGGGATGGCCCAGTAATCTGTGTTTTAGCAAGTCTTTCAGCAATTCTGATGTACCTAACGTTTAGTTAATACTTTATTTTACTGGTCTACTTTATAAAACATATATACTTATTTCTGCACATATCAAGTAGTAACTGAATGGGTAAGAAAGATAATTTAAAATATAAAGTCAAATCTCAGAATGTTATTGGCCAAACTTAAGAAATTAACCTACTCTTGCTTTCTGAGTTATTAGCTTTACTTATCTTGCTTAGTTTCCCACCCGTCACACTGAAATGCTCACTAGCTCCAGATTCGGTCAATTTAACATCTATTTTGTCATTTTTTTTCAACAAGCTTATGCTCAAACTGCAACTAGGAGTATAGTATATAATTTTTAGGTTTCCTTAAAATCTCTTAGAGATTAGCCAAATTTTAAAATAGAAAAATATGCGAACTTTAAAAATTGAATCTGTTCATCCAACAACAATCATCAGTTACCTATTATCAAATACTTACAGGCTAAGGAGAGAATAATGAATAAAAGAAATAAAAAAAAAAACACTCTCAGAGAGCTTCCATTTTTTGGGATGTTACATCGTATTTGGTTTGGTATTCCTTTTCAAAAAAAAGGGTACCTCTAACATTTGTACAAGTTGCTCTTCTGTTTTTCTACTTTTATGTTGCTAATAAATAGTACCAAGGTGCATGCAGATATATAATATTAAAATAATAATTTGTGCATGAATTATTTCAGAAAAGTATAATGAATTTCTTTAAATTCTCTTAATGAACTGTAAGCTGTAAGTAAATGTAAAATTACTAGTAATAGACACAGACAGTATTTTTAAATGAGAATAAATCCAAGTATTTGTAAATAACATCCTACTCATGATTTAGATACAGTTTCAGTAGTTATAAAACATTTTAGAAATATATAAACAGGACCGGACGTGGTGGCTCACGCCTGTAATCCCAACCTAGGTGGGTGGATCACCTGAGGTCAGGAGTTCGAGACCAGCCTGGTCAACATGGTGAAACCCCGTCTCTACTAAAAATAGAAAAATTAGCTGGGCGTGGTGGAGCACGCCTGTAGTCCCAGCTACTCGGGAGGCTGAGGCAGGAGAATTGCTTGAACCCAGGAGGCAGAGGTTGTAGCGAGCCAAGATCGCACCACTGCACTGCACCCTGGGTGACTAGAGCAAAACTCTGTCTAAAAATAAATAAATAAATAAATAAATAAATGAATAAACATCCATATTTATAAATACAGACATACACTACATAATGACATTTCAGTCAGTGACGTACTGCATATATGACAGTGGTCCCATATGATAATGGCGCTGAAAAATTCCTATTGCCTACTTACATTATAGCTGTCATAATGTCACAGCACAATTAATTTTTAAATAAATTTAGTGTAGCCTGGGCTGGGGGCGGTGGCTCACACTTGTAAATCCCAGCACTCTGGGAGGCTGAGGTGGGCGGATCGCTTGAGTCCAGGAGTTCGAGACAAGCCTAGACAACATGGTGAAACCCTGTCTCTAGTAAAAATACAAAAATTAACCAGGCATTGGTGATGCGTGCCTGTAGTCCCAGCTACTTGGGAGGCTGAGGCAGGAGGATAGCTTGAGCCCTGGAAGTCGAGGCTGCAGTGAGCTGAGATCATGCCACTGCACTCCAGCCTGGATGACAAAGTGAGACCCTGCCTTTATAATAATCTCCTGTATCTTATGAGGTATTCTGTTTTTTAAACATCTCATTTAGGTGCTTTAATTTTATTGAACCAAGGTTTTAGAACTCATTAGCTCTAAAACAATCATACAGACCTCAGTTGGATTTTCTCTCAGCATTGATGTTCACTTACTGTTACTATTAATCATCTGATACATTATAGACATGCCTGTGTATTTGTCTAGATATATTTAGGAATATAGGTATCTACCATTTACTTAATGCTTGCTATGTGTCAGGAAGGTGTTAACCATTTTATACTATACATATATGTGTGTGCACATATACACACATGCATACACATATATTCATAACTACCCCATTTAGTGTTTATCATGCCTTCGTTTCCTTAACTATAAACTAAAAGAATTGTTATTTTTAAGTTACACAGTTTAGCAGAATAGAGATGTGAGCAAGTCTGCTTTTCTCCCATGTCTATGCTCTTCTTAATCACTAGACTTACATTATAAGCCCTCATGGAACCATGGGAACACAAACCTGCTTGGTTCACTGCTTGTCACTTTCCTTAAAATTATGCCAAAAAAAGGGTCTTAAAGACTTGGCATTTCTTTATTAATAATGAAGACACCTGAAGAAGATCAACAAAGTACTTTTCTTCATACTCATTTCTCACTCACAATTTGTTGAGGCCACCAAACAAGCAAGCTACACAGGAAATTGAAATTAGACTAAGGTGGCAGCATACATGTACCACATATACATATATGTATACATTAACATACATACATATGTATACATTAACATTTCTGTCCATTTGATTACTGAAGTTGGTATTTAGGGGTGCAGGAAATTACTAAAATGACTAGAAGAAAGTTACTGTGGAAAGGCTGTGAAGAAGCCAAGTGCAGTGGCTCATGCCTGTAATCCCAGCACTTTGGGAGGTCAAGGAAAGAGGATCACCTGAGCCCAGGAGTTCGAGACCAACCTGGGCAACAGAGTGAGACCCCTATCTCTACAAAAAAATAAAAAAAATCAGCTGGGTGTGGTGGTGTGCATCTGCAGTCCCAGCTACTCAGGAGGCTGAGGTAGGAGGACTGCTTGAACCCGGGAGGTCAAGGCTGCAGTGAGCCATGATGATGTTGCTACTGCACTCCAGCCTGGGTCACAGAGTGAGATTCTGTCTCAAAAAAAAAAAAAAAAAAGGCTGTGAAGAAATCTTGAGTACTAAAATTAAATGAGAAAGAGGATAGCCAGACATCAGTAATTAACTGCTTATTTTACTAAAATACCAAGGCTTATCTAATTCCAATGTCAATCCAAATATTCTAGGAGAAGCTTGTGTACATGCATATGAGCATTTGGTTTATGGGGAAGAAGATAAGGATATAATAAGAGAAAGGATAATGAAGAAGCATAGTAGAAAACATCCCCGGCTGGGTGCGGTGGCTCACACCTGTAATCCCAGCACTTTGGGAGGCCGAGGTGGGTGGATCACCTGAGGTCAGGAGTTCGAGACCAGCCTGGCCAATGTGGTGAAGCCCCGTCTCTACTAATAATACAAAAAAAATTAGCCGGGCATGGTGGCGCACACCTGTAATCCCAGCTACTCAGGAAGCTGAGGCAGGAGAATCACTTGAACCTGGGAGGTGGAGGTTGCAGTGAGCTGAGATCGCACCACTGCACTCCAGCCGGGGTGACAAGGGTGAAACTCCAACTCAAAAAAAAAAAGAAAAAATATCTCTACGTTAGCACGTTAGCATATAATTCTAATTGTGATACATAAGGAAATATAGACAGTTGATTAGGGGACTCTAAAACTTATCAAAAAGCATTTTGAATGGCTAAATAGAAAGTAGCAAATAAAATCTTCAGAAACAAATGGAAAACTCTGAGCTTAAGGATAAATGAGTAAAGGGGAATAACTTCCAGAACAGTGAAGCAGTGAAATGGGCTCCTCCATCAATGCAAGAACACTGGGATTAACTGTCAAAATCAACTTTATCAGAACTCTGAAAACTAACTAAAGGCTTGCAATAATCTCAAGAGTGTGAATTTAAAAATAACAGCCAAATATCAGTAAAAACAGCAAGCTTTGTGGAATTTTAATTTTCTCTATTCCTATCATCCCCTTGCCAACTTCGTGGTAGCTTTACAAGTCAACAATCTCACAACTATGGCCGTTGTGAAAACTAGCAGCCTAGCAGTTACTAGACAGGGCACAATGGGCCTGGAGCACCTCCAAAACCCAATCGCAAAGAAATGTCACTTTATGACCTGTGTAGCAGCTCCCTGAAAAGCTCCATTCCCAGAGCTCATCTTTCCTTTTTTTTTTTTTGAGACCCAGAGTGTCCCTCTGTCGCCCAGACTGGAGTGCAGTGGTGCAATCTCGGCTCACTGCAACCTCTGCCTACCGGGTTCAAGCGATTCTCCTGCCTCAGCCTCCCAAGTAGCTGGGATTACAGGTGCCCACCACCACATCCCAGGGCTCATCTTTTTAAGATGTGACTCACAGCATGCTGTGTGAATGATTATATCCCTAGGGCATTTGTCAAAAGCAATTAATGGTAACTGTTTAACATTGCACCTGCCTTAGGTGGTGACATGAGTTAGGACTAGAGAAGTTAATTTCCAGTTTGCTACATTATATAATCTCAAATATCCTCTTATCAAAAAATTATGAAAGATGCAAGGAAAGAGGAAAGTATGTCTCCATATGGGAGGCAAAATAGTTAACAGAATTGCTCCTGAGAAAGCCCAGATGTTGGACTTATTAGACAAATATTTTAAATACTATTATAAGTATGTTCAAAGACCTAAAGGAAAACTTGTCTAAAGAATTAAGAGAAAGTATACATGATACCTCACTAAACAAACAAACAAAAAATCAATATAGAGATATAATTTTAAAAAACAAGTAAAAAAAAAAAAACAAGTGACTGCAGTTGAAAAGAACAATATTCACTAGAGGGACTCAATAGTAGATATAAACTGGCAGAAGAATCAGTAAACTTGAAGATGAGTAAATTGAGATGATTTAGTCTGAGGAACAGAAGGAAAATAGAATGAACAAAAATGAACAGAGCCTCAGAGAATTATAGGATGCCATCAAATGTACCAACATATGCGTAATGGGACTCCCAGAAGAAGAGTCAGAGAAAGGGGGAAAAATGACCCCAAACTTCCCAAATTTGATGGAAAACATTAATCTGCACATTGACAAGCTAAATCAACTCCAAGTAGAATAGATTAAAAAAGATCCATATCTAGACAAATCATGGTCCAATGACTGAAGGCCAAAGATAGGATCTCAAAAGCAACAAGAATAAAACAACTCATCACACAGAAGTGATTCTCAATAAGATTAACAGTAGATATCTCATAAAAAAATGTGAAGGCCAGAAGTTAGTGGGATGATGCTTTTGATATTGTGTTGAAAGCAGACTCAACCAAGAGTTCAAACTATCCAGCAAAACATCCTTTAACAAAAGAAAAAAGGAAGGGGCCAGGTGCGGTGGCTCACGCCTGTAATCCCAGCACTTTGGGAGGCTGAGGTGGGTGGATCATGAGGTCAGGAGTTCAAGACCAGCCTGACCAACACAGTGAAACCTTGTCTCTACTAAAAATACAAAAAAATTAGCTGGGCGTGGTGGCACGCACCTGTAATCTCAGCTACTGAGGAGGCTGAGGCAGGAGAATTGCCTGAACCTGGGAGGTGGAGGTTGCGGTAAGCTGAGATCGCACTGTGCACTCCATCCTGGGCGACAGAGCGAGACTCTGTCTCAAAAAACCAAAACCAAAACAAACAAACAAAAAGGAAGGATAAGCAGTGTCCTGGGTTCCTGAAAAAATAAATGAAAAAAAAAGGTGAAATAAATACATTGCAAGATAACTGATAATTCAGTAAGTTTGTTGCTCATGGACCTGCCCTTCAAGAAAAATAGAAGTCCTTCACACTGAAATGAAAGAGCATTGACAGTAACTAAAATCCATTTAAAGAAATAAAGAACACTGATAAAGGTAACTACACAAAATATAAAAACCAGTATATATATATATATATATGTTTTTGTTTGTAACTCTTTTCTCTCCATCTAATTAAAAAAAACTTTGTAAAGAAATAGTTATAAAAATAAGTTGGTGGGCTTAAAATTTATAAAGATGTAATTTGTATAAGAACAGCACAAAGGAGGCAGAAGGGAAATGAACTATCTTGGAGCAAAGTTTTTATATACTACTGAAATTAACTTGGTATTAATCCAAACTAGATTGTTTTGAGATGTTAATTGTAATTCTAAGGGTAAACACTGAAAAAACTCAAGAAAATATACTAAAGGGAAAAGAAAATTAAAATTATATAGTAAAAAAATACTAATTTAACGCCCAAAAGTAATGATGAAACAAAGGAAAAACAACAAGGATAATATATCAGACATATAAAACTCCAAAACCAAATTGTAGACATCATCCTATCTTATCAGTAATTTCACTAAGTGTAAATAGATTAAACACTCCAAATAAAAAGCAGAGATTATCAGAATGGATAAAATAAATAATCCAATTACAAGCTATGTACAAGAACACTTCAGATTTAAGGACACAAGACTGTTGAAAAATGGAAAAAGACACACCATGCAAATGGAAATCAAAAGAGAACCGGAGTGGCTATTCTAATATCAGGCAAAATAGACTTTAAGACAAAAACTCACTCACTAGAGACAAAGAAGGACATTTTATAATAATAAAAGGGTCAACCAATCAGGAAGACTTAAAAAGTATAAACATGTAAGTACATGATACAGTCTCAAAATAAAGATCAACATAAAAATAGAAGATTTAATCAATGCTGTAATAGACGTCTATACGATGCTTCACTTAACAAAAGCAGAATACATGTTCTTCTCGAGTGTCCATAGAACATTCTCTAGGAGACAATATGTTAGGCCCCAAAATAAAACTTATTTAAATAAATAAATTTTAAAAACCTGAAAGCATAGAAAGTATGTTCTCCAACCATGATAAACTGAAAAAGCAATCATTCACAGAAAATTTCACAATGTGTGGAACGTAAACAACATACTCCAAATAACCATTGGGTCCAAAAATAAAACCCCAGGGAAATTACAGGAGAATAAATGAAAAGAAAAACACGATATACCAATATGTATGGGGTGTAGAAAAAGCAGTAATTTGATGAAATTTTATAGCTGTAAATGTTTTTATTAAGAGAAAAACGATATCAAGTGAATATTTTTACTCTATACCTTAAAATTGTTAAATAAAAATTAAACCCAAAGGAAGCAGAGGGAAAAAAATATAGAGTGGAAATAAATAAAACAACAAATAGAAAAAGAGTAGAGAAAATTAGTGAAATAAAAATTGGTTCTTCGAAAGATCAAGAAAATTGACAGAACTTCAAATAGACTGGCCAGGGTAGAAAAAACAAAAGGTAAGATCCAAGTTAATAAAATCAGGAATGAAAGAAGGAGTATCATTAACTACTTTAGGGAAATGAAATGGATTATAAGGAAATGAACTATCAATTGTATGTTAACAAATTAAATGGCTTATATGAAAGGGACAAAAAAATCCTAGAAAGATGCAACTTAAAACTGACTGAAGAAGAGAGAAAATGTGAATAGGCCAATAAAGAGATTAAACCAGTAATCAAAAAAACTGCCCAGAATGCACCATTGGTGAATTGTACCAAATGTTTAAAGAAATGCCAATCCTTCACAAACTTCCCTAAAATAAGAGAGAAATGAACATTTTCTAATTCATTCCATGGGATCGGTATTACCATGATCCCAAAACCAGACAAGAAAATTACAGATCAATGTCCCTTATGAATACTGATGCAAAACTCTCAACAATATACCAATAAACAGAATCAACAACATATGAAAAAGATTATATTATACATCATAACAAGTGGGATTTGTCAAGGGAATGACAGGTTGGCTTAACATATGAAAATCTATCGATGTAACAGACCATATTAATAGTATTAAATGTAAGATCCACAGAATAAACTCAATAGATACGGAAAAGCATTTAATAAAATTTAACATCATTTCCTAAGAAAAACACTCAACAAAGTAAGAACGCAAGGAAATGTCCTCAATCTGATAATACATAATAACCTGATATATAGCCTATAAAGGCTATATATAGGCTACACACACACACACACACACACACATAACAGCATAGCTAATTTCATAATTAATGGTGAAAGACTGACAGTTTATCTTCTAAGATTAGGAAAAAGACAGGGACATTCATTCACACCACTTCAACATTGTACTGGAGGTTCTAACTGGAAAAATTAGGCAAGAAAAAAAAAAGGCACCCAGATCAGAAAGGAGAAGTAAAACTATCTCTATTAGCAGAGTATGCAGACAATCTCAAAGAACTGACCCCCACAACAAGAAAATCTAAAAAAAAAAAAAAACCCAGAAAAACCTGTTAGAATATACAAATTCAAAAAGGTCTCAGGATACATGACCAATATACAAAAAACCACTTATCTTTCTATACCCAAGCAACAAACATCTTTACCTGAGTAATGAACAATCTGAACATAACACCAATTCCATTTGCAATGGCATACAAATAAATTTAACAAAAAAAACGCTGAAAACCACAAAACACCATTGAAAAAATTTAAACAGACCTAAATAAATGGACCTATGCTAAAAGACTGGGAAGACTTAATGTTTTCACAATTTAATCTATGAATTCAATGCAATTCTCATAAAAAATTTTTGCAAAGGCTGAGAAAGTGATCATAAGATTCCTATGGAAATGCAAGGGATTTAAAATAGCCAAAACAATCTCGAAAAAGAACAAGGTTGAAGGACACACCCTGATTTTAAAACTTCTACAGAGGTACAGTAATTAAAACAGTGTAATGCTGACCATAGAACAGGCGTGTGTATGGATCAATGCAAAAAAATTCAGACTCTAGATATAAACTCTTACATTTTTGTTCAACTGATGTTCAACAAGGGTGCCAAGACCATTAAAAAGAAAAAAAAACACCAAAAAACAAACAAAAAAACCCCACTTTTTTCAACAACAGCTAAATGCAAAAGAATAAAGTTGGATCCTTAACTCACATCATCTACAAAAGTAAAGTCAAACTGGATTATAGACCTTAAAGGTAACAGCTAAATATATAAAACCCTCATAAGAAAATCTGAGAGTCAATCTTCAGATCAGGCAATGGTTTCTTAGATATAACATCATAGGTATAAGTGACAAAATAAAAAAGTAAACTAAACTTTATCAAAATCTAAAAAATTTTGTGTGTCAAAGGATATGATCAAGAAAGAGAAAAGACAACCTAAAGAATGGAAGAAAATATTTGCAAATAATATACAGTCAACCTTCGGCACCCTTGGAGGACTGGTTCCAGGATCCCCCTTGGATAACAAAATCTGTGGATGTTCAAGTCCCTTATATAAAACAGTATTTGCATACAACTTACACAATCCTCCCATACACTTTAATCTCCAGATTTATAATACCTAATACAATGTAAATGCTATATAAATAGTTGTCATACTATTTTTTGTTTATATTATTTTTATTTTCATATTTTTTTTTCAAATGTTTTCCATTTGTAGTTGGTTGAATCCGTGAATGCAGAACCTACAGATATGAAGGGCTGAATGTATCTAATAAGAGACGTGTATCCAGACTATACAAATAACTCTTACAAGTCAGTAATAAACAGGATAACTTAATTAGCTACAAATAATATAAATATATTTACATTAAAAATTTATATAGATTTTACAAAATTTTACAATTTATTTTTATATACTATATAGGTATATTTATATACTATATGCCTGGTACATATTAAGTACTCAATAAGAGTCAGGTATAATTATTACTAAATTCCTAAGTTATTCGAGTATTAACAAGGAATGATGTTTTCTGCAGAATACCTATAGCTATGTGACCATATTTTCCAAACCAAATATAGATTTGTTAACTTCAAACCCTCCCTCCCTTCCTTCCTCCCTCCCTTCCTTTCTTCCTTCTTCCCTCCCTCTCTCTTCCTTTCCTTTTTTTTCTTTCTCTCTCTCTCTTTCTTTCCTTTTCTTTCTTTCTTTCCCTTCCTTTCTCCTTTCCCTTCTCTCTCTTTCTTTTTAGAATTACAGGAGAATCCATAAAGTGAAAGCAAGTTTATTAGGAAAGTAAAGGAATAAATAACGGCTACTCCACAGGCAGAGCAAGCCTACTTCAACTCCATTTCTGAAAACCAAAAATTATTTCTCAGTTTGGTGAAATAAGCTCTGATTCACACACACACACACACACACACACACACACACACACACACACACACACACACACACACACACACACACACACACACACACACACACACACACAGTATATTAAAAAATCTAGTATACATAATTATATAACAAAACATAATTATAATCTCCCCAATTAGAAAATGAGCAAAGAATCTGAATTAGATATTTCTCCAAAGAAAACATAAAACTTTCATTTCAGAAGATGCTCACATTATTGTCATTGGGAAATGCAAATGAAAATCATGAGGTGTCACTTCCCATCCACTAGGACAGCTATAATACAAAATCAGTAACAAGTTAGGATGTGGGGACATTGCAACACTCATTCATGTCTGGTGTGATTGTAAAGTGGTTCAGTTGCTTTGGAAAACATTTTGACAGTTCCTCAAAAGGTTAAACAGAGTTACCATATGATGCGGCAATTCTACTCCTAGATACATACCCAAGAGAACGGAAAACTTACGTCCACGCAAAAACCTGTACATGAATGCTTACAGAGTAATATTCATGGTAGCTAAAAATGGAAGCAACCCAAATGTCCATCAGTGAATTAATGGACAAAAAATGTGGCATATCCATATACGTGAAAATATTTTTGGTCATCAAAAGGAATGAAGTTCTGATACATGCCACAACATGGATGAACTTTGAAAACATTATGGTAAGTGAAAAAAGCCAGACACAAAAGGCTACACAGTGCATTTATATAAAATATCCAGAATAGGCAAACCCATAGAGATGGAAAGTTGATTAGTAGTTGTTGGGGGTGAAGAAATGGAAAGGATCATTGCTAATGAGTATGAGATTTCTTCTGGGGGGGCAACAAATGTTTTAAAATTAGATAGAGGTGGTGGCTGCAAAACTCTATAAATATATTAAAACCCACTGAATGGTACACTTTAAAAGGGTGCATTTCATGCCATGTGAATGATATACAAATAAAGCTGATATAAAAAAAGAACATCATGGAAATGATTGTTAAAGGAAGTGTAGTTGGTTATGATGAAGAAAGCAACAGTGCAAGCAAAAATACACGTAAGGAGACCATATTTCTCCATGTCAGAGAAGATAACTTTGATCCTGGCCATGGAAATGGACAAAAGAGGTGAGACTGTGGAAATATAATCAAAGGAGAAAGCAACATCTGTGGGACATAAGAGAACTAGCTAAGCTTAACATATTACACCAAAGTAGTGCTCATAAGACCAAACAGCTGGTAGTACCAATGACAGAAAATTGAAGTGGAAAGGCCCAGTGAAGGTCCTGGGGAAGACAGGAGTTTTATTGAGCTGTGCTTATTTTTATTTTTATTTTATTTTTATATATTTATTTAGTTAGTTTTTGAGACGGAGTCTCACTTTGTCACCCAGGCTGGAGTGCAGTGGCGCGATCTCGGCTCACTGCAAGCTCCACCTCCTGGGTTCACGTCATTCTCCTGCCTCATCCTCCCGAGTAGCTGGGACTACAGGTGCCCGCCACCATGCCCGGCTATTTTTTTTTTTATTTTTATTTTTAGTAGAGACGGGGTCTCAGTGTGTTAGCCAGGCTGGTCTCGATCTCCTGACCTCGTGATCTGCCCACCTCGGCATCCCAAAGTGCTGGGATTACAGGCGTGAGCCACCATGCCTGGCCGAGGTGTGCTTATTTTTAGGTTCTTTAAATTACCAAGTGGTAACAGTCTAAGTATGGATTATAAAGATTTTTTTCTAGTAAAAGAGAAAGAAAAGAATTAAGATTAGAATATCAGCTGGACAGTCACTCATGCTTGAACATGAGCTGAAACTTAAGTGTATACAGTGAGCTTACCAAGTAGGTCTCAAGGAAGAGATGAAGCAGCCCCATCACCTCATTCTTGGGTGATACAAATAATCACCTCCTCATTCCTTCACTCCTTTTCTTCAAGCAGCTGTCTGTGGCATGTGGGTAGCCTAGTTTGAAGTGTAGCAGGTGTTTGTAATTTCCTTTCTCAAGGTCACAGGTGACTCTGCCAGTGAACTTCAAAAACCACAGCTTCTGGGCCCCTTTCTTCCCACCAAACCCCAAGATCCCCTTCTCACATCCAGATTACTCTGTTACTTACACATCTTTAACCCACTCCACAGCTATTAGAACTGAAGTGCCCCTCTTCCCAGGAAATTGACTAAGGTTCTATCCACTAGCCTCAGATCGTTATCTGTTTGATACTTCTTTGTGGGTTGATGGAGTGTTTTCCAAGAAATGTTTTAGAAATTGGCCTTCTTAGATAATTTCCATGGTGGATTTATTAAGAAGGAGGAAATCAAGGTCATCATGTTCTTTTTAGCTGCCATTCTGGTCAGCCTTTCCAGTGGTGCCTGTTGTCTCTGACCTTCATTATCACACTCCCTGCCTAATCCCATTGAAAGTTACAGTTATATTACAAAGATCAGATGAGATAATATATAGTATGTAGCAGGGCTTTTAAAAATATACATTGTTTCATACATGTCAACTGCTGTTAATACTACCTAAACTGCTCTCAATTTTCACAAAATTTGCCTTGTGCCACTGAATGACATTAGAGTTTAATGGTTTATTCACATAAACTGATTCTGCTTTTAAAGAGTTAATATTTTTGGCTCATTTATCATAATGAATTAACACATTAAATCTAAATGGTTCTAGAAGACGCTTGAAGATCTTTTTTCTGTTTTCCCATTGGCAAATGGTGATGATAATAATAATTTATCTCATAGAATTATTATGACATTCAAGTGAGATTATCTACTTTGCACAGTGCATAGTAGGTGCCCAATAAATGTTAGGTACAATTATTATTCAATTCCTAAAGTTCTTCAAATTATGATAGAGGAAAGGTGTTTTGTAGTGAAATATTTCTGTAGAACACCCACAGCTATAAATGTGATCATATTTTCTAAATCAAATGCAGATCGACTAACTGGAATTCCTCTGCTAAAAACCAGTATTTATTTTCAGATTTGGTAAAATAAGCTCTGAAGCCAAAAAGTGCTCCCAGAGAAGTCTGCATGTTGCCATAAGATAGTACCAGCCAGAGAGATGCTGACAAGAAAACTTTATGAAGTTTGATTTAAAATACGGAATAAGAAGGGTTTTTTCCCCCTCTAGGGATTTATTTTACTTAATCTTTATGCATCTAGCTAATCTGTGACCCAATTATGTAGTTATACCAAGGGTGTCTGTGTTAGTGACTGCCGTGCGGCTATCTCTGTCAAAGACTAATCTCACTGCTGGGGACGCTGAGATGACAGGATAGAGTATCACAAGAAGATGAAACTTGGTGAACTCACATGTTTATCATGGCAAAAAAAACAATCTATGGAACATTAGTAGTGGCAGATGGTAGATGTCCATCTAGGCAGGAAAACCGGGGTACTAGCAGTTTGATAACCTTTGATTAAATTTCTCCCCAAATGGAAAGCAATGCTCCATAATAATGTGTGTTAAATTTTTTCTTTTCCAAATAATTGTTTCCTTCATTTCATAGCCTGTTAACTCAAGGTTTGCTTCCTGCTAGTGACTATATTACTGCTTCCTTAGAGTGGTCAAATTTTATTTTCCTTTTGGTAAAGGAAAATTTTAAGTAACCACTATATCTTATTTTAAAGGCATGCAGTAAATGCTTTGTTAAAGCACAATAAACACTGAAATTACTATTAAGTAGTAACACTCCTCATGCAAAATTACTTAAAAATAAAAACTTAAATTGCCTGCAGGAAAAAAAATTGTTGACATTTTGATTTTGTGCACTGTTTAATATTTTTCTAATGTTTTTAAATAAAGAAAACTTGTATGAGGCATTATAAAACTTGTCAATGCTACAAAGTTTGGAAGGCAGCTATTAACACAGTTGAAAAAATAAAGATTCAAAAGAATTTTGACAAGCAGGGTAGCAAGTCAAAAATGAATCTATGAAATTCAGTAAAAAGAAATGGACAACATTGCAGTTAGGGTTAAATAGTAATAGCTAATGGCCAAGAGATTACTGCGTGTTAGACACAGTATTTAGTACTTGAAACAACAGAATAATATTAATAAGGCAGACACTATTATCATCTTCTTTCCAGATATAAGGATAGTATGAGGCACAAATATATAAATAATGAGAAGATTTGTCTTGACAGCATATCTTTAAAACATTAAGGACTTATGGTAGGTCACAATTCAATAACAAACAAAATATCCAGATAATAGAAATCAATAATACCACTATATTTTTTTGTATTATAATTGGAACATTAAGTCTAGTTCTAAATGCCAGTTTTCTGAAGAACATAAATAAACTGGAAAGGAATCAATACTAAGAGAAGTAAAAAAAGAAAAAAGGACATAGCCTAAAAAAGGGAAGAACAAGATGAAACCGATGTCCTCAAACATTTTAAGAGCTGTATTTATATAAGAGGAAACTTATTTGTACTACAATGATCTAAATGCAGAGCAAAGCTAATATACTAATTATTTGTAGCAAAGAACAAAACTTGAGTAATTAATGAACACAGCGTTCTTAACATAGAACTAGTTTTTATATTTTCCAGAAAAGAATGTATCCACAAGGGTACACTTTCTTTAGTAACTAGTGATACTTTCTTTTCATATGCTGAAGTTAAATGACTAGAAATGTATACAGACTAGAAATGTCTCAATGCTCTCATCACAATATCCTTATTATTAGTAGATAACACAGTCTCTGAAAAACTCTTGATGGAAATCTCAATAACTTCAGAGACTTTTATGTAACATGTTAAGTAAAGAGAAAATAACTTCCTGGCTCTACATTTACTATGTGTGTGATCCTAGGGAAGCCTCTCTTCACTTTTCAGTGCCTCAGTTTCAAATTTATAAAATGGAAATAATAGTATCTACAAAATAGAATTATGCAGAATAAAAGAAAGTATACACAAAGATATCAGAACTATATACTGGTAACACAGTAAGTGTTCAATACATGTAAGCCTTTATTATATCATTAATGTTCACAACAAAGCACTACTAAGTTTAGTAATTTAATATTTATATGTCACCCAGGCTGCAGTGCAGTGGTGCAACTGTAGTTCACTGCAGTCTTGAACTCCTGGGCTCAAGTGATCCTTCTGCCTCAGCCTCCAGAGTGGCTGGGACAACAGGTGTGTGGCACTGCACCTAGCTAATTTAAAAAAAAATTGTTCTTAAGAGATGGGTTCTTGCTATGTTGTCCAGGCCAGGCTTGAACTCTTGGTCTCAAGCGATCCTCCCGCCTCGGTCTCTCAAAGTGCTGGCAGGCATGCGCCACCGCACCTGCCCCTTTTCTTATATTAGAAAAAGTAGAATTTATGAAATGAAGAAAAAAGATTACTGGGTGTTCATTCAATAGAACACTAGGCAGCCTGACCAGTGCCCTCCCTCTTTCACACTATATACTACATGTGTTCTCCAACCCATCTGCTGGCTAAATTGCAGACATCTGGATCCCACATCCCACTTCTTAGCATTATTTACCAAGCACTGAGCTTATGAAGGTGGAGAGACTGGGCCCTACAATGAAGAGACTTAGATTCTGATCTACCGACAAAAACTAACCTATGCCCACTTATTAAGCAGCATGAAGTTTTCAACAAAAATGGTGGTGGGCGTTAACTGTCACATTATAACATAAGGAAGTGAATTCTAACTGAATCCTAAGAATGAATAAAATGGTAAGTGAGCATTCAAAGGATGACCACTAGAGATGTGCTTCATTTTTCTGCTCTAATATATTGTCTTTGAGCAATAAGAGCAGTTGAAAAAGATTCATAGAACTTTAGACCCAAAAGTTGACTTTAAGATCAATTTTTTCAACTTTCCTCATTTTAGCAATTAGAAAAGTAAGTCCCTTGGCAAGAGACCTTGCCATAACTGACCTACTCTACTCCTTTGTCAAATGCTAAAACCCAGTTTGTATCTTTCTCCTGCCTCATTCATATTGCTGGATCTTTCCTTCCATCTGAGAAATATTTATTTTGAATGGAATACTGTTGTATAATTACCCAAACTGTACTTTTCACTTTCACAGAACAAGGAAAAAGAAATATTTATTTCACATTCTATATAGGTTTATCTCATGGCAGTCCTTCTGGCAAAATGCTTTCTTTTCTGAAATAAGTCAGTAACATATCCACAGGGCTAAATTAATTGCTATCCTATTTTCCATCTCCTCTCATGACGAGCCTCTTCAATTGCTTCTGATTCATCATGCCTCCTAGTGTGACCATCCAGCTTCCTTTCTGGGCCCTGTTCTTATTCTCCCAGAGATAGCATAAAAACACACTCCATTTCCATACTTGCATTGGTTTCCGAGATGCTACATTATCCCTGATCTCCTGCCTCCCTTTCTACCATTTATCTTCTTTGAGGGCTCTTCTTCCAGCTTTCAAAATATGAACATACATCCAGGCCGGCCCTCTGTTCTTACTTATTCTTTTAGTTTTATCATATATATATTTATTCATTTAAGCAGTATCTACTGAAGGCCTATAAGTAGTGGTGAGTAAGATGGACATGGTCCATGCTGTTATGGAACTTACATCCAGTTGAGGAAGACCAGATAAGAAAATAAATAAAAAATTCCAAATTGGGATAACTGCTAAGAAAAAAAGAGAAGGTATAATAATAAAGACTAATGGGGGTGAAGGAAAGTCTTTTGAAAAGTTAACATTTACCTGGGATCTCAAGAAAAGGCCTATTATACAAAAGGTTGGGTATATTCAGAGGCAGAGAGACCAAATGTTCGAAGGTCTTTGGGTGAGTGGGAGAAAGGTTGGTTGTGTTCAAGAAACTCAGAACAGTGAGTACCACAGGATGACGCTGAAGAGACGGACAGAGAGCAGATCATGCAAAGCCCTATAGGCCCTAGGAAAGGGTTTGGGTTTTATCCTAAACCTAAGGAGAAGTTATTGAGGGTGTAAAGCAGGAGGTTATCCCATTCTGACTTAAAGATCACTTTGGCTATCATGACTTACAGAACTGATGAATAAGGTGATCATATATTTAGGGTTGCCCCAGATAGTCCCAGGTCATGCCTACTGTCCTGGCGTAACTGAACTTCTGCATTGATTCCAGGGAAGAGTCACAATATGCAATAAACAAATACATACATAAATAAAACAAAAACCAAAAAAACAAAAAAAAAAAGAAAGAAAATTGACTAAGACACAAGCAAGCTGTGGGAGGCAACATTCATCAGGTTTCCTTGTTCCTGATCTCCTTGACCTAACTGGGACCCTTAGGTCCTCCCTTTGATTCTTGACCTAGTTTTACTTCTCAAGCTTGAAATATGTTCTTGTCCTTAATATCTGGCTATCTCCTGTAATTAAATAATATTCAGCAGCTGGTATACAGAAATATATCGAGTGAGGTCCCATTTTCATAAACTCATTTACTCCTCATAACATTCCATGAAGTAGGTATTATTCCCATTTACAGATGAGCAAACTGAAGCACAGAGAGGTAAAGAAACGTGACTAAAGACAAACACAGCCAAAGAATCAGGACTTGACACCAGGTAATTTGGTTCTGGAATCAGTGTTCTTTACTTCTAACATTGCTTCTCAATGTGAGAAACCGTAGGCATATTTAGGAACTGCAAATAGCTCAGAGCAGCCATAGTGAGTACTGGGACAAACTGGAGGTAAGTTTAGAAAAGTAGCAGAAGGGTTTCAAATGACATGCAAAACAACTAAGTTTTCATCTGACAGGTGATGGGGTACACCACAGGATCTTAAATACATGATCATATTTGTGCTTTGGATAAACAGCTCTGTGGAATAGGTGGAATAGGAGGTGGGTAGGAGGAGAATGGTTCCTGACTCAGCTTTTTCTAAAGACTGGACCTGCACCTCCTTCCTGGATGGGGCCTTTGGATACCCATTGTGAAGAACCTGCACGCAATTATAATACATGACTTCCCACAACCTAGGCCTGGGCCTTCCAACGATGGGATCTCCCTTTTGAACTACAACTTTTCCTTTGAGTCCCTTTCATCAGCTCTCATCTCCAAGTCTTTTTATAAGCATACCTCTATTTCCACATTGATCCGACAGTCTCCTTATTCTAATCCTTATCACTACAAATGTAGATTTCTGTAGCTTCACAGCTCAGTTACCTTCTTCCTATCACCACCACCTGCAATTTCATGAGCTGCTTTTATTTTAATCCTTTTAAAACATTACTCCCTTGATCATATTATTCTCATTATCAAATACCTTACTATTGCTTATACAGATAGTCTTAACTGTTAACCTAACATTCAATGATCTTTATAAATCATGCCCAAATCACATTGTCTAATCTTCTACTATCTCATCTACGCTGCCGCCATCAAATTTTCTACCCATCTATAAACTGTGTGTACCCAGTGTGTCTTTCTATAATCTTTGGTCACGCTGTTACTCTGGTCTAGCAAATCGCATTCTTTTAAAAATCCCATCCTTTCAAGATCTGGTTTAGCACTTGCCAACTCTAAACAGCCTTCCTAAACCACTCCAGTGCTGGGAATTCCTACAGCACTCAAAGCCTTACACCATATTCCTGTATTTGGGTACAAACTGCCTCAGTAACATGACATCCCTTCCGTTATTGCTCTGAATTTTTTATTCATTTCATATATTAGGATTTAGCTGTTTACAGGTCACTTTTCTAATGACATCAAGAACTACTCAAAGACACATTGTGTGTGTGTATATATATATATATACACACACACACACACACACACTATAAAACCATGTTTTATGGTTTTTTTTTTTTTTTGGTATTTCTACTTTTCCCATAGTATTTCCATACCTCACCAGTGCTTGGTATGGTACTATCCTATGTATATTGTATACCTCATGTTTCTTGATAATTTAGAAAATTCAGTTTATGCTGCTGTTATATCTTCCAGTAATATAAAATTTTCAGAATTTTAAGAGTTTTTCAGGTAGAAAAATTTAGCAAAACCAAAAGAGAAATGGAGGAAAGAAAGTCTAAGAAAAACATAAATGCCAGTGGAGTTTGCTAATGGGAAAAAAATGAACATAAGCTTCATAATTTATAATGTCTGGAGAAATAAACTGATGTGCATATACTTAAAAATGTTATATTATGGAAGACTACAAGTGGTTGTTAAAGAGAACCTATTTTGCATTTATATTTGAATTTCAATAGAACTGCTTTGAATTGCTACTTTATTGATAAGTGAAAACAAGTTCTTTTATGACAAGTTATAAAAGCTTATAGTTTATCAGTTCCCTCTCCACCCTGTAATTACCTACAGGAAGAGATTGGCCATGGGTTCTATTTTATGAGTTTTATAGGGGCCCATTCACCCCAGTTTACATACTATGAATTCTTGGAAAATGCAATAGATTGTAGAAAATAAAGTGTTTCCTTTGAATAAAGGACATTTCACTTGAACTCATACGTGTATCTACATACAAGCTGTCCCAAATATTATGTTAAAATATGAAACAGCCATATTTTACATGAATATATGTATAAAGTATACAAAAGTATAATACTGCAATAGGTAGCAATTTTGTGAATCTACAGAATGGGCTAAACAATGATAACAATCTAACAACAATAACAACTCAACAGTTGTTGAGTAAGTACAGATATTATATAATCCAAGAGATTCAGGATAAAATTTAATTTATATGATTCAGATCAGTACATTTATGAGTAAGTTTAGTGTTAATGGCAAACAGCATTACAAACATCTCAGAAATATTTCAGAATAACAAAATAAGTCTAACGCATATTAAAGTTTACTACTGATGAAATACCATGTGACAAAAATTCATTCAGCCCTTAGAAAACTTTGAAGAAGGGTAACTGCAGAAGGAATAAATTAATAGCTTTTAAAATTGGTCTTATAAATATGAAGAATAATGAATCAACATTTAAATTTCCAATCAGGTTAGAAGGCTTTAAATTCTAATAATTAAAAGAATACTTAAGACACATGGCAAGTGTTTCATAGTTGGTATAATCCTGATGAGACAGTCTGAATTTTATTTCAACCTGTTGTGATAGATGTGTAGGCCTCTGTGAAAATGCAAGCTGTAATTTTATATACTGCCCAAAATCCATTTGCTAAAAGAAGCTTTGTTCTCTCTACCAGGGGTTACAGGGTCACTGAATAAAAACTAAAAATATTAATATTAGTGTTACAAGTTTAGAATGTAGGAGCTTTACAAAAATTTAAGTTATTCATTCGAATAGGCCATATTGATGTCATTTGAATTTTATCATATTAGTTTTCACTGGAAGAGATTCAAAAACAATACTCCTCAAGACACTAGAAATTATATATTCAGTATGGCTTATCATGTTTCAATGTATTTTACATGTATATTAATTCTGCCAGAAAATATGAAAAGCTATGGGATTTGCCACGCATATGACTGTACACTGAAAGGTAGATATATTTTAACTATGTTCCTGGGGGAATACTTCCTTATGCTAGTTGCCATTTCCCTTTGATTTGCAAATAAGTCCTTCATTTAAAGTAAATACAGGACTCAAACTTGTGCTGACTTAACAATTAACTAACTTTTACACCTGCCTTTTAGGGTTCAGACAATAACCTCTGATTAATCTGGGCTGATATTATACTTAACTTACTATAGGCGATAAGCAGGTGCAGAGGGACTAATTCTTAAAGTGGCATGATGTAAGTCTTTTCATATAATTTAACATCATGATTATCTCATGTCTGATTTACTTTTTCTATTATCAATAGTACAGTGTCTGAATGAATATCATTCAGGACAAAAATTAGTGAAAAGAAAGCCACACATTTAACCATCAAATCTGACCTAGGACATTAGGTATAAACAAAATAAAACAATATCTATAATATACGAGCAGGCCACATAGGTTCCTTACACAAGACAATGACTAGCAGTCTGATGTCCAATGTCTCTTCTGCAATACTAAACGCCAGAATGCAAAGATAATCAATTTCCACAATGTTTTGTGGGGAAAAGGTTAAGTTCAAGTAATTAAAAATCTTGGCAAGCTGTCTAATATTAAAGGCAATTGACAAGTATTTAAAAATATGTAGACTCAGATAATTCACTTCCCATTTTCTAATTCTTGAAGAACAACTAGAAAATGTACTCTGAGGTATAAACAAAATGAAGAGCTCAGCATGCCAAAAAAATTAAGTGATTATAGACAGTTAAAAATAGAGGTCTGATTCTTTTTGATGGAGGAGGTGTCATGTCATATGGAGATTTTTTTCACTTTCTATTAAAGGTATCTCAAAAAAACAAATATGGTACTATTTGTAAGAAAGAAAAAAGAAACCCAAACAAAAAAATCAAAGTTCATGTAGTAAATGAAAAACAAAAAGGAAACAAGTGAATTAAAAAGAGAGTGAGAGGTGACACGGAACAAAGGGACAGAGGTGGTTTTGTTCTCAGGCTGATCTTTATTTACTGAAGGGACACTGGATTGTATTATAGTACTATAGAATCAAACTCAAGTTTGATTGACCATAACCATATATTTACTGAAAACTTCATTTAGAATTCCAACTTGGAATGTTAAGAAACATATCGGCTGGGTGCGGTGGCTCATGCCTGTAATCCCGGCACTTTGGGAGGCCGACATGGGCGGATCACGAGGTCAGGAGTTTGAGGCCAGCCTGACCAACACGGTGAAACCCCATCTCTACTAAAAATACAAAAATTAGCTGGGCGTGGTGGTGGACGCCTGTAATCCCAGCTACTTAGGAGGCTGAGGCAGGAGAACTGCTTGAACTCGGGAGACGGAGATTGCAGTGAGCCGAGATTGCGCCATGGCACTCCAGCCTGGGCAACAGAGCGAGACTCTGTCTCAAAAAAAAAAAAAGAAACATATCTTTCCTTTGAAAAGAGGTCTGATAAATTCTCATTTGCTCATTTCCCTCACCCATTTAATGGCTGCAACTAGCATATACCACTCTCCTAGAACTGTCATTCATGGCAGTACTTGGAGCAAGGGGGACGTGGGTGTGAAAATGGGTAAAGAAGTAAGCTTGGAATTGAGGGTTGGGTCTGGGGTCGAGAAGTCACTCAGCGTCCCAGCCTCAGCTATTCTAAAATCCTGGCCCACTCCCTTTCTGTTTTTTTCTCAGGCTCTAACAGATACTTAAATCATGGTATCTCTTCTTTTTGGGTCAGTAGAATACACAATTTGGGGCTACAAATATCCTACTTTGATAAATTTTTAGACTCCTTTTTTTCCTCCCTATCCTAAACATTTTCTTCTCCTAAGCCCTTTAAAGAAAATAAGAGAATATAGGTTCAAGGATGGAAATTAGGTAAAATTACATTTCTGTGAAAATCAGACTTTACTTGTCCTGGTCTGGAACCAGAGGGCACTGGGTAACAATAATGAACAGACTTATGATTCTATTTAGAGGTTATGGAGAAAGGGCAAAGATTAAGTGTTGGCAAGCCAGGGGGCTGTCGGGCAGAGAGGTAGTAACATCCTTAGTTTGTAGTAGAGACACAGAAGGAGAAGAGCAGCCAATCCTTCCTCAGAAAAATACATCAAAAAGGACTGAATATATTATTCAAATACTTTAAAATAATAAATTTTTCTTGATTGCCATTCTTTAATTTTTTAATACTAAAGAATAAAATTTATATCATGTTATGGCTACTCTTTTAGCACACTTACTAAAGGATAACTGAAACATACATACTACAGTCAAGTAACTTTTTAATGATTATGCTAATTCCTCATGTACCGGTCTTTTCTGAAGTCCCACATATTAAGTTATCAAACATGTTAAATCAATCATAGGGATTTATTACAAATAAAAAAGAGTCAATTTGCTATTGAGGCATATATTAATCAACACAATTCAAATACTTTAATATTATCTTTATTTATTTATTTTTGAGATGGAGTCTTGCTCTGATGCCAGGCTGAAGTGCAGTGGTGCAATCTTGGCTCACAGCAACCTTCACCTCCTGGATTCAAGCAATTCCCCTGCCTCAGCCTCCTGAGTAGCTGGGACTACAGGCATGCACCACCACGCCCAGATAAATTTTTGTATTTTAGTAGAGATAGGGTTTCACCATGTCGGCCAGGATGGTCTCAATCTCCTGACCTTGTGATCCGCCCGCCTTGGCCTCCCAAGGTGCTGGGATTACAGGCATGAGCCACTGTGTCCGGCCATCTTTATTTTCTTAATTGGTACAGTTTGACTATCCCTAATCCAAAAACCTGAAATATGAAATCCTCCAAAATCTGAAACTTTATGAACATTGACATGACTTTCAAAGAAAATGTTCATTGGGACATTTTGGATTTCTAATTTTTGGCTCAGGGATGCAGGAAGTGTAACACAAATGTTCCAAAATTTGAAAAAGACCAAAATCCAAAATGCTTCTGGTCCCAAGCATTTTGGATAAGGGATACTCAACCTATATTACCAAATCTTTCTCACAATAGGAAATGGAGAATCACAGGAAGTACTTGGAAGACTTATGAATACAAAGGATAAGAAATAAGAGTAGGATTAGGGAATGTACAGTGTACTCCATATCATCTTATTAGCCTTTCAATTGCAAACTAGCAACTAATATATGTTTCACACAAATATTCAGAGACTAAAAGGGAAATCTAATAATTATCTTCCTTCTATTAATAAAACTTTTTAAATATAGTGAATAGATGCTATAATTGTTAAATGCCTTTTGTTGAGAAGAGGGATAAAAGATAAGACTTCAGTTCTATAATAATAAAGCAAAGTAACCTGTAAGAGAAATGAAGCATAATGGCCTTTTTTCACTATTATAAAACATTCACTTTAAACAATGATGCTAGTGCACAAAATAACATTCATTTTTAGAAGGGTAAAAATCAATTTGCACAAATATTTACATTACATTATCAAAACTATAAATTATTTCTAAGTTAACAACATTAACATGAACAAATCTTGCAGGGATATAACTTTTGGCAAAAGGGAGGTTGTAAGAGTTTTCTACAATGGCACTGTTAACTATAACCAGTATAATTTTGTAGTTTCTTAACACTTTTAACAACACAGCAACAGATTGTCTTACCGTTGGTGCTGTATCTACCTGATGGTTACAAGGCTTTCTTTCTATGCTGATAATCCCTGTGAAAAGAAAACATTGTATTTGGTTATTAAGCCTGTCCATTTTATGTTGAAAATATTTATGCCATTTTGTTGGAAAAACATTTATTATGACTCACACAGCTTCCAAGAAAAAAGTCTCACTCGGAAGGCAGGATCCTTTTAAGATGTATCATGAATTCTTTGGTCAGAAACAGTTGGTCTAAACTGACTCAAGGTTAGCTAAGCCTTTTTTCCCATTCAAGTGATGTCTAGCAATAGCGCAAGATGTGTCCATATCCTGCTCTCAGCTCAAAAATTACACCATTATCTGGACTCTGCTGCTTTTCTTCCATGAAAGTTTTATTTCTGATTCAAGGATATGAAGTTTTTAAAAAGAAGTATCACAAGGGCTATGAAGTGAATCACCACTGTCTTATTTTCTCAAAAGAATAAATAAATCCATCTGAATTTCTCTTTGATCATCTGACTTCCTACTATGACATACTCTATTTATTCAATCACCATGAGTATCTGAAGAAAAATGCTCCCCGGATTCCCTCCTTTAAAATGATAACACAGATGGCTAATCTTGAGAAATATTCTTTTATCATGTGTGGATTTATCTTCTTGTTCCCAATGTTCTCTATTGCATTTCTTTGTAATAAACACCCTTTCAGGACGTGACACAGGGGATCTCATCTGTAAAGATACTGGTTCAAAGTCTAACTCAAGTTAAAAATGAACACAAGTGTGGGTCTTGTTTAATTCCTAATTTCTGTCCACCAGCAAACTAACATATAATTTAGGATATTAACATAGTTTGTTCAAACAATGCTAAAGGCTGTCATATGCAGGACTAGAGGCGAGAACTACAATGTCTGTTAATGGCAATTAGTAAAATTCCTAGTTTAAATGTTAGTTCCTCTTCTACAAGCATATGACTTATTTTTCTTAAAGTATGGTAAAGGATTAAGTGAGATCAACACAAACAATCACTTTCTATCGCTTTGCAAGAGTATTTTCAAAATGAATCATGAAACATGCAGTTTTTGTTTCATTAATTTTTTTTTAACATTTATTGTTAGCCAGTGAAGTATAAAGCACTATACTACCTACATTCAATTGACTAATATTTTTGAGTGGTTATTCTTGGTACTCAGTGATAAAAGATGAATACATTACAGTTTCTGACTACAAGAGTCTAGTAAAACATGGATATCCTTTTTTGAAGAACTACCACAGAGCAAATGAACAGAGTTTCATCTTAAGTGTAATAAAATCTTTAAGGTAATTTTGAGGGAAAGACATCATTCATAGAGTAACACCAGTTTTGGGTTAATTTTTTTCTTCAAGGGGGACAACATGCAGGCAAATACTCAAGTAATGTATATTCCTATTGTAAGATTTTAACAATATAGAAATATAGAGAGAATAAATTGAGAAATCCCAACTTTGTCAGCCCCTACAGTCTCACAATCCTAGCTGCAACCACTGAGAATAGTGTGGCATGGCAACTGGCTTTCAAATGAGAGTGGTCATGCCAGAGTTCAGTAATTAACATCTTACACACGTCTTCTCACTATTGTAATCTGACTGCTATGAAATTGACCTAGGCTGATTACTGATTTTTAAATTCTTATCTAAATAGAAAGTAATTTTAATTGGAGAAAAGGAACTTTAAAATAATAAAAACCAAAGCAAACCAGGCAAAAATCTATATATACAGTTTATACAATACCAAGAAAAAAAACAAAAAAAAAACTCTACAGATTTTAGTGTTTCAATTTTAGGATAAGAATGTGTTGAAAATTAGAATTTCAAAAAGTGGATTATCCAAAGTTATAATCTTAGTTTTAAATTTAGATTACATATATAAATAATATCATTTGGAAATATAATCATGCATGTTTGTTCAGGCTTGCAGTAAAAAATATATAGAAAGGAATAAACTTTAGAAAAAATGTATCAAAATAACTTCCTATTTTAGGTAAATTTTACTTAAAAATCTGTATTTGTATCTCATTTCACTTTTATTAAGGTGTAACAATAATTGAAAGCTCATAAGTAGCATACTATAATGGTTAGTATTATAGGTCTACTTAGCTAGGCCATGGTACCCAGATACTTGATCAAACATTATTCTAGATATTTCTTTGAAGGTTTTGGATGGAATTAACATTTAAATCAACAGGCTTTGAGTAAAGCACACTGCCCTCCATGATGTTAAGTGGGCCTCATCCAATCAGATGAAGGCCTTAAGAAAATGACAACTCACCTGAGAGCAAGGGGATTCTGCCAACAGGCTGCCTTCAGACTGTAACTGCAACTCTTTCCTACGTCTCCCTCCTGTTGGCCTAGCCTGTAGATTTTGGTCTTGCCAGCCCCCACAAAGTTTGAGCCAATTGCTTAAAGTAAACCTTTCTCTCTCTATGGTCTTCCTACTGGTTCTGTTTCTCTGGAGAATCCTGCCTAACAATATACTTACTTTCTGGGACATATGAAATAAACAAAAATACTATTGTCTATACTCTAAATTATAAAAGTTATGTTCATTAAACATTATTGTGTAGGAATATAGTTAAAATGTTGATGTTATTATGAAATATTTTAAAATCTGCATATATCCGAATGAACTCAGGAACATAGAGTATAGGTAGAATAAATCGACCTATCAACAAATAAAAATGAAAAAAATTATAAAAGCAGTCTGTCAGCAGAGTAAAGAATCAATCTATCAATAAATATTACTGCTAGGTTGTCCAGTCTAACAATCTCTGCCTTTCAATGATTTGACTATTTACATTTAATGCAATTACTCATATGGCTTTGTTGAAGTTTAGCATTTTGCTATCTTATTGCATTTCTTTTTGTTCTTTTCTTCCTCTTTTTCTATATTCTTTTGGAATAGTCAAATAGTTTTACTCTTCCATTTTATGTCCTCTGATGGCTTAGCTACATCTCTTCATATTTTTTAATGGCTAATGTAGAGATTACAACATACAACTTTACTATACCTTGAATTAGGATTTCTTCTACTTCAAGAATAATATAAGCAACTTAAAACACTGTTAACCCCATTTATCCAACCACCCTTTATGCTTTTGCTGCCTTATATTTAACTTCTATATGTTATAAACACAATACATTGTCAGTATTGTTGTTTTAAACCGATATATTTATCTTTATTTCTTCTTACAGATCCAGGCTTTCACATGAGATCATAACCCCCTGTTATTTTGTAGTTTAAGTCTGCTGGTGACTATATTTTGTTTTTTCCTGAAAAATCTTTAGTAGGGATTCATTTACAAATAATGTTTTGCTGGGTATTAAAATCTAGGTTAATAGCCATTTTCTTTTAGAAAATGATTTCATTCCATTATTTCTTATGAGAAGGAAGTCATCATTCTTACTATGATTTCCCTGAACGTAACATTTTTCCCCTCTGGTTGCTTTTGTAATTTTTTTAGTTTAATCAGTACTGGTCTAATATCAGTACTATGCTGTTTTGGTGACTATAGCCTTATAATATAGTTTGAAGTTTAGGTATGGTTTCATACACACACACACACACACACACACACACACGTGTGTATATTTATACTATAAAGGAATATAAATTTTTCATTTTCTTCAGTTTAATTAGGAGGTATCTATGGTTTCATTTATATATATGTGTATGTGTGTATCCTTGGATTTTGCTGAGCTTTTAAATTTTATTTTTTTAAATTTTATTTTTTGTTTCAATAGGTCTTTGAGGAACAAGTGGTGTTTGGTTACATGGATAAGTTCTTTAGTGGTGATTTCTGAGATTTTGTGTATCTGTCACCCAAGCAGTGTACACTGTACCCAATGTGTACTCTTCTATCCCTCACCCCTGTCCCATCCTTTCCCCTAAGTCCCCAAAGTCCTTAGAATAAGAGTCTCCAATTCTATCCAGGTTGCTGTGAATGCCATTATTCCATTCCTTTTTATGACTAAGTAGTATTCCATGGTGTGTGTGTGTGTGTGTACGTGTGAGTGTGTGTATATATATATGTATAAAGAAAATGTGGTGCATATACATATACATACTTGTTAACTGATGGGCATCTGGGATGGTTCTGTATTTTTGCAATTGCAAATTGTGCTGCTATAAACGTGTGTGCAAGTATCTTTTTTGTACAATGACTTTTTTTCCCCTCTGGGTAGATGGTAGTGGGATTGCTGGACCAAAAGTGCTACTTTTATTAGGTTGGTGCAAAAGTAATTGCGGATTTTGCTAATTGAAACTAATGGCAAAAACTGCAGTAACTTTTGCACCAACCTAATAGTTCTTTAAGGAATCTCCACACTGTTTTCCATAGTGGTTGTACTAGTTCACGTTCCCACCAGCAATGCAGGGATGTTCCCTTTTCACCACATTTACACCAACATCTATCGTTTTTTGATTATGGCCATTATTGCAGGAGTAAGGTGGCATCACATTGCAGTTTTGATTTGCAGTTCCCTGATCATTAGTGATGCTGAGCATTTTTTCATATGCTTGTTGGCCATTTGTATATCTTCTTTTGACAAGTGTCAATTGTCTATGCATGTCCTTAGCCCACTTTCTGATGGGATTTTTTTTTCTTGCTGATTTGTTTGAGTTCCTTGTAGATTTGGGATAGTAGTCCTTTGTCAGATGCACACTTTGAGAAGATTTTCTCCCGCTCTGTGGGTTCTCTGTTTACTCTGCTGATTCTTTTGCTGTGCAGAAGCCTTTTAGTTTACCTAAGTCCCATCTATTTATCTTTGTTTTTGTTGCAATTTCTTTTGGGTTCTTGGTCATAAAGTCTTTGCCTAAGCCAATGTCTAGTAGTGTTTTTCTGATATTATCTTCCAGAATTTTTATGATTCTGGGTCTTAGATTTAAGTCTTTCATCCATCTTGAGTTGATTTTTGTATAAAGTGAGAGATGAGGATCCAGTTTCATTCTTCTACATGTGGCTTGCCAATTATCCCAGCACCATTTGTTGAATAGGGTGTCCTTTCCTCACTCTATGTTTTGTTTGCTTTGTCGAAGATCAGTTGGCTGTTAAGTATTTGGGTTTATTTCTGGGTTCTCTATTCTGTCCCATTGGTCTAATATCAGTACTATGCTGTTTTGGTGACTATAGCCTTATAATATAGTTTGAAGTTGGGTAATGTGATGCCTCCAGATTTGTTCTTTTTGCTTAGTCTTGCTTCCGCTACATGGGCTCTTTTTTGGTTCCATATTAATTTTAGGATTGTTTTCTAGTTCTGTGAAGAATGATGGTGGTATTTTGATGGAAATTGCATTGAATTTTTTATTGCTTTTGGCAGTATGGTCATTTTCACAATATTGATTTTACCCATCCATGAGCATGGGATGTGTTTCCATCTTTTTTTTGTGTCATCTGTGATTTCTTTCAGCACTGTTTTGTACTTTTCCTTGTAGAGATCTTTCACCTCCTTGGTTAGGTACATTCCTAAGTATTTTATTTTATTTTTTGCAGCTACTGTAAAGTGGGTTCAGTTCTTGGTTTGATTCTCAGCTTGGTCACTGTTGGTATTCAGCAGTGCTACTGATTTGTGTACATTGATTTTGCATCCAGAAATTCTACTGAATTAATTTATCAGATCTAGGAGCTTTTTGGATGAGTCTTTAGGGTTTTCTAGGTATACAATCATTCATTGGCAAACAGCAACAGTTTGACTTCTTTACTGATTTGAATGTCCTTTATTTCTTTCCCTTGTCTGATTGCTATGGCTAGGACTTCCAGTATTACGTTGAACAGAAGTGGTGAAAGTGGGCATCCTTGTCTTGTTCCAGTTCTCAGGGAGAGTGCTTTCAACTTTTCCCTGTTCAGTATAATGTTGGCTGTGGGTTTGTCACAGATGGCTCTTATTACCTTAAGGTATGTCCCTTCTACATCAATTTTGCTGAGGGTTTTAATTATTAAGGATGCTGGATTTTGTCAAATGCTTTTTCTATTGAGATGACCATATGACTTTTATTTTTAATTCTGTTTAAGTTGTGTATCACACTTATTTACTTGCATATGTTAAACCATCCCTGCTTGATCATAGTACATTATCTTTTTGATATGCTACTGGATTTGGTTAGCTAGTATTTTGTTGAGGATTTTTGCATTTATGTTCATCAGGGATATTGGTCTGTGGTTTTCTTTTTTTTGTTATGTTCTTTCCTGGCTTTGGTATTACGGTGATACGGGCTTCATAGAATGATTTAGGAAAGATTCACTTGTTCTCTATCTTTTGGAATAATGCCAAGAGGATTGTTGACAATTCTTCTTTGAATGTCTGACAGAATTCAGCTGTGAATCCATCTAGTCCTGGACTTATTTTTGATGGCAACTTTTTTATTACCATTTCAATCTTTGTGCTTGTTATTGGTCTGCTCAGAGTTTCTATTTCTATGTGGTTTTATCTAGAAGGATAGTATATTTCCAGGAATTTATCCATCTCCTCTAGGTTTTCTGATTTGCATGCATAAAGGCTTTCACAGTAGCCTTGAACAATCTTTTGTATTTCTGTAGTTTGGTTGTAATATCCCCCATTTTGTTTCTAATTGAGCTTATTTGGATCTTCTCTCTTCTTTTCTTGGTTAATCTCACTAATGGTCTATCAATTTTGTTAATCTTTTCAAAGAACCAGCTTTTCATTTCATTTATCTTTTGTATTTTTTGTTGTTTCATTTAGGTCTGCTCTGATCTTTGTTATTTCTTCTCTTCTGCTGGGTTTGGGTTTGGTTTGTTTCTCTAGTTCCATGAGGTGTGACCTTAGTTTGTCTGCCTGTGCTCTCTCAGATTGTAGGCATTCAAAGCTATGAACTTTCCTCTTAGCACAGCTTTTGCAGTATCCCAGCGGTTTTGACAAGTTGTATCACTATTATCATCCAGTTCAAAGAATTTTTAAATTTCCATCTTGATTTCATTGTTGACCCAATGATCACTTGGGATCAGTTTATTTAAATTCCATGTATTTACATGGTTTTGAGGGTTCCTTTTGGAGTTCCTTCATTTATGAAGCTTGTTCCTCTGGATACAAAATTCTTGGCTGATGATTGTTTTGTTTAAGGAGGCTAAAGATAGGACCCCAATCCCTTCTAGCTTCTAGGATTTCTGCTAAGAAATCTGCTGTTAATCTGACAGATTTTCCTTTATAGGTTACCTGATGCTTTTGCCTCACAGCTCTTAAGATTCTTTCCTTCACCTTGACTTTAGATAACCTGATGACGTGACTAGGTGATGATCTTTTTGTAACAAATTTCCCAGGTGTTCTTTGAGCTTCTTGTATTTGGATGTCTGTATCTCTAGCAAGACCAGGGAAGCTTCCCTAGATTATTCCCTCAAGTATGTTTTCCAAGCTTTTGGATTTCTCTTCTTCCAGGAACAGCAATTATTCTTAGATTTGGTCATTTAACATAATACCAAACTTCCGAGAGGCTTTGCTCATTAAAAAATTTTTTTGTCTTTGTCAGATTGGTCAATTAGAAAGCCTTGTCTTTCAGCTCTTATGTTCTTTCTTTTACTTGTTTGAGTCTATTGGTAAGACTTTCCAGTGTATTTTGCATTTCCCTAAGTGTGTCCTTCATTTCCAGAAGTTGTGATTGTTTTTTATTTATGCTGTTTCTCTGGAGATTTTTTCCATCCATATCCTGTATCATTTTTAAAATTTCTTTAAGTTGGTATTCACCTTTCTCTGGTGCCTCCTTGAGTAGCTAAATAATTGACCTTCAGAATTCTTTTTCGGGCAATTCAGAGATTTCTTCTTGGTTTGGATCCATTGCTGGTGAGCTAGTGTGATCTTTTGGGGGTGTTAAAGAACCTTGTTTTGTCATATTACCAGAATTGTTTTGCTGGCTCCTTCTCATTTGGGTAGATTATGTCAGAGAGAAGATCTGTGGCTCAAGGACTATGTTCAAATTCTTTTGTCCCACAGGATTCCCCTGATGTGGTGCCCTCCCCATTCGCCTAAGGATGGGGCTTCCTGAGAGCTATGATTGTTGTTTCTCTTCTGGACCTAGCCACCGAGCAGAGCCACCAGGCTCCGTGTTGGTACTGGGGAGCTTCTGCAGAGTCTGGTGATGTGATCTGTCTTCAGGTCTCTCAGCCATGGACACCAGCACCTGCGCTGGTGGAGGTAGCAGGGGAGTGAAGTGGATTCTGTGATGGTCCTTGGTTGTAGTTTTGTTTAGTGTGCTGGTTTTGTGTTGGTTGGTTTCCAGCCAGAAGGTGGTGCTTTCAAGAGAACATAAGCTGTGGTAGAACAGGGAGGATACAAGCTTGCCCCAGGGTCACCTGGATAAGTATTCCGGTTTCTTAGGTGGTGGGCGGGGCCACAGAGCTCCCAAGAGATTATCTCCTTTGTCTTAAGGTACCAGGACAGGTAGAGAAAGACCATGGTGGTGGTAGGGCGTGCCCGCAGGATTAGGTATGTCTGAACTCAGACTCTCCTTGGGCGGGGCTTGCTGCAACTGCTATGTGGGATGGGGATGTGGTTCTTAGGCTGACGGAGTTCCTTTCCCAGGAGGATTATGGCTGCCTCTGCTGTGTCATATAGGTCACCAGGGAAGTGAAGGAAAGGCAGTAGTGACAGGCCTCACCCAGTTCCCATGCATCCCAAAATGCCACTCTCGTTCCCACTCTACCCCTCAGTAGCAAGGAGTTTATTTCTAGGCAGCCAGTGAGCAGGGTTGAGAACTTGCCCCAGGGTACAAGCTTCCCTTCTGAGAAAGCAAGCAGGGCTTTCAGATTTTGCACCTTACCACCTGCTGTGGATTCTGTGCTCATATCTGCACTCCTCATTTGCTCCCTCCTTTGGATTCTGTCCAGGAAACTTTGCCTTCAGTTGAAATTGTTACGAACTTCAGCTAGAAGTTTCCTTCTCCTTGTGGTCTTTCTCCAATTCCACTGGCAGCCCTCCCCAAGGACTCCTGCAAGACAGTCAGGAATGCAGGAATGGCTTCCCTGAGGACCAAGAGTGCCCATAGGGCTCTTCTCACTGCTTCCTCTACCCCTATATTCCACTCGGCTCTCTAAATTTGTCTCAGCTCCAGGTAAGGTCAAATCCTTTTCTGGTGATCTGGACCTTCAGGTTCCCCAGTGAGGATGTGTGTTCAGGGGTGGACATTCCCTCTCTCACACTTTGGGCACTCAGTTTTTCAGCTGTCTCACAGAGCATGTAGCAGCAAGCTGCCTCCTCTAACAGGTCTGTGGATTCTTTCGGCTTTTCTGGTAGTAGTTCTCGGAGCAAAAGTTCACAGTGTGATTCTCTGTGCGCTGCTCTGTCCGTCCAAGTGGGAGCTGCAAGTTAGACCTGCCTCCTGTCTGCCATTTTGAGACAGCATCAACACAGTTATGGAAACAAGCTTTAAATGCTGATGACTACTTCTCCTTGCTAAGCTTTTTATGTCTATAGGTTGTCTTTAATTAGAGAAAAACTACTAGCCCATTATTTCTTCAAATATTTCTTCACCCATATTTTCTGTTTTCCTTCTGCAATTCCAGTTGCATGTTTAATCCATTTCACAGGGTCACACAGATCTGACTCCTTCTTCTTCCCATGCCTCCTCTTCATCTTTGTTTCAATTTGAATAATCTGTATAATTTTTATTGTTTTGCCCTCCAGTTCAGTGGTCCTTCTTTTAAGGTGTCCTATCTGTTATCTGCTGTTATCTGTTGTTAGGTCCATCTAATGAATTTTCATTGTATCTCTTATACTCTTCAGGTCTAGACTATAATTCATTTATTTTTTAGGATTTCCATTTAAGAGAAATGGATATCCTGACTTCCATGAAATTCTCCATCTTTGCACTCCTTTTGCTCATGGTTCCTCGTAAGTTATTTAACATATGTGTAACAGATATTTTAAAATTCTTGCCTGCTAATTCCAACATTTTGATTATCTGTGGGATTCCTTTTATTCATTGTTCTTTTTCTTTGTTATGGGTCATCTATTTCTGCTAATTCACACGCCTCAGAATTTGATTATAGGTTAGCACTGCCAGACATGTAATCAGTAGACTGAAATAGCAAACGTCTTCCCTCAGAAAAGGCTCACCATTTCCTTTTTCAGAAAGCTAGGGTGAGGGGTAGATCTCTTTTTAAATCAGGAGCTGACTTGGGTTGGGGCTGGGCTGTTGCTTAGTTAATTTCAATACACCTATTATAACTCTCCCCAAAATGAGATGAGTTATTCCTTCTAGGGGAACTTTGGGATTTAAACTTCTAGAGATTATGGGAACTCTCTCTGCCTTACTCCCAGTTTCCTGTCAGTGCTTAAGCTTCAAAAGTCCTCTTGGGGAGAACTGATAGGCGGAGAGTACTGAGTGACATTCAGGATCTTTCAGATTCCAATCTGTCATGCCAGTCCACATAGTCCTTAGAAGTTCAGCTAATCTCTCCTTGCCTCAGCAGTAGCTCTGCTTATAGAAGGCTTGCTCCTCTGCTTGTCTGGTTTCTATCTCAATAAATGTTCCCATGTATTTAAGTGATTGCTTGTCTTTACTTCTTTATGCAGTAGGGTTCATTTCTCTTTGTAATTTATTTTATTTAGAATTCTCTGTGACCACATCTCTTTGATGGCTTTTTAGTTTATGTGAGGTGTTCTCAATAATACGGTAAGAGTGATGATCATTACAATGTACATATTAATTAGAAGCAAAACTCTACTTCCAATTATTTATATTGTTGCTTTTAAAAATTTTCTTGTTTTTGGTCTATTTCAGTGGATATTCCTTTTTTTCTTGCCTGTTGATCTTGAATTCTTGTTTTCAATTTTACCAACACTTAAAATCTGCTATTAGTTCCCTTCTGGATTCTAACAGTAATAAATACATTTATTATTTATCCAAATAAATTTATGTCTAAACCTCTCTCCAACCAAGATACAATACATACCAATATCTCCTTGCTCCACATCAAGATTAAACTTTTAGAAGGCTTATTTCTCTATTCTTTTTATATAGTTAAGTTTAAAGAGATAAAAATGCATGGGAATTTGTAGAAGTGCTAAGTGTGAATTTATGAAACAAAATGATATAGTGTAAGAAAACACCTAATCTTTTCCTCTATGCCTAACAGAAAAATCTAATGTTTTCCTCTGTCTTGAGATTTCTGTTTAATTCAATTGTCATTTGGTTACAGTACTCTCTAAATCCTTGTATATCCAAATATGCCTTCCTTTGGATAAGAAACCCTTTATCTTGGTTGCCTATGTTATTCCACTATCAGCCAGCTTCTATGTCAAGTGCTCATGTGATTTTCTTTCCTATGTAAAGAACCTGTTCCTACTCTATATAAGCTTGTAATATTTTTCCTTTACCTAGGAAATCAGGAATTTCACTAGAATATGGCTGAGTGCCTTTGTTATCATTAATCTTTTCCCGGGACTTGATAAACCCTTTGACCTGCAGAGTCTTATCATTCTTCTGCTCAGGGAAATTTTATCCTATTATTTAATTTTATAGCTCATCTTTACCTTCACAACTTTTATCTTCATGATAATCTTTTCAACTAATCTTCTATGTGAACATCCTTTTTACTCTAGATTTTAACATTTAAAGTCATATAGTTTAGTTTCTTTCTAGAGATCTACAAAGACTAAGACAAGAAGGCTGGCAAACCCTGGAGTATATATTAGAATAAAGTTTTCCTGGGATCTCAGTGCCAATATATCAAGGCAAAGGGTTGGGGTGGGAGGACTTTGTTCTACTCGGTGCTGAACAAGGATATGTGCAGGGTAAGCAGGCTTTTTCCAAAGATGTGAGTAGAAAATTAAGTTTTCAGAGTTCATTGAGGGCTTTCAGCCAGCAGAAGCTATAAATCCCCTTGGAAATGGGCAATATCTGTAAGTGTAATGTTTGTGGTACATTAAGGACCTAGCAGATCCTACGAATAATAATAACCCTAAAAAGGGTCTATACACCTGGAAGAAATGGGTTCTGGAAGAACTGGCATTCAGCCCCAGTCATTGGGAGATGGCTGTAACTTGCAACTAATGAGACTTGAGAAGACAGCCTCACTCCTGTGCCCCAGCAGAGGGCTATCAGTTGGGCAGGTTTGATTTTGCTACAACTCAGACTTCCATCAGTATAGTTGGGGCAACAGACCACGAAGAGGCAAAGAAAATAATTTTCTTCAAGAGCCTCAGTAGCCTGAAGAAGAAGAAATAAACTAGAACTGGTAGAGATGCTGATGCCAATGGAAGAATTAGAGAGTCTTTTAAATTAAACCAAAACAAACAAAAAATAACTATTAAGATTTCTTGCCAGGTGCAGTGGCTCATGCCTGTAATTCCAGCACTTTGGGAGGCTGAGGCAGAATTATTTAAGCCCAGGGTTTGAGACTAGCCCTGGCAATATAGCGAGACCCTGTCTCTACCAAAAAAAAAAAAAAAAAAAATTAGCTGGATGTGGGTGTGCATGTGTAGTCCAGCTACTTGGGAGGATGGCTTGAGTTGAGCCTGGGAGGTCAAGGCTTCAGTGAGCTATGGTTGCACCACTGCACTCCAGCCCAAGTGACAGGGTGAGACTTTGTCAAATACACACAAAAGAAGTTTAAGTTAATTACTAAACAACAAGATAACCCTATTTTAAAGGAAGGAAACAGTGGCTTTCAGAAAGTAAATCAGAAGGTAGGTAACATTCCTAAGGTCATATAACTAAAAGCAGCAGTACCTGGACTGACGCCCGTACCTCTAAGCCACAAACCCTTCAGACCCATTTATGTGTTTAGCCCCTGTGGCTGGGACCTGATTTTTTTCATCTTCATATCCACAGTGCCTAACCCAAATGCTTAAAATATAGAAGGTCTTCAAGAATTGACTCAAATATTAACTGAATGAATCTATTCTCCTATGCCACATTCACCAGATTCATATGCTACAATGCAGTGTTAGCTGTATTAGTCATCAGAATGCCTGAGTTAATGTACTAGGACTGTTTCAAAAAACGTTAATTTACCCTTTGGTAATGTTCCTAAACTTAGTGCAAAACTGAAATGTATTACAGTCATGTGCTGAGTAATGAATGTTTTAGTCAATGACAGATCGCATGTACAATGAGGGTCCCATAAGATTATAATACTGCATTTTGCTGTACCTTTTCTATGTTTAGATACACAATTATTAACCATTGTGTTACAACTGCCTACAGCATTAGGTATGGTCACATGCTGTACAGGTTTGTAGTGTAGGGACAGTTGGCCATACCATATAGCTTAGGTGTAGTAGGCTATACTATCTAGGTTTGTGTAAGTACACTCTATGATATTTGCATAATGAAAAAAATCACCTAACTATGCATTTCTTAAAATGTATCCCCACTGTTAAGTGATGCATGACTATAAACATTTCCCTAATTTCCCAGATACTAATACAGTCTAGAGAAGATAATAAAAGAAATTTTGTGTTTCTTGGGAGACACTTTTAGTATTTATTTTGTAGAAAATCAGATATGACATTTTACTCCACTGTACCTAATCTGAACAGCTGAAAGCATACATTTTTTTAGTTTTCCTAAACCCTACCAACCTTTAACTCAGGACTATGATCAAAGAAAGAAGAACAAAGACAAACAGGTATGTTGCAAAACAAAAACGGAGAGGAACATGTGCCAAGTTTTGAAGATAGAACATATATCCAGCAATCTTATGTATCATTACCAAATGGTTACAAGCTACTTGCTAAGCACAAGGCACTGTTCTGGGAACAGGAGAAGCTCTAACCTCCCTTTCATGACATCTTAAGAGTTACTTGTTTCGGGCAATATGATATCTATGCATCCTATGTCAGTTTTGGCAATCCCCAGGGATCTTTCTATATAGAACAGAGATAGAATTATGCTTTGATTATCTGTGCCTATGAAAACATGAAATTTATTACATTCCAGTAGAATACAGTTACAGAAGGCAGAGATCTTTTCTGCTAGTTTATATATATATATAAATATATATATTTATTTATACATAT